>NC_092383.1:96187978-96509853 GCF_030028105.1 Mobula birostris | reverse complement strand
GCGTAGACTATTTTCTAAATGGGGAGAAAATTCAAAACTCTGAGCTGCAAGGACACTTGGGAGTCCTTGTGCAGGATTCACTAAAGGTTAATTTGCAGGTTGAGCCTGTGGTGAGGAAGGCAAAGGTGACGTTAGCATTCATTTTGAGTGGACTAGAACGTAAAATTAAGGATATAATGTTGAGGCTTTATAAACCACTGGTGAGGCCTCACTTGGAGTATTGTGAGGAGCTTTTTCTTAGAATTGAATTGAATCGACTTTATTTCTTATATCCTTCAAATTCATGAGGTGTAAAAATCTTTACATTACGTCTCCATCTAAATGTGCAATCATAGTAATTTATAATAATTTACAATAAATAGAACAGTCAATGTAATATAGAGTACACTCAAATCAGTGAGAGTTCATCAGTCTGATGGCCTGGTGGAAGAAGCTGTCCCGAAGCCTGTTGGTCCTGGCTATTATGCTGCGGTACCGCTTCCCAGATGGTTCCAGCCAGATTGCCCCTCATCTCAGAAAGGATATGTCGACATTGGAGAGGGTTCAAAGGAGGGTTAACCCCTTGTCCACAATTGGGTTCTAGATTTCCTCACTTGCAGACTGCAGTCAGTTCGTATTGGCAAAATCATCTCCACCACAATCTCCATCAGCACAGGAGCACCACAGGGATGTGTGCTTAGCCCCTTTCTCTACTGGCTTTACACCTATGACTGTGTGGCTAAATACTGTTCCAACACCATATTCAAGCTTGCCGATGACACCACTGTTGTGGTCTGTATCGGGGGGTGGTGATGAATCATCATAAAGGAGGGAGATTGAGAATTTGGCTGAGCGGTGTCATATCAACAACCTCCCACTCAATGTCAATAAGACTAATGAACTGATTGTAGATTTCAGGAGACAGAAACCAGAGGTCCACTGGAGGATCAGAGGTGGAGAGGGTCAGTGACTAAATTTCTGGGTGTTACTATTTCAGAGAACTTGTCTTGGACGCACTATATCTGTGTGCAAAGAAAGCACAACAGCGCCTCTAGTTCCTCAAGACTCTGCAGAGATTCGACATGTCATCAGAAACCTTGTCAGAGAAGATGGGCTGCAGAAGGGGAGAAACCTTGACAGGGAAATGGATCAGCCATGATGAAATGGCAGAGCAGACTCGATGGGCCAAATGGCCTAATTCTGCTCCTATATCTTATAGGCTTATGGTCTTATGTATTGAGTACATGTTCGATTTTTGCATCCATCAAACATATCTTTTTTTAAAATCTAACAGTGGGAGCTTTTTAATTTCTAATCCAGTAGATCCTGATCCCAGAGAAACTAATGCAGATACACAAACCAGAAATATAACTAAAATTTAAGAAGCAGAGACTAGGTACTTTGAAATCTGCCACTCTTAAAATTGTGCATGGAAGAACCCAGAGATTCATTTTGTTTCTAAGGGAACCAAGTAGTGTTGTTAAACTGAGAGACTTTGGTGATGAAGGTGATTTGCACATAGTTATGTTTCAGTATAATACTGGTATTAACCACCCAGTTCCCTGGAGAAGTGGTAGAGATCCTCTCCTACACCACAGTTATATTAAAAGTCTCTAGGAAATTCTTGGTCCGCGGTTCAGAATCAAAATCAGGTTCATTATCTCTGACATATGTTGCGAAGTTTGTTGTTCTCTTGAAGCAGTACTGTACAGTGAAAGACATAAAATAAATATGTTACAAAAATAAATATTGAGGTTCTGCCAATACTGTGGTGTCATCACTGACTTTATAGTGCATAGGCAAGAAAACCGTTCGGTAATCTATTCCCAGAAGGGAAAATTGTTGGCAAGGTCCATCCTTGAGTTCCCTGGAGATAAAAGATGCGTGAGCCTCCTGAGAAATTGTGAGGTATACACAGAAGCCACCCAGATTTCAACCAACAATATTCAGAGGACGTTTACTGGAATAATACCTGGGATAGGTAGGGATTCTGGACAGGTTGAGCTTGTATTCACTGAGTTGAGAAGAGAGAAAGAGGGCTTGATTTAAAGACAAAAGATACTGAGGGATTTGTGAGGGTGGAGGAGGAAAGGATGCCTCCTATTCTGGTTTAAGATGGCGCTACCAAAGGTGCGTGAAGCTTACTGGCAAATCATCGGGAAAGAGATTTGACTGAAAACATTACTTACGACATCTTTTTGAAGCAAATTGTGATGAACTATCGCCACAGATATCAAGGAGGCAGGCAGAGGCAAGGCTGGTTCAGGGGCTGAGCCGTGTTGGGGCACTCCAAGGCCAACCTGTTCAAGCTGGCTTCACAGACAGAGTTCATATCGCTACCGAGATGGAGTCAGCGATTTGGAGAGCAGCCGATGTGGAAGAGTTTTGATGACCATCCATGGATTGCTCCCATTGCCGAGCCGATTTGGTGAGATTGAGAATGGCTTTGAGCTGGGTGGCCCAGGCGTATCATGGCACAGGGATCCACGTTCTAGAGCAAAGCACTGTCTGGTGTTTGGACATTATAAGCACCGGCACAAATAGACTGGCTGATTTCACTTGCTCTCCCGCAAAGGTTCACTCTTTCTCTGCGGCATGGAAACTATGAACTGATCTGGCTGGTGTGCGCTTTTGCCCCACTGGTGTGATGAACTGGGACCGATACTTGGGTGTCCAACGACTGCTCTGAGAGTGGATCTGGGGACTCATTCTGGTTCGGGATGCTGTTGGCTTGCTTCTATTGTTGCATGATCTGTGCCCTTTTCTCTCTCTTTCTCTGTACAGTGATTTTTGATCTTCCTTTTTTAAAATTTGGTTATGCATGTTTCTTGCTTTGTGGCTGCCAAATCTCAAAGTGTGTAATTTATACATTCTTTGCCTATAAATGTGCTTTGAATCTTTGAATCCAATTGGACAATCTTGAATTATTGGGCCATTCTTTAATTATTAGGGGTCATCCATTCAAAATATAGATGAAACCAATTTTTTCTTTCTTTTCAAATCTTTTCATTGTTATATTATACAGAAAAAATAGCATGAGTACATTGAAGTAACACTTACAATGTCTCAAAAAAGACATTATCTTAAAGATTGAAAAAAAAATTTGTGATAACAAAAAAACCTACTAAACAGAAAAGTGAGAAAAAAAAGAACCCATTAGGTGTACAATCCCGGAGCCATGAGTCATATAAGAAAACAATTTTTTATAATCCAGGGTAATGAGGCCTTGGATGTCTTCCTCAAAAGCTGTTGTAAACAGTGTCCGAGAATTTTTAAGGCAGAAGTAGGCATATTTTGAGTGTTGGAACATTTACATGGGTAGATGGAGTGCAGGATTAAGATCACATCAAATCAAATCAGCCATGATCTTTTTAAATGTTGGAGCATGGTTACCAGGTTGATGGCTCATAGTTCGTCAGAAAGCTACAGTACTATGCTAAAGTCTTAGGCACATGTAAAAAAAAATTCTGTAAAGCGAGGATGCTTTCAAAAATAATGAAATGGAAAGTTTTTAAATATCAAAAAATTACCATAAAGAGCAGTAAGCAGTAAACAACCAAATCAAATCAATATTTGATAGGCCCACCCTTTGCCTTTATCTATCAATTCTTTTAGGTATATTGTCGTGCCACATTTGTTCTACAGACTTCGGCTGTCTTACTTGCTTCTGTCTGTCCAGGTAATCCCAGACAGCCTCAATGATGTTGAGATCAGGGCTATACCATTTGAAACCATATAACAATTATAGGGTGCCTAAGACTTTTGCATTTTTCTGTATATCACTGCCATTAATTGGAGATCTGTCCAAGTTCATTGAGAACAATACTTTGAATCTTGTGAATGTGATTCTATGAAGTTCATGATGAACCTACAATACAGCTCAGAATTTTGGCAATTAAGGAACAATATATCCATCACAAGTCCGTGAGTGAAGGCTGTCGTAGGTTGTAAGATCCATAGCACCAAATTATGTCCATGACTTTGACTACCTCTTCCATTGCAAGAATTATGATTATGAAGAGGAGTCATTAGTATAAATACTCAAATGAAAGCATTAATCATGACTTTTCAGACAATCCTTTAACCACGGTTGTGTTCTATGCAGCTCATTTATATTAGAAGTAAATCAGTGATTTTTAAAAGGCTTTTTGTAAGAAAATTATTTTACAATCAATATCTAATGAATATGTTCATAGTTGGATAAATCAGACTAGGCAAGAATTCAGTGTGCCTCACAAGAGTGCTTGACAAGAATGGCTTGGATACGAATGCAGGAGTATCAGAGACTGGGATTGAGACACAGTTTCAAACGGGATCGTGAAATTAAGCACAAAGCAATCGCCAGATGAAATCTCTGGTAGGCGTATGATTGAACACTGAATGTATATTCAGGTGTTCCTTAAGTACTCAATTCTTGGCACCCAAAAATGTTTATCAATTAATGGGAACATCTTAAGCCCTTAAAGAGGCTGTGCCAGCTATCTGTACTCTGGAGAGTTAGAGTGTTTAAATTTTAGAAGCTTGGTATGGTGGGAGCTTCTTGTTACGAAGCCTCCTCCCTCACGGCCAACTCCTGATGGCCCTGGTTGCTCAGAGAGGCGGTGATGGTAATCGAAGATGAGAGTCTGATCCACCCAGCACCTTTCCTCTGGTCTGAATCCCTCCCATTCCACTAGGTATTGCTGAACACCTTGAACAGCACACATCCAAAAGTCTTTTCACCATGAAGACCTGTTCCCCCTTGATAAACCAGGGTGGCAGTGGGGCCAATGGTGTTGGGGCTAAGGAGCTGGTGGAAACAGGTTTTAGTTCAGAAATGTAGAAGGTGGGGCTGATCTTTAGGGTCTTGGGGAGCTGCAAGGTACATGCCACCGGGCTTACCTTCCTCGTGATCCTGAACTTGGGTGCCAACTTTCTAGATTCCACTTGGAGAGGCAAATCATGAGTGGACAGCCACATCTCTTGCTCGGGCTGTAACGCGGGTCTCAGACGTCTCCTTCAGTTTGCCTTGGTCTCTGCTGTCCGGGTCGAGGCCAGTAAAATCTCTCTTGCCCTCATCCATTTCTCCATGCAGTGCTGGACAAGATCTTCTGCCACAGAGACTCCATCTTTGGCTTGTTGTTCCAGAAAGAGAGGACGAGGATAACCAGACTGGCACTCGAACGGTGACATCTCATATGCCAAGCGCTATAAGGTGTTGTGGGCAATCTCAGCCCACATCAAATGGTCACACCACTCATCAGGTCTTTGTGAGGCCAGGTATCTCTGGGTATGTTCTAAATCTTGGTTGGACTGTCTGGCCATTGGACTGCAGTTGATACCCAGAGGAAAGGCTTGCTGTTGCCCTTAGCAGTTTACAGAAAGCCCTCCAGAAATGTGATGTGAATTGTGGGCCATGATGCAAGGTGATGTCCACCGGGAATCCATGGACCCTGAAGACCTGGTCCAGGACAATCTCGGCCATCCCTGCCATGGAAGGTGGCTTCTCCAAGGCAATGAACATGCAGGTTTTCAAAAACCAATCAACCAACTTCCCCTTGGATGGTGGGAGACCCATGACAAAGTCCATGAAGATGTGTGCCCTACAAAGGTCTTTCCAGAATGGGTAGGGGTTGGAGGAGCCCTTGATGTTGTGGACAGGGGTCCTTGTTCCAGGTACACACCTTGCATGCCTGCATGTATTGCCGAACTTCTCTCGTCATTCCGGGCCATCAGTGCCTCCTCTTGATAGACCCGATGATCCTGGCATAGCTTGAGTGTGTGCTCACTCTTGACGAATGTCCCCATTGCAGTACCTGGGACCGAAAGGAATTTGGGAGAAAAAGCTGACTCAGAGGACCGTTCTCAGGAATCTCCGCTTGCGTTTGGGCCTTGTGAACAGGAGCGTCGATTCCCCAACGGATTGGCGCTACTACCCTGGCTTGGGGCAAAATGGCAGTAGGCTGCTCCTCTCATTCCAGTTCATCAAACTGGCAGGACAGGGTAACAGGCTTCTGGCTCTTAGACCTCAGTCGACTGGTCAGGATGAAATTAAACTGGATGAAATGAAGATCAGCTGGCCTGCCTGGAATTCAGCCTCTTGGCCTCCTGAATACAGGCCAGGTTCTTATGGTCAGTCCAAATGATAAATGGGTTCTTGGCCCCCCTCCAGCCAGTGATGCCATTCCTCCAAAGCTAACTTAACCTCAAGAAGCTCCCAATTCCCGATGTCATAGTTCCTTTCTACCGGGGACAGCTGCCAAGAGAAGAATGCACAGGGGTGCAGTCTACTGCCTGAAGGTGATCATTGGGACAAGATAGTACCTACTCTGATGTCTGAGGCATCCGCCTCCACTATGAAGGAAAGGTCTGGGTTAGGAGAAACTAGGATGGGAGCCATAGTAAACTGTTGTTAAAGCTGTGCAAAAACAGCCTCCGCTTCAGCAGTCCAGACAAAAGGGCCTGTGCATTTCTTAGTTAAGGCCATCAGTGGAGTTGGCACCGAGCTGACAAACGTCTGGTAGAAGCTAGCAGACCTCAGGCATCATTGGACCAATTTGATACTGGATGGTGTTGGCCAGTCTCTAACTTCCTGGGTCTTGCTAGGGTCCATCTTGAGATTACCATTGGAGATGGTGAGACCCAAAAATACAGCAGTCATCACATGAAACTTGGACTTCTTCAACTTGCTGTAAAGTCCATGGTCTA
The DNA here is from genome assembly GCF_030028105.1 of Mobula birostris. Taxonomy (NCBI): domain Eukaryota; kingdom Metazoa; phylum Chordata; class Chondrichthyes; order Myliobatiformes; family Myliobatidae; genus Mobula; species Mobula birostris. The sequence continues at coordinate 96,503,187 of NC_092383.1, read as the reverse complement.
GAAGCCTCTTTAAGATGTCCCTGATGAGAACGACATACTCCTCCATGGACCTCAAGAAGATTAGGATTTCATCCAAGTAGACAAAGGCCTACTTATGGGGAATATCCTGAAGCATTCATTTATAAATGCTCAGGAAATAGCTAGGCATTCACAAGGTTGAAGGGCATAACCTGGTACTCGTGGTGCCCTGTTGGTGTATTGAATGTCATCTTCCACTCAAAGTCCCCCTCCCCTAATACCAACCAGATTGTAGGCACTCCAGAGGTCTAATTTTGGAAGTACGCCCACCCCTTGGAGCATCTCAAAAGCCAAGAGGAAGGGGGTAGCAATTCTTGGTCATTATGTGGTTTAATCCCCTGTAATCTATGCACAGCTGCAGGTTTTCTTCATGTTGTATGAAGAAGAAACCTGCACGGGCAGATGAAGTAGAGGGATGAATGAAGCTCATGGCAAGAGTTTCCTTTATATACCTCCATGGTGTTTCCCTGTAGGTCTGACAACGTGTACGAACGACCTCGTGGAGGGCAAGTACGCGGCAGCAGGTCATGGCACAGTCACAGTGGAGGAGTTGAGGCATTTCCCCTGCTGAAAGCCTTCCCTAAGTCCTTGTACACAGAGGGGATTTTGACTAGTTTGAGCGATGCTATCTCCTCCAGACCTTCCTTTGAGGTCGACTCCTGAGACTTCGTTGGTGACAGGGGTTACAGTGTCCGCTCTCAGAGCTCACAAAGTTCATTCGTGGAAACAATGGCCAGATCAGCATCTGACTCCCCGTCTGTATCCACAGGCAGTGGCAGCGAGGCATTACAGCGGGCTCTATAATCCCCAGGAAAAGGCTTCAAGGATCAGTGTAAAGGAGTCTTTTCCTTTCTTGAGGCCTGGCGACTGGTTCCCTTCAGCTTGGCGGCAAGTCTCCCAGACTGCTCGGGCCTCTCCTTGGTCTTCCCCTGACCTACAAATTCCATTCCTCTACTTCCTGTGGGGTTCTCACTAGACTCTGATGGGACTCGCACTGTCCCAGTGGCCAGAATTGGCTTGTCGGCACTAGAAGACTGGACTAGGTCTTCAGAAGATCTCAGGTTCCCTGAAGTGAAGACTGGCCCCTCATAGGTCATAGGTCACTAGAGAGTCTGAGTATCAGAACACAATGTCACAAACAAAGCCTCTTACAATGACTGGGCCAAGCAATGATTCTCCCCTCCCTCCAGTCCGCGGATGGGTTATTCTGGGACAACCAGGGGTACCTGAGCATCAGGGGTATGAGTGGGGAGTCAGTAATGCAGAAACTACAAGTGATCTGTTCCTCCACAGTAAAAGCAACACCCTGGATTCTGACGCCAAGGCCTCGCATCCACAGAGAGTCTAGTGCAACCGACCTGCATAGGTTCAACTGGACCTTGAGCAGGTGACGGGCTGGTCATGGCCCGAGGCTGGGGAATGGAACTGCGATACGTAGGAACTGGGCTTGGACTGCCTTCAATCTCCTGTAGTGGTCCCACTTTCACCCTGCCAGACGTTTACTGAGACGATGAGAATCTCTAAGTTCTCTGCTGGCTCTCCCTTAGGCGAGAGATCCTTCAGTTCATCTTGGAGTACCTGGTGGTATAGCGTGGCCAAGATCTCCATGTTCCAACCACTCTCCCGGGCCAAGGTCAGAAATTTAATTGCATAGTCAGCCGCTGACCGTCCCCCCTGTCAAACCTTTGTCAGGCAACCTGGCACCCAAAACATAATTATCAATCACTGGCTCTGGCGGGGCAATGAAACACCTTCCACATGGCGGCCATGAACTTCTCTGAATCTGCGCAAGGCTCTGACTTCCATTCCCAAAGCGCGGTGGCTCGGGTCAGGGCTCTTCCAGTCAGGACAGAGATAATAAAGGCCATCTTTCCAAGCTCCGAAAGGAAGCAAGACGGCTGACGTTCAAATGCTAATGAACATTGAATGAGGAAGCCATGGCAAGAGCCCAGGTTACTGTCGAACCTCTCCAGAGCTGGAAGACGTTCTAGCTCCAGAGCAGGACCGACTGGCTCTCCCAAGTGACTCTGGCTTTCTCCTTGCATAGGTTGACCAATGGTTACCCGGAGGTCGTGAATCTCCAGGCTCTGTCTGGAAGTATCTTCTTTGTGGCTGGTCACAGTGGACAATAGACTCTGATACCCCACTGGGTCCATGAAGGCTCAATCTTACAGTGACCTCTTCTTATCATGTCTACAGACAGCCTATACATGGCCCAGCCAGAACCGGACACAGTTTTGCGCCTTGTTGTTGAATTTGGCAAGATCTGCAACAGTACAGGGTTCCTCTCACGATGGGCATTGCAGGAGATGTTGCACAGCTCGTGGTTCAGTTCCACATTCACAAGTTGTCGGGGTGGATGTATATCCCCATTTGCTCAGTGACACCTTTGAATGACCTACACCAGTCCTAAGTCTGTTAAAGCACTTCCAGGTTGCCCAGTTGCAATTAGCTCCTGGGGGAAGGCTTTCATCCGGTGGAATCTCCATCATTGGGGGTTGTTTGAGACTGGTGAGCTGGTCTTTCCACAAGGTGATGCGGTCTTCAGATGGGGTTGATTGTAATGGAACAACACTGTCCATGAAGCTCTTCCTTGACTTCAGGCGGCTGGGTGTAGGTGTGTGACCATGTAGAGGGTGCCTCCATTCTGATGTTTGACAGAGTCGTTCTTTCTTGCTGGCTACCGTTCTTATATCAGAGGGAGCGATACCCACCAGGATATATAGGCTGTTGGTGTTTGTTGGTTTTAAACAACCTGTGATGAGTTGGCAGCTTGCATTCAGAATGGCATCCATCGTCTTAGCATGAGTAGATCTTTCCCATGCAGGGCAGGCGTATTCGGCAGTGGAAGAGCAAGTGCACTGGCTCGCAATGTTTTCGAGCTTGCTCCCCACTTTGTGTTAGTGAGCATATTCAGGATGTAGTTTCGTGCACTCACTTTTGCCTTTGTTTTATTGATGTGGTTCTTGAAAGTGAGGCGTCTGTCAAGGGTGACTCCTAAGTAGATCGGGTGCTCGTAATGCATCAGCGTTGCTCCACACCAGGTTACTTTAAGCTGTCGTTTGGCTTCACGGTTCCTGAGGTGGAATGCACGAACTTGCGTCTTTTATGGACTTGCTGGAGGTGGTTTTCTTCATAGTAGGATGTTAGTCTCTCCAACGCCTCAGGAAGCGTTTTCTCCTCAGTGTTAAAGTCAGTTCTTTGGACAGTGATGCATTAGTCATCAGCATATATAAAACGGGCCAAGGTAGAAGTGTTCACCTCGCGGCCCTGTTTCAGCCAATTCTACCACCACCATGCACAGCAAGAAGCGTATTCAACATTTTTGTACCATTGATTTAAGTACCAAAATCATGCCTGAAGATAGAGGTCTTTGATGTCAGAAACACAGGTCTTTTTCAAAACCGGCATTGTCTGTTATATCTGCTAACGTTGAAGGATTCTCTGCAGCTAAACAAAACATCCTCACTACATTATGCAATGAGTTGCAATGTGATGTCCTCTGCCTGCAGGAGACACACAGAGGAAGTGAAAACAAATACCAGGAATGTTCCTGGTTATTGAAAGACCTCATCAACAATATGGCAGTGCTGTATTTGTTAGAGCTGGTTCAGTAGTAGAACCCACTTCTAAAACAGAGGAGGACAACATCCAGTGATGAGAGTCCTTGAAGGGGATGACTGGGATCCAAATACTGGAGCATCCAAGGCTGGGATCGAGAAACTAAGTACAAAACAAATGCTAGGCAAAATCACAGGCAGGCTTTCGATTGAGCACTGAACCAATGTTCAGGTGTTCCTTAAATACTCAATCGTTAGTGCCCAGAACATGATTATCAATTAACGGGAACATCGAAAGCCCTGACATCCTAGAGAGTTAGCGCGTTTAAATCTCGGAAGCTGGCGTGGTTGGGAGAGTCTCGAACAGTGTGACCCTGAAACCTTTCATGTCTCTCTGAGAGCCTGTAGAGACTCTCAGTGATTTATGGTGCTAAGGAGGCAGGTAACTCAGATACAAATCTGAGACTGGCCCAGGAGTTCATCCACGCTCGCACCATCTGAGGTTATTACAGCCGGGAAGTCCCAGGGAACAAGTCGTGACTGATTCCTGTATCATCTTACAATTTTACAGTTCACCTCACCCACAGGGAAAAGAGTTCAAGATGAATAATAGAAACTCTGACACTAGTTAGCCTGGGTACATCAGTGAATGCTTCGGCATTGCTGTATGTGGTCGATGTGGGTTCAGATGTAACATTTAATAGAAGTTTGGACAGGGATAGATGAGAGAGAAGAGAAGGTGCAGGGAGTGTAGTGAATCCCAAGATCGGGCTGGCACAGACTGGATGGGCCAAAGGACTCTTTTCTGGTGCTGTCGTACTCTGATTGTACACAAGAAGATGAGCCTTGTGTTCAATATCTCCCAGTCTTCTACCAACGTCCCCACCGTGAATAATTATTTGCAGACATTGAAGAACATAGTCCTCCTCCCAAGCATGGGAATCTCCTTTCAGCCAAAGCAGGCACTGATCATTAAATGTGACGTTGACCAATACATTAGGAAAGCTCTGGGCTGACTGAGGAGAAAGGTTTGAAGATATCAGCCTTAAACTGGCACAACAGCTATTGATACTGAGCTGCAGTGACCCCTGATGACCCTGCCTTTGCAAAATCCTCTGGGTCCATGGAAGGGGAGCTATACCTCTGAGAGGCTGACATCCCAGACTGAGGGCCGAATTACACTCAGCGGACTCTGTTGGATGGCCATATCATTCACGTGCTTGACACTGGAGTCCCAATGAGTCCTCGACTCCCAGCTGTGTCACATGCAGAGAAAACCAAGCAGACAGAAGGAAAAATTCAATTGTGCTCTCAAATTCTCACTGAAACATGTGACATCCCCACTGCCTATGGAATGAAGGAGCATTTAGATTGGCACCAAGAGCCTCAGGTCTACACAAGTCAATCCTACATAGTGGTCAGAACAAGGCCTAGTCCACAAACTTCTTGCTCACTCCTCCGATAACCACCTCCTGGCCCATCTGTAGAAGAGTCTACCATTTCCATATCGGCTTACAAGTCACCTCAACACACAAAGACCCTGAGTGGAAGTAAGACATGCTCAATCCTAAGAAACAATACATAAAGAAAAATCCTGATGTTTAACTCCCACTCCAAAGACTTAGCCACAGATATCTAGGCTAATGTTCCAGAGCAGATGTGAAGGAACGCTGCACTGTTAGATGTTCCATGCTCTGCATGTTCTCTCAGTTGGACATTAGACATTTGTTCCACTTTCTGCAGAAGAATAGAATAGAGGACCTCCAGGTGTACTGGCCAAAAATATGATCAGGATCAGAATCAGGTTTAATATCATTGGCATATGAAGTGATGGCGTTTTTTTAAGCAGGCTTTCTTATTTTTATGAGGTCAAGTTGCCAGCTCAACGCCCAACCCAGCACAGATGGAAAGCGTGCAAGGGAGCCGGTTGGATTCGAACTCAGGAGCCTTCGCTCCGAAGTCCGGCACTGATGCCACTACACCACCAGCTGGCATATATATAAAATAGTTAAATTAAATAAGTAGTGCAAAAAAAAAGTTGTGAAGTAGTGTTTGTGGGTTTAATGTCCATTCAGATATTAGATAGCAGAAGGGAAGAAGCTATTCCTGAATCATTTTGTGTGTGCCTTTAGGCTTCGGTACCTTTTTCCTGATGGTAGCAATGAGAAGAGGGCTTATTTCACTCTTGTGCCATGTCCCCTGCATACCAAACAGTGATGCAGCCAGTTAGAATCCTCTCTACGATATATCAGGTCCTTGCAAATCTCCTCGAACTCCTAATGAAATATAGCTGATTATCGATTGTGGCTGTTTGCTTTGTAGAAACTTGGTAATGTAGATGACCTGGAATAGGAAAGTGAATAATGGAAATAATAGTTCATTACTGTAAGTGCTTTAGGATTTGGCAGGGCTGTGCCAGCCCTTTTCACTCCTGTCATTTTGGCAGGAGAGTTCCAGATTATGGGAACAGGGCTTCCAAACTGGAAGCAGAATTTGTTTTAAGCCTGTTGTTTATTTTCGGATTGTATAAGAGGAACATATTTTATTATGGGTGTTTATCTTCATTATAAATAAATGTGTAAAGTTGCAATGGGGTGTGAAATATTGGCAGAAAGGAAATTAATATTAACACTGGGATGGATATGTGACATTTGTTTTTCTGTCACAGTTACAGATTGAACGAATTTCACACTTAATGTTCATTTTTGCTTGTTATTTTTGAGTTGGATAAAGGAATTTAGTTCCAGCTGTGTCCAAACTTCAAATTTGTGAATAACACTGCAAAAGGTACTTAGGAAAAGTCGGCACATAAGTTAAACTTATTAATAAAGTGATCATTCCTTTGTGAGTTTATAAAATATTTTATAAAATATCGAAGTGTTATTAATTTAATGTTTAATTAATTAAGAATATTAGTGTGGTTGAATACAAGCCTTGATTTTCCATTGGCATAAAGTGACGATGTGTTCCTCTGGCCTGACAGGAGATATTCCACAATGATATAGTGATTGCTGCAGCAGAAACTTCTCTTGTCTATCTCCTAACTTCCCGCTGCAGTAAGGAGTCCATTCCTAAAGTTCCCTGGCATCAGACTGCTGGAACAGCACAAAGCTGGTGACCAGGTCCTCAGCAACAAAACTGGAAATTAAAGTTCCTCTTTTCGTAACAACTGCAGTAATACATAGGAGATAGGAACAGAATTAGGCCACTCAGCTCATCAAATCTCCTCCACCATTCTATCGTAGCTGATTTCGTATGTCACTAAAATGTACCATGGAGAGCATTTTAACTGGCTGCATCCACTGTCCAGTATCAGGGGGAGGGGGAGGGATATCACTGCACAGGATCAAAAGAAGCTGCAAAAGTTGTAAGCTCTGTCAGCTCATTATCCACACTATCCTCCCCAGCAGACAGGACATCGTTAAGAAATGATGTCTTATAAAGGCAGCGTCCGTCACTAAGGACCCCTATCATCCAGGACATGTCCTCTTCTCATTGCTACCATCAGGGAGGAGGTACAGGAGCCTGAAGGCACAAACTCAACAATTCAGGAACAGCTTCTTCCCCTCTGCCATCGGATTTCTGAATGGACATTGAACGCATGAACACTACCTCACTACTTTTTTGTGCTCTACTTATTTAATTTAACTTTTAAAAATATGTATATTTTTACTGTAATTTACAGATATTGTTATGTATTGCATTGTACTGCTGCTGCATAACAACATATTTCATGACATATGCCAGTGATATTAAACCTGATTCTGATTTATATTCCCTCTCAAACCCATTCTACTGAAACCTTTGACACCCTCACTAATCAAGGACCTATCAGTCTCCACTTGAATTATATCCAGTCACATGACCCTCACAGCCATGGGTGGAAATTAATTCCACAGATTCACCACTCTCTGGTGAAAGAAAGAAAGGAGTCCTTGACTCTCTCGCTATTGAAAACATCCTCTCCATATCCACTCCATTGAGGTGCTTCAATGTTCAATAGGTTTCAGTGAGATTCCCCTCATTCCTCTGAACTCCAGTGAGCACGGGCCCAGAGCCCTCAAATGCTCCTCGTGCATTAACCCTTTCATTCCTGAGATAATTCTCATGAACCTCCTCTGGACCTCCTCCAATGCCAGCACATCCTTCCTTAGATAAGGGGTCCAGAACTGCTCTCAGTACTCTGTGCAATCTGACCAATGTCCTGGGAGCCTCAGCATTACATCCTTGGCTTTATATTCTAGTCCTCTCAAAATGAAAGTTAACCTTTCTTACCACGGACTGAACATTTAAATAATCCTACAAGAGGGCTCCCAAGTCCCTTGCTGAACTTGCTCTCCATATAGAAGATAGTCTATGCTTTATTCGTTGGCCATACACTTCCCAACATTATATTCCACCTGCCGCTTCTTTTCCATTCTTTGAATCTGCCTAAGTCCTTCTGCAGCCTCTGTTTCCCCAACACTACCTGCCCCTCCACCTACTTTTGTATTGTCTCCAAAAATGGCCAGAAAGCCATCAATTCAGTTGTTGAAATAATGTAAAAGAACCCTATGGAACACCACTAGTCACCGGCAGCCATCCAGAACAGGCTCCCTTTATTCCCATTCTTTGCCTCCTGACAGTCAGCCAATCTCCTATCCATGCTGACATCTTTCCCATAATACCACAGTCACATCTTGTTAAGCAGCCTCACGTGTGGCACCTTGTCAAAGGCATTCTGAAAATCTAAGGAAGTAAGCTTCACTGACTGTCCTTTGTCTATCCTGCCTGTTATTCAATTCTGACAGATTTGTCAGGAAAGATTTCCCCTTAAAGAAACCATGCTGACTTCTGCCGTTTTTATCATGTGCGTCCAACTGAGGTAGGTCTATGAGGAAGTGGAGGATCCAGTTGCCCAGTGAGGTACCAGAGCCCAGACCTTAAAATTTAGTGATGAGTTTTCAGGAAATGATAGTGTTGATTGCTGTAGAGTAGTTAATGAAGAGCATCCCGAGGTATACACCTTTGCTGTCCATGTCTTCCAGGGACGAGTGAAGAGCTTATGGAATGTCATCTACTTTTGACTTGCTGTGACAACAGGCACTTCTCAACATATCAAGCAAGGAGTTTCTGTGCTTCATGACCAACCTCTTGAAGCACTTCATCACAGTGCATGTAAACGCTAATTGACAATGGTCATTGTGGCAGGTTATGACAGCCTTCCTGGACACTGGTTTAATTCTTGCCTGCTTGAAACATATGGGACTGTCCGACTGCCTCATTGAAAACCTCATTGAAATCAGTTATGCATTATTCATTTTGCACCTCATTTTCTACAAATTATCTTTGTAGAAAATGCTGTGATAGAATTAGAGAACTATTCAAACATACATCTGCTTCCCTTTTTTTCTCGATCACCTTTCTCGGCATCCAAAGATCCTTTACCTTACCATCCTTGTCCTGCCCCCTTACTGGAACGTATATGTCCTGTACCTTGTGCAGTTAGTTTATAACTACCTTCCACATCTCAGATGCGGATGTGGCCAAAAACAGCTGTTCCCAACTAACTCTGCCTAGGTCCCTGCCTAAAACTCTCATAATTTGCCCTGCCCTATTTTAATACCCCTCTGCAAGGTCCATTTTAATCATTATCTACAGCTATCCTACAACTTAAGGACCACACTTCCAAAGTGTTCTCTCACTGAAAGGTCAATTATCTGGCCAGTAACACACATGAAAGTTGCTGGTGAACGCAGCAGGCCAGGGAGCATCTCTAGGAAGAGGTGCAGTCGACGTTTCAGGCCGACACCCTTCGTCAGGAGTCCTGACAAAGGGTCTCGGCCTGAAACGTCGACTGCACCTCTTCCTACAGATGCTGCCTGGCCTGCTGCGTTCACCAGCAACTTTTATGTGTGTTGCTTGAATTTCCAGCATCTGCAGAATTCCTGTTGTTTGCGTTTTTAAATTATCTAGCCAGGCTCATTCCCCAACATCAGGTCCAGTGTGGCCCCCTCCTCTTGTTGAACTATTTACAAATTATTTTAAGAAATCCTCCTGGATGCATCAGACAAGTTTTGACCTGTATAAGCCCCTTACACTGAGACCCTGTTTATATTAGGTAAATTGAAGTTACGCACGATAACAACTTTGTTGTTTTCACTTATTTTCTTGATCTGCCTGAGTATTTGTTCCTAAGTAACCTGGTGTTCTGCTTCTCATTACACCCCCTATCTTACCTGTGACACCACTTTCAGCGAATTATGGATCTGTATTCTCAGATCCCTCTGTTCTACCACACTCCTCAGTGCCCTCCTGTTCATTGTAAGTCTTAGCCTGGTTTGTTATAGTCATAGTCATAGTCATACCTTATTGATCCCGGGGTAAATTGGTTTTCGTTACAGTTGCACCATAAATAATTAAATAGTAATAAAACCATAAATAGTTAAATAGTAATATGTAAATTATGCCAGGAAATAAATCCAGGACCAGCCTATTGGCTGAGGGTGTCTGACCCTCCAAGGAAGGAGTTGTAAAGTTTGATGGCCACAGGCAGGAATGACTTCCTATGACGCTCTGTGTTGCATCTTGGTGGAATGAGTCTCTGGCTGAATGTACTCCTGTGCCCAACCAGTACATTATGTAGTGGATGAGAGACATTGTCCAAGATGGCATGCAACTCGGACAGCATCCTCTTTTCAGACACCACCGTCAGAGAGTCCAGTTCCATCCCCACAACATCACTGACCTTACAAATGAGTTTGTTGATTCTGTTGGTGTCTACTATCCTCAGCCTGCTGCCCCAGCACACAACAGTGCAAAACCTAACCCTTGTCTGCACTAAATTCTATCTGCTATTTTTCAGTCTGGCTGGTCTAGATCCCGCTGCAAGCTTTGATAGTTTTCCTCACTGTCTACTACACCCCCGCTCTTGGTATCATCCACAAATTTGCTGATCCAGTTTACCACATTATCATCCAAATCATTAATATAAATGACAGATGAATTTGCATTGATTAAATCCACTTCAGCATAGAAAATGTCAGCTGTAAACTTCAGAGTTCACTCTTTTCACACTGATCTCTCACCTATCACTTTCAATCTAATGCATTTCAAAAATTTGTAATTTTTCACTGCGTTTATCTCCTCCACAGGTTAATCACTGTGGATGTAAATCTGAAGATTTAATCATTTTTCTCTAGAGTATGTTGGCTGTCTGAACTCAGTGTTGTCCACTTTCCCAGAGTTACTATGGCTTCAAGCTGTCAATTGACTTTAGAGGAGCTGAGGGTGAATCTCATCCCGTGGCTGTGTTTTAATAGTCACTTTGTTCCTTAGTTGAAGACCAGCCTGTCAGTACAGACACCTCCACAAAAATATAGGGGCAGAAGGAGGTCATTCACTCCCTTTGCTCCACCGTTAGTGCTACTGTTTCCTCAACACCGTCTCCCTCTCTCCCGCTGGATAATTACTAAATATCACAGCACAGGCCGCAAAGGGACAAAGCTGGAGTTTCAGGAACAAACACACTCCATATAATTCTTTATTGCTTATTAACGCAACTTTATCATTCAATGATGATTTTATTCAACACCTTTCATTCCGGAAGTGATTCTGGGAGGGTTCAAAAGTTCAAAGTAAACTTATTATCAGAGTATATATATGTCACCCTGAGATTAGTTTTCTTGCCAGCATACTTAGTAAATCCAAGAATCTCAACAGACTCAATGAAAGACCACACACAACGGGGCGGACAAGCAACCAATGTGCAAAAGACAACGAATTGTGCAAACACAAAAGAAAACAAAAAGGAATAACAATAATAAAATCAAGAACATGAGATGAAGAGTCCTTGAAAGTGAGTTCATAAATCGTGGGAATATTTCAGTGATGGGGCAAGTGAAGTTGACTGACGTTATCCCCTTTGGTTCAAGAGCCTGAAGATTGAGGGGTAATAACTGTTCCTGAACCTGGTAGTGTGGGTCCAGCATGCCCTTGTTGGTGGGGGTCCCTGATGGTGAATGCTGCTTTCCTCTGACAGCGCTCCGTGTAGACATGCTCAATGGTAGAGAGGGCTTTACCCAAGGCTGTATCCACTATTTTTGTAGATAGATAGATACACTTTATTGATCCCAAGGGAAATTGGGTTTCGTTACAGCCGCACCAACCAAGAATAGAGCATAAATATAGCAATACAAAAACCACAAACAATCAAACAACAAAATGCAAACTATGCCAGATGGAAATAAGTCCAGGACCAGTCTATTGACTCAGGGTGTCTGACCCTCCACAGGAGGAGCTGCAAAGTTCGATGGCCACAGGCAGGAACGACCTCCCGTGCAGCCCAGTGTTGTATCTCGGTGGAATATGGCCGAAGTCCAACAGTAATATCCGGTCTACAAACACGTTCCTCGATCGTAATATGACCCGGATTGCACCATCTGTTGTTAACCTGAACAGTAAGCACCCAACTCCCTTACGCTTACCGCTCTCAGTGCACTTCCGGTCAGCCCGAACGGTCTGGAAGCCGTCCATGGAAAAGTTTTGATCGGGTATGTCCTCGTGCAGCCCCGTTCCAGTGAAACACATAGCACTGCACTCCCGAAATGTTCTCTGACGCCTGGATAGTGCCGTGAACTCCTCCATTTACTATCCACCGAACTCCTCTTCTCTATAGGTCTCTGTTGTCTCGACCCGGTCCACTTTTTTGTTCAATGATGTTTCCGTGCTAGAGCATGTCCTGGGTGGTGGGTCTTCCTACTGATGGAATTCATGTTCCTTTTCCAAGGAGGTGCATGAAAAAGGCATCATGATCAGACACTACACAGTGTGAGACTCTCTAAACTTTAAATGCAGGAGCACTTGCAAGAACGGTACATCATTGACCACAGTGACAAACAGACATTGGGCGAGACTAACATTTTCTTGGAAAGGACAAAGATTATCCTGGTTGTTTTCAGAGTCCTGAAGTGAGGAACAGGATAAACTTAGATAAAGTTTGTATGAGGAACAGAAATCGTTTTCTTGGCCGTGATCTATCCAATCTCCTATGAGCCTTCGATAGGTTTTCAGAAAAGATGCTGCCCGACCTGCTGAGTTCCTCCAGCGTGTTGTGAGTGTTGATAGGTTCTCTGTTCTGTTTGGTCGGCCCCCTAAGTCTAACATGGGGAAACTTAAGATTGTTAGTCTGATTGTTGATTTGTCCTGCCTACATGAAGATTAAAGCTCCCCCATGATTATTGTTTTCACTTTGTTATAAGCCCCATTATTTCCAGTTGATATCCTGCAAATATCCATACGGTTTGGGTCCCCACATTCCAATCCTCCAGTATCTGCCTCTCCTCGTTTAGTGCTCTCCTCCACCCAAGCCGAATGAATTTCCTGATCTTTCCCATCGTGGACCTAGTCTCCTTGATTGTCTCCAGTTCCCCTGAATCACAACAGATTTCCATTAAAAGTTCCTTATATAGCAGCTACTTTCTGTGATGTCACCTAATGTGAAATTTATAAACTTTTTTAAAGATTATATTAATTTATTTCAAAATTTACAATAACTTTTTGATGTACCAGATTTCTCGGGTACAACTGCAAGGCTTATAAAAATTTGTAAAGATAGCAACCACAGTCTCACTTCTGTCATTTACTTGTGATACCACACTCCTTGTGCAGTCATCAGATTCTTGGTTTATACATTTGCCTTATCACATGTACCTTAATAAAGAAGCACAATTTGCACTGCCCTTTATAAATGTGAGGTTTGAGAAAACTTAGACACAATAGTTCCTTAAAGCATGAATAGCCAGTTTGCATCTGTGAAGGAAAATTGCAACAGAGTGCTGGAGATGTACTGCACAGATACCAATCCCACAGCCCACCAGGTCCGTATCAACCTTTCTGTCAATCAGAATCAGGGTTAATACCACCCGTAGGTGTTGTCAAATTTGTTAACTTTGCGGCAGCAGTACAACGCAATACATGCTATTAGAACAAAACTGTGAATTTTATATACATAATTGTTACATTAAATAAGCAGTACAAGAATAGAAATATAGAAGTAGTGAGATAGTGCTCATGGGTTCATTTAGAAATCGGATGGCAGAGGGGAAGAGGCTGCTCCTGAATGCTGGGCCTGTGCCTTCAGGCTCCTGTACCTCCTTCCTGATGGCATCAATGAGAAGAGGGTGATGGGATCCCTCAATGATGGACGCTGACTATTTGAGGCACTGCTCCTTGAAGTTGTCTTGGATGCTATGGAGGCTAGTGTCCATCATGATGGAGCTGATTAATTTTACAACTCTCTGCAGCTTACTTTGATCCCGTATAGTAGCCCGCCCATATCAGACAGTGATGCAGCCTGTTAGAGTGCTCCCTACAGTACATCTGTAGAAATTTGCAAGTGTTTTCGGTAACATACCAAATCTCCTCGAACTTCCAATGAAGTGTAGCCACTATCTTGCCTTCCGTATGGCTGCATTGATAGGTTTGGACCAGGTTAGATCCTCAGAGTTATTAACACCCAGCAACTTGAAATTGTTCACTCTCTCCACTTCCGATCCCTCTATGATGACTAGTCTCTGTTCCCTGGTCTTACCCTTTCTGAAGAAACCTAAAGCAATAGTTCTTTAAAATATGAATAGCCAGTTTGTATCTGTGAAGGAAAATTGTCACAGTCTTGGTGAGGTACATTACTGTACAGATACCAATCCCACAGCCCATCAGGTCCATATCAACCTTTCTGCCCATCTACTGTACACTAGTCCCATTTGCCCTCATTAAGACTATTTTCTCTGCTGCCTTCCCTAGTTTTAAGTCCAAATGCTTTATAAATATAGCAATTTTACCAATTCCACCATTGTCTCTGGCAGAGAGTCCCAGATATGCAAAGATATGCTGATATTAGAGAAGGTTCAAAGGAGTTTTACAAAAACGATTCAGGGTTTGAAAGGCTTGTCATATGAGGAGCGTCTGATGGCCCTGGAACTCTACTCACTGGAGTTCAGAAGAATGGGGATGATGTCAATGAAACCTCTCAAACGTTGAAAGGCCTCGATAGAGTAGATGTGGAAAGGAGGTTTCCTATGGTGGGGCAGTCTAAAACCAAAAAACACAGCCTCAAAATGGAGGGGCGTCCTTTTAGAACGGAGATGAGGAGCTATTTTTTAGCCGAAAAGTGGTAGATCTATGGAATTCATTGCCACAGGCGGCTGTGGAGGCCAAATTATTGGGTATATTTAAGGCAAAGGTTGATAGGACATGAAGGGAGATGGGGAGAAGGCAGGAAATTGAGGATGAGAGGGAAAATAGATCAGCCATGATGAAATTTCAGAGCAGACTTGATGGGCCAAATGGCCTAATTCTGCTCCTATATCTTTGTCATAGTCCGGTCCGTGAAGTCCATATTCCGGTTCACGGTCCGGTCCACCAACCCTTGCTCCAGGTTTTCCTTTCTATCCTGTTTCTGTCCTTGTTGAGCTAACTGAGGCAGCTGATGCTCGTTGGGACTGGCTGCATAAATACCTTCAGAGAGCAGGGGGTGGTTGCTGGATTGTTCTTGTCCTTACTCCTTGTATCCCTTCCTCTACCTTCTGTTTCCTCTCCTGAAGCCCTGCCTTGTCTTGCCTGCAGTCTTGTCCTGGAGCCACCCTGTTCCTAGCTCCCTTCCTGTCCCTTGCCTCCGCCCAGGTAAGCCAGGCCATCTCGCTGTTACCTGGGGTTGGTTCTGCCCCTTCCTGTCCCTTGCCTCTGTCGGGTGGTGATCCGCGCCCTGCCCAGGTGATCCGTGCCCTGCCCCGGAGGAGCCAAGTCTCACGTCTCCAGCCTCTAGCATGTAGACTCAAGCCTCCTGCCTGCAGCCTCGCCTCGTCTCAAGTCTCAAGTCTCAAGTCTCGTCCCGCCTGCCTGCCAAGCCTCGTCCTTGTCTGGTTCTGGGGTCCGAACCAGAGGCAAGACCCAGGTACTGGGTCCTTGTCCAGTCTCTGGTTCGGAGTCCAACCTCGGGCTCCTAGCTCCCTTGTTCAGTCCTGTTCCAGGTTCCTGGCTTTCCTGTCCATGTCCTTGCCATCGCCCTGTATCCCAGTCCTGTCCCTTGTACTTCAGTGTCTGTGTCTTGCACTTGGGTCCGTTCCCAGCCACCACCCTTATGACAATCTTATGGTCTTATGTTCTTGTATCAATCACTGTTTGGTGAATGCAGGAGGCTTTAATTGCCTCCTGTGCCATTAATAATGAAGGACTCACGGATGAACTAAGGACGTACATGACATGGTGAAACATATGGAACAAATTGATCGATGGTTTCACTGGGCTTCTCTCATCTGTTGAAGGCCACTGAGTCCAGCACAGTATGTGGGAAGTGGATGACGGAAAGGGAAGTCTGACAGACACTGATGGTGGATTCGGAGGTCCTTCTGCAAGCGAGGGTGAAGCAGGAAACGGTGAAGGGGATGAGGAAGTGAGATGAGATTCAAATGCAATGAAGTTTACAGAGAGTTACACCTCCCTGGATCGGTCAGAGGCAGAGAGATGTACTGAGTTGTCACAGACGTCTGGGTCTTACATTTTGCTGCCAAGCATAAACCACACATTCCAATCTGAATTAATTGCCTGCTTATCTCCACTGTGAGATCCAGCAGAGAGGTTTACAACTGCTTTACTAAACAGCATGAGGTTTACTCATTCAAAGTTCAAAAGTTATTTATTATCAAAGTATCTATACAATACATGGCCAAGTGGTTGAGGCATTCGACTAGCGACCTGAAGGTCGTGAGTTCGAGCCCCAGCCAAGGCAGTGTGTTGTGTCCTTGAGCAAGGCACTTAACCACACATTGATCTGCGACGACACCGGTGCCAAGCTGTATGGGTCCTAATGCCCTTCCCTTGGACAACATCGGTGTCGTGGAGAGGGGAGACTTGCAGCATGGACAACTGCCAGTCTTCCATACAACCTTGCCCAGGCCTGCGCCCTGGAGAGTGAAGACTTTCCAGGCGCAGATCCATGGTCTCACAAGACTAACGGATGCATTATACAATATACAGTCTTGAGATTCATCTCCTCACGGGCAACCACAGAACAAAGAAACCCAATAGAACCCATTGAAAGAAGAAGGCTGACGATCACCCAATGTGCAGAAAAAGAACAAATCGTGCTAACAATAAAAGTAGGCAAGTAACAGTCAGGACTAAAATTCACGAATGTGAGATAGCAGCCACGAAGCCAGTCATCCATGCAGCCAGTCCAGGAGCCCTTTAGCTACAGGCCACAGGTTCAGTTCAGTGCAGAGATGAGTGAACCTTGCTGAACAGTGAGCTGAACAGGCCTGTCCCTTCCCTCTAGTCCTGACACCCCGACTTTTTCAATTTGGCCCAGCGCTTAAATCATCAGCTCATTTCTCACTCTCGGGCCCAGGCCCCACCACTTTGCCTGGGATCTGCTGCTATGACTCAGCTTCAAGTCCACTCCGGTAATGGCCAAACATTGGCTTGTTCCTTGCTCTCCGGCACCACCAACTCGATTTGGCCCTGACACGTCATGCCGCAGCCATACTGCGCCTTCACACCACAAAAATGCCAGGTCACACTGGCTCGACTCTGCAGTGATTGTTGTCCAGAAATTGTGTGATTAATACAGTAGTTACTAGCTTTGTTTGCTGCCAGTAAGGCGTCACTGCGTTTCACCACTGCCATCTGCTGTATTACGTATTACACCTTATATATTGCATTACTTTTATTGCTCTAGTGAAATGTTTTTTGGGGATT
Source organism: Mobula birostris (assembly GCF_030028105.1). NCBI lineage: Eukaryota > Metazoa > Chordata > Chondrichthyes > Myliobatiformes > Myliobatidae > Mobula > Mobula birostris. The sequence goes on along the minus strand of NC_092383.1, from coordinate 96,485,875 downwards.
TGCGGCTGTTTCTGGAATGTATCAGATGAACATTTAAAGTGTATGGTATTGTAATATTCTCATGCAAATCCTCTCATTTAGTTGATGGTTCTATATGTTCAATTTTTTTTAACTGATTACTTCATCTATTGGAAGCCAGTGTTACTTACAGAAACGCTTCGGCCTGTTAGCTTTAAAGCAAAATATTTCATCGTGGGCAGACCGTTAACAACGCAGAGTCAAAAAAGCGACGACATTGCATTCACCCCATCTATACCCCTCATAAATTTTTATACCTCCTACGCTTCAGAGAATGAAATGCTAAATTATTCAACCTTTCCCTGTTATTCAGGTACCCATTGAGTTACACACAGAACAGGAGGCACTCTGCTGGTCAGGCTGTCTGAACTGCATACTGCCTGAATTACCGTGTGGTTAAGCACAGCTTCGACACCATTTACAAGTTTGCTGATGACACCGCTGCTGTGGGCTGTTTGAAAGGTGGGGATGAATCAGCATACAGGAGCGAGACTGTAAATCTGGCTGAGTGGTGTAATAACAACAACCTCTCACTCATGTCAAAAAGACCAAAGAAGTGATTGTAGATTTCAGGAGAAGGAAATCAGAGGCTCATGAGCCGGTAATCATCAGAGGATCAGAGGTGGGGAGGGTCAGTAACTTTAAATTCCTGAGGGTTACTATCTCAGAGGACCTGTCCTGGACCCATTATATAAACATAATTGTGAAGAAAGCACAGCAGCGCCTCTACTTCCTCAAGAGTCTGCGGAGGTTCGACATGTCATCGAAAACATTGGCAAACTTCTATAGATGCATGGTGGAAGGTGTGCTGACTGACTGCATCACAGCCTGGTAAGGGAACACCAAAGCCTTTGAGCGGAAAATCCTACAGAAGGTACTGGATTCAGCCCAGTACATCACAGGTAAAACCCTCCCAACCACTGAGCGCATCTACATGAAATGTTGCCATGGAAAAGTAGCATCCATCATCAAAGATCTTCACCACCCAGACCATGCTCTTTACTTGCTGCCATCAGGTAGAAGGTACAAAACACTCAGGACTCTCACCACCAGGTTCAAGAACAGTTACTACTCCTCAACCATCAGGCTCTTGAACAAAACGGGATAACTCAACTCATTTAGAGACTCTTTCTTCTTGTTATTTCATGTCTTGTTATTTATTGTGATTTATATATATCTGCATTTCCACAGTTTGTTGCCCATTGATCCCGTTTGCAGTTACTGTTCTATAGATTTAAGTAGGCCCACAGAAAAAGAATCTCAGGGTTGTATGTGGTGACATGTATGTACCCTGATAATAAATTTTACTTTGAACTTTGAAGTTAATATGAACTGTCAGAAAACATGGCAGCACATCCCCATCATGCATTGAATGCACTCACTAGTCCAATGTAGGATGTCTTCTACACTACATGCCTGTCTCACGATCAGCCCTCATTTCTGACTCTCCAACAGTGATACTGAGGACAGCCTCATGGTGCAGGCTTGGCTACATATAAGGAATGTTTCTGATCCTGCCAGTAAACGTAGCTCTGTATAACTGAGTTTTTGTTCAGGAAATTTTCAGTGCAAAGTTTTATGGAAGGATGGGTTGAATTGTTCTCCAAACTTAGCAGTTAATTTGCAAACATTTTGTCATCATACGAGGAGACAGAACAGTGCGTCATTAATTTGTGGTGTGTCCACCGAGTGCTTGGCATTTATATATATCAGCTTATTGGTCGTCATCATGGAAACTCAGTTGTGATACAGGAAGCAGGGCTCACTGCTGATTGGTTGTGTGGCGAACTCTCTGCATTGTGGTCTGCAATTTTGCTCTCAATGGCTTACAAATAGGATCAAGGTCTACTGGGCTGTTTACAGAATTGTTTGCATAAACCGCGCTTCTGGCAATTCTCTTGCATGCCACATGTTTGCCTGCACCATGACTTCCACTGATGCCCCCTCGAAGTTGTGCCCCTCTCAATCTCCGTGGGTAGAAACTAGAACAGCTCACCCCAACCATCCAGCACCTGAGCTACACATTTCCTAAATAATTTCCATTTATGGAAGGCCAGACTGGCTCGGTAACTGTGAGCGTGGTGAGAGTTTATAACACATTTCGTACAGCACGCGGCATTTTCGGTCAGGATGGTGTACGGCCTGTAGGATTCTACAACAACGCCTATTTTAAAGCTTCAGTAATGAAGCTGCAATCATAGGGTCTTGGTCCTGATTAGTGAGATGGAACAAACTGAATATTCTACTGCACAAAGTGAATGAACTAAAATCCAATTAAATCACCTCATAAAATGTAGTTGTAGCGTCACCAACTTCATTAAAGGAAAGGAAATGAAATAAAGCAGATTGCTGTTGGGATGTCTGTTCTGCAGAAAGGGAGCAGGTCCAGGGAGAGAACCCTTCTTGCTCCCCGACTCTCACTGAATGTGGATCCTTTCCAAATGGCCCCAGTCCAATTTGGAAAGGTAGGGTAAAGGCTAGAGTGTGGCGGTGGGGTCCAGGACTAGAGCACCTTGATACAACAGTGCCTGGGTCCTAGGGCAAAGGATAACCGGATGTCTGGAAGAGGGGCCAGAAGGATTGGAAGACTGGGTTGGGACTGGAGGTGAGGGTGCTCACTGCTCTGTGATGCTCACTCTGCTCTTCGCTGTACTGATACTGAGGCTCTGGATCTGCTCCAGCTGCTCTGGGCTTCGTGTCTGAGGGCTCACTCTCATTCTAAATACTATTTGCTTACCTTTATTGTTTGCAAAATTTGTTTTTTTCTCTCTCTGCACATTGGGTGTTTGTCAGATATTTTTAATGGGTTCTTTTGTGTTTGTCATTTTGTGGCTGTCTGTGAGGAGATGAATCTCAAGGTTGTACAATACATAAATACTTTGATAATAAATGTACTTTGAACTTCAAGAGCACTGCAGATTGATGGATTTTGGATTGGTGTGGAGAGCACTTTCATGGTGTTATTATATGTGATGGATGTCACAACAGCTGTGTGAACAACAGTTCTGAATCCACAAAAGCAGGTCTCACTGTCCTGGAGCTTGTAAACACGTCTCCACAGGCATGTGCTTTCTCAGCCAGTAAAACAGGTGCCTCCGAGACAAAGAACATGGCTGAGCCCTGTCCCCAGCAATCCTCTCCAATAATTTCCCAATCGCTGATATAAGGGTTCTCCTACCACTGTTTTGCAACCCTCTGCACCTTCTTTCAACCCCGTGTAGTGCCACCCCCTTACCAGATGGTGATACAACAAGTTAGAACGCTCTCCCCAGCACATCTGTAGGATTTTGCTCGTCTTTGGTGACGTATCAGATCTCTTCAAACTCCTAAAGAAATATAGCCGCTGCTGTGTCTTTTTCATAGTTGCATCAATATGTTGAGCCCAGGTTCAGAGGTTTTGTCACCCAGGAACTTTCAATGAGGACTTGTGTGTGTTCCCTCAACCTTCCCTACCTGAACTCCACAATTCCTTGTTCCTAATCAATCCCTTGTTCTTACTGACATTGAGTACAGGCTGTTTATGTTTGTGACAGCACTCAACAGGCTGATCTATCTCACTCGTGGATGCATCCTTGTCACCACCATCTGAGATTCTGCCAATAGCAAATGTGTCATTTGGGCTGTGTCCACATGTGTATCAATTAGACATCATGAAAACAGCAGGGTGTGTAGTGCATGTGTAAACAGCCAGACACTGTGCCTTCCTCTGTAACGGGCAGGGCATAGTATTTACTGGCTGATCTCCTGTGGTATTGCTCAAGAATCCAGGTATATCGTGCACTTTGATTATTTTACTTCTTCAGCAGGTTCATAGAATGTTATAGCACACAAGAAGACTCTTTGGCCCTTCATGCTGCCTCTTGTCCCATCCAGTCACCTCAAAGGAAGAATCAATCATGGTTTGACCATTGTTGGATGCATCAAATGTTCTGATGTGGTAGCTTTTAAAATACAAGGCTTCACAGCTATAATATGCCATGCTGTGAGTGTTTTGCTGAACTGTGAATATATATCTAACAAAGCAATTTACTCGCAAATGTTTACAAACTAAATTTTACTGCTCTTTCAGCTTCCACATTGGTTAGGGAGACTCTGTGAAAGTGTGAAGAATTTTGTGATGCTGCTTTCCCTTTTCCTAGGAACTTGGCTTTGGTTGAGTTTCAAGGTTAAGAAATAGCAGGAGACTTGGGCCATTTGGTTCCTTGATCTAACCACAGTAGATCTTTCACCTTAGCAACAGTTTCCTGCACTAGATTCACTTAATATCCAAAACATCAAGTGACCCCTGTCCTGGACAGACAATGATCAGCTATCCACGGCCCGCTTGGGTAGATAGCTCCAAACATTAGTCAAATTTCTCTATTATCATGAACAACCAAAGCTTTATTATGGAACTGCTCCCTGTCCGAGTTAGCCCTATATCCACCTTATCAAAGCCTATATTGATTTCGTTCATTCCAATGAAATCAATAATTTTACACAGTATGAAGAGAATTATTGGGATGGATTTGTAGTCTGTGCAGCCCTTCAGGGAGTTTTTCATCCCCGCAGTCAGATCTTCAAGACTGTGACCTTCGGCAATCACCATCATGAGTGCTGGTGACATGAGAACTCCTCCCTGCTTGCTCCCTAAAACTAGTCAGAGCAAACATCAGAATCAGGTATAATATCACTGGCATATGACGTGAAATCTGTTGCCATGTGGCAGTCATATATTGAAATGCATAATAATAAAACACTACAAATTACAGTAAGTATATATATCTATTTAAAAAAGTAAATTAGATAAGTAGTGCAAAAAGAGAATAAAAAAGTAGTGAGGTAGTGGTCATGGGTTCAATGTCCATTCAGAAATCAATGGCAGAGGGGAAGAAGCTGTTCCTGAATCGTTGAGTGTGTGCCTTCAGGCTTCTGTATCTCCTACCTGACGATAGCAGTGAGAAGAGGGCGTGTCCTGGGAGATGGGGGTCCTTAATGATGGATGCTGCCTTTTAGAGGCATCGCCCTTTAAGATGCCCTGGATGCTGGGAAGGCTAGTGAACATGATGGAGATGACAGAGTTTACATCACACGGAAGAAGAAACACTTTCCTGAGAAAGAAAATTGTTATTTGCAAGGAGTAGATCGATGATACTCGGCATGGATTCGATGATCCAAAGAGACTGCTTCTATGCCACAGTGCTCTGTGACTCTGTGCCCGCGGTGTTGCTTTATAAACTCTCAAAAGGTACGTCCGAATTTCCAAAAGCTTCACTCCCCTGAGAAAGCTCCAGTTTAACCAAAATTGCGTGCGGGTGTAGCTGTGTGTTCGCCTCTCTCATCTGTTTATGGTGAAACAAGAATTAACCCCCATGTGAGAGCAGGGTAGAAAGAGTTAACTGTAAGCGCCCTGTGATATTCAGGGAAGGAATTAGCAGAGGCTTTCAGGGAAATTTGAGATCGCTGCAGTGCGTGGAAATGATGGGTTCCCATCTGTTGTCGCTGAGGCTGCTTTTGAAGACACAACTGCCAACATGTCTGGAGTATGTCACCTGACAGCTGACAACCATCGCACCCAGGACAATAAAATTTATCACGTTTTAAAATTTCTCAACTACTAATTAGGCATTTCCAGTGAAATCACAGCTAGGCTCTGTTAAACAGCTTGGAGAAATAAGGATTGGTGTCGACAATTTTATATTGCAGTGCAGGTTCTTCCTGATTGACGTCAGATGCATGACACCTTCTGTCCCTTTCTCTTGGACAACTGACCAGTATCTGAACAAGCTTACATTATGCTTGGGTGTACGGGGTGTCCAGGGAAGGGCAGCATATCTGGTCAAGGGGCTTGTAGTGTTTATTCAGAGGCAGCTGACTCGCCTTTGGGCCTCACTGGACACTCAGCTCTCACCTGAGGCTCCAAGTAGCCGTTTGCATGCGTCAGCAGCCACACCCCAGTACACTGCTTCAACAGACAGACGAAACCAGGTGAGGGTAGCTGGCAGCTTCCTACCCTGGTGAGCCAGGGATATGTTTGTCCTAGCATTCGAAGTCAGCTCCGGAAGACTGGGTGGGTGAGATCCACACACAAAATACTGGTGGAACGCAGCAGGCCAGGCAGCATCTACAGTCGACGTTTCAGGCTGAGACCCTTCGTCAGAACTAACTGAAAGAAGAGCTAGTAAGAGGAGGGGGAGGGGGATATCCAAAATGATAGGAGAAGACAGGAGGGGGAGGGATGGAGCCAAGAGCTGGACAGGTGATTGGTAAAAGGGATATGAGAGGATCATGGGACAGGAGGCCCAGGGAGAAAGACAAAGGGGGGGGAGCCCAGAGGATGGGCAAGGAGTTATAGTGAGAGGGACAGAGAGAGAGAAAAGAGAGAGAGAAATAATAAATAAATAAGGAATGGAGTACGAAGGGGAGGTGGGGCATTAACGGAAGTTAGAGAAGTTGATGTTCATGCCATCAGGTTGGAGGCTACCCAGACGGAATATAAGGTGCTGTTCCTCCAACCTGAGTGTGGCTTCATCTTGACAGTAGACTCTGTCTGCCAGAGGAAGCAAGATCTCCAAGTGGCCACACATTTTAATTCCACGTCCCATTCCCATTCTGATATGTCTATCCACGGCCTCCTCTACTGTCAAGATGAAGCCACACTCAGGTTGGAGGAACAACACCTTATATTCCATCTGGGTAGCCTCCAACCTGATGGCATGAACATTGACCTCTCTAACTTCCGCTAATGCCCCACCTCCCCTTCGTACCGCATCTGTTATTTATTTATTTATTAATTATTATTATTAATTTTTTTCTCTCTCTCCTTTTTCTCCCTCTGTCCCTCTCACTGTAACTCCTTGTCCATCCTCTGGGCTTCTCTCCCTCTTTTTTCCTCCCTAGGCCTCCCGTCCCATGATCCACTCCCTTCTCTAGCCTCATAACCCTTTTGCCAATCACCTGTCCAGCTCTTGGCTCCATCCCTCCCCCTCCTGTCTTCTCCTATCATTTTGGATCTCCCCCTCCCCCTCCCACTTCCAAATCTCTTACTAGCTTTTCTTTCAGTTAGTCCTGACGAAGGGTCTCGGCCTGAAATGTCGACTGTATCTCTTCCTAGAGATGCTGCCTGGCCTGCTGCGTTCACCAGCAATTTTGTGTGTGTGGCTTGAAATTCCAGCATCTGCAGGTTTCCTCGTGGTTGGGTGAGATCCAACGGCCAGGAAAGTAGTTCTGCAGTGTTCCTGCGAGAGTGAAGAGCGTGCAAAGCACAGAAGATGTCATGGTCATCCACTGCAACCAAGCAAGACCCGGTTTGTGACAGTTGTTCGTACTACTGGACCCGGACTTCTGAGCTCGAGAGAATGGAACTGTCCCAATGCAATGGGTTTTCCAACAGGTTTCCTGTTATCATCGGACACTGTGGACAACCATCATACCATATTATACATTATGCTAGTCAGAGCCTGTTGCTTAGTAACAGTACCAACATCTTTATTAATCTGTGGGAGATCATTCCACCACAGAAACAACATCTCAATGACTGTGGAAACTCTTTTCCAGTCGATGAACTTCCAACAGAGCTGTGATGAAAGGTAATCACCTGAAACATTACCTCTGCTTCTACTTCTGTTTGGATGATCCTGTGTGAACCTGAGAATTGGGACCACCCATCTTCGATTTCTTTGAGGAATTGAAATGCCTGATTAATGTTTCTGACGTTAACCAGCCATCCTGGTCTTGCCTTCAAGCGGTCCCATGGCTCCTCATCAGTGAAAGGTTGGGAATAAGGGTACAGGTGTATCATCAAGTGACAGACATTTTAACCATCACCCGCCTTGCTCTCTAATGCCATCACCACAAGCCCTGGCACCGCACTTTGGGCCTGATCCTGCGCTGTACCTCTCTACGTTCTATCCTGATCCTGCGCTGTACCTCTCTACGTTCTATCCTGATCCTGCGCTGTACCTCTCTGCATTCTATCCTGATCCTGCGCTGCACCTCTCTACATTCTATGATCTAAGGGCTGTGATAGGTCCGTTGGAAGACTTGTGGTGACCCGCTGTTTCCTCTGTAGTGAGTTGCAATGGATGGAGCTGAGCCGGAGACAGTTTACAAACTTTGGTCCTGTCCACATGGATAGGATAGCTGACCACCGTGTCCCGCAGGGCATTCCACCCTCATGTTCAGACATGTTCTCACCCTGACCTATGGTAGCTGTCAGTGGTGACAGATGAGCAGAACTGCCGGAGCAGCCATTACTAACACCTGTTAGTGGACAGACAAATGGTGTGGCATGTGTGGGAAAGCAAGAATGCTGCGGATGCAGGTGCACGTGGTGATAAGAGGCACCGATAGAATGGACAGCCAGGATGGAAATGGCTAACATGACAGGGAATAAGTTTAAGGTGACAGGAGAGAAGTGTAGGAGGAGATATCAGAGGAATTTGTTTTTAAACACAAAGAGTGATCGGTATATGAAATAAGCTGCCAGGGATGGTGGTAGGAGGCAAGTACATTAGGGACCTTTGACAGTGTGGACCGTAATAAACTATAGCAAATCCTTAAAGAAACAGGGATACCGGGACATCTAATCTGCCTTATGAGAAACTTGTATGAAGATCAAGAAGCAACAGTTGGAACTGAACACGGAACAACAAACTGGTTCAAGATTGGGAAAGGAGTACGACAAGGCTGCGTACTGTCACCCTACTTATTTAATCTATATGCTGAACACATCATGAGGAACGCTGGCCTAGAGGACTCAAATGTTGGAATCAAAATTGCTGGATGAAATATTAACAACCTCAGATATGCAGATGATACGACCCTCATGGCTGAAAGTGAGAAGGATCTGAGGAAGCTTCTAATCAAAGTGAAAGAAGGAAATGCAAAAGCTAGCTTGTTGCTCAATATTAAGAGAACCAAAATTATTTTGACCAGCCCTATTAACTCCGTGGTAATAAATGGAAAGGAAGTGGAAGTAATGACGGATTTTGTCTTCCTCGGTTCAAAGATTTCTATAGATGGTAACTGCAGGCACAAAATTAAACCACACTAACTTCTGAGGAGGGCAACAATGGCAAGCTTAGACAAAATATTAAAGAGCAGAGATAAAATTGTCTGCAAGGATTAGTATAGTCAAGTCTGTTATTTCTTGTTGTGATGTATGGCTGTGAGAGCTGGACTATTAGTAAGGCTGAATACAAAAGAATCAACGCCTTTGAACTTTGATGCTGGAGGAAAGTGTTAAGACTTTGTTGGACAGCAAGAAGATCCAACAAGTCAATACTTGAAGAAATGCAGCCAGACTGCTCACTAGTCATAGTCATAGTCATACTTTATTGATCCCGGGGGAAATTGGTTTTCGTTACAGTTGCACCATAAATAATAAATAGTAATAGAACCATAAATAGTTAAATAGTAATATGTAAATTATGCCAGTAAATTATGAAATAAGTCCAGGACCAGCCTATTGGCTCAGGGTGTCTGACCCTCCAAGGGAGGAGTTGTAAAGTTTGATAGCCACAGGCAGGAATGACTTCCTATGACGCTCAGTGCTGCATCTCGGTGGAATGAGTCTCTGGCTGAATGTACTCCTGTGCCCACCCAGTACATTATGTAGTGGATGGGAGACATTGTCCAAGATGGCATGCAACTTGGACAGCATTCTCTTTTCAGACACCACCGTGAGAGAGTTCAATTCCATCCCCACAACATCACTAGGAGGCTTGATTATGAGACAAAAGCTCAAATGTTTTGATCACATCATGAGAAGACAGGATTCCTTGGAGGAGACTCTCAGGTTAAGTAAAATAGAAGGTAACAGAAGGAGAGGACGGCAGGGGCTACGCTGAATGGATAGATAATATTACTCAGACAATGCATGTGACCTTGGGGGATCTTAGAGATAGAGTTCCCAACAAGAAGGCTTGGTGTGTCGGAGTCCACGAGGCTACGAAGAGTCGAGCTTGACTTAACAGCGGAAGAACAACAAGATAGGAACATCGATGGGGTGGCATGTTAGCATAGTGGTTAGCAAGGCGCTTTACAGTACCAGCGACCTGGATTCATTTCCCGCCACTGCCTGTAAGGAGATTGTGTGTTCTCCCTGTGTCCGCACTGCATGGGTTTCCTCTGGGAGCTCTGGTTTCCTCCCACAGTCCAATGACATGCCTGTTGGTAGCCTAATTAAACATTGTAAATTGTCTTATGATTAGGTTAGGAGTAAATTGGGGGATTGCTGGACAATGTGGCTCGAAGGGCCGGAAGGGCCTATTCGGTGCTGTATCTCAATAAATAAACAATATAAAAAAATAGAGGGCTATGAGTAGAAGTGTTCGATTGATCTTGGAGCAAGTTAAAATCTCTTCACAACATCATGGACCAAAGGGTTTGTACTGTGTTGTAATGCTCTATATTCTAGGCCAATTATTACCCAAGGGAAGAAAGATTGCAGATGAATAAAGATGCAGAGAGACCAAGGTGTTCTTGTACATGTGAATGCAGCAGGCAAACAGGAAGGTAAATGTCTCATTGCCCTTTATTGCAAGATGGATGAAGTTTGCAAATGGAGAAGTATTGTTACATATAAATACTGTTATTTTATTGGGGTATTTTATTGGAGCTTTTATTGGGGTTTTTAGCGGTGGAAATAGTTACATCCCAACATGTGGGACAGAAGCAAGGTCGCGTTGTTCAATTGAGGGACCAGCTGCTTGCGCTAATGCTGGCCGGTTTAGTGAGCAGAGCAGCGGACACCCCTGCTGAAATCTGGAGGAAAACACACAGAGGATGCAGAGGGGGAGCATTTAAAGATTGCATGGATGAACTACAACAATTGTTCATCCCAGTTTGGCAAAAGAATGCACCCGTGGCTGACAAGAGAAATTAGGGATAGTATCAATTCCAAAGAAGAAGCATACAAATTAGCCAGAGAAAGTGGCTCACCTGAGGACTGGGAGAAATTCAGAGTTCAGCAGAGGAGGACAAAGGGCTTAATTAGGAAGGGGAAAAAAGATTATGAGAGAAAACTGGCAGGCAACATAAAAACTGACTGTAAAAGCTTTTATAGATATGTAAAAAGGGAAAGACTGGTAAAGACAAATGTAGGTCCCCTACAGACAGAAACAGGTGAATTGATTATGGGGAGCAAGGACATGGCAGACCAATTCAATAATTACTTTGGTTCTGTCTTCACTAAGGAGGACGTAAATAATCTTCCAGAAATAGTAGGGGACAGAGGGTCCAGTGAGATGGAGGAACTGAGCGAAATACATGTTAGTAGGGAAGTGCTGTTAGGTAAATTGAAGGGATTAAAGGCAGATAAATCCCCAGAGCCAGATGGTCTGCATCCCAGAGTGCTTAAGGAAATAGCCCAAGAAATAGTGGATGCATTAGTGATAATTTTTCAAAACTTTTTAGATTCTGGACTAGTTCCTGAGGATTGGAGGGTGGCTAATGTAACCACACTTTTTTAAAAAGGAGGGAGAGAGAAACCGGGGAATTATAGACCGGTTAGCCTAACATCGGTGGTGGGGAAACTGCTGGAGTCAGTTATCAAAGATGTGATAACAACACATTTGGAAAGTGGTGAAATCATCGGACAAAGTCAGCATGGATTTGTGAAAGGAAAATCATGTCTGACGAATCTCATAGAATTTTTTGAGGATGTAACTAGTAGAGTGGATAGGGGAGAACCAGTGGATGTGGTATATTTGGATTTTCAAAAGGCTTTTGATAGGGTCCCACACAGGAGATTAGTGTGCAAACTTAAAGCACACGGTATTGGGGGTAAGGTATTGATGTGGATAGAGAATTGGTTAGCAGACAGGAAGCAAAGAGTGGGAATAAACGGGACCTTTTCAGAATGGCAGGAAGTGACTGGTGGGGTACCGCAAGGCTCAGTGCTGAGACCCCAGTTGTTTACAATATATATTAATGACTTGGATGAGGGAATTAAATGCAGCATCTCCAAGTTTGCAGATGACACGAAGCTGGGCGACAGTGTTAGCTGTGAGGAGGATGCTAAGAGGATGCAGGGTGACTTGGATAGGTTGGGTGAGTGGGCAAATTCATGGCAGATGCAATTTAATGTGGATAAATGTGAAGTTATCCACTTTGGTGGCAAAAATAGGAAAACAGATTATTATCTGAATGGTGGCCGATTAGGAATAGGGGAGGTGCAACGAGACCTGGGTGTCATTATACACCAGTCATTGAAAGTGGGCATGCATGTACAGCAGGCGGTGAAAAAGGCGAATGGTATGCTGGCATTTATAGCGAGAGGATTCGAGTACAGGAGCAGGGAGGTACTACTGCAGTTGTACAAGGCCTTGGTGAGACCACACCTGGAGTATTGTGTGCAGTTTTGGTCCCCTAATCTGAGGAAAGACATCCTTGCCATAGAGGGAGTACAAAGAAAGTTCACCAGATTGATTCCTGGGATGACAGGACTTTCATATGAAGAAAGACTGGATGAACTAGGCTTGTACTCATTGGAATTTAGAAGATTGAAGGGGGATCTGATTGAAACGTATAAAATCCTAAAGGGATTGGACAAGCTAGATGCAGGAAGATTGTTCCCGATGTTGGGGAAGTCCAGAACGAGGGGTCACGGTTTGAGGATAAAGGCGAAGCCTTTTAGGACTGAGATTAGGAAAAACTTCTTCACACAGAGAGTGGTGAATCTGTGGAATTCTCTGCCACAGGAAACAGTTGAGGCCAGTTCATTGGCTATATTTAAGAGGGAGTTAGATATGGCCCTTGTGGCTAGGGGGATCAGAGGGTATGGAGAGAAGGCAGGTACAGAGTTCTGAGTTGGATGATCAGCCATGATCATAATAAATGGTGGTGCAGGCTTGAAGGGCCGAATGGCCTATTCCTGCACCTATTTTCTATGTTTTCTATGAGGAAAGAGGACCAGGTCGAGACAACAGAGACTTATGGAGAAGAGGAGTTTGGTGGGTAATAAAATGGATAAGTTCCCGGCGCTATCCAGGCGTCAGAGAACATTTCAGGAGTGCAGTGTTATGTGTTTTACTGGAACGGGGCTGCACGAGGACATACCCGATCAAAACTTCTCCATGGACGGCTTCCAGACCGTTCGGGCTGACCGGAAGCGCACTGAGAGCGGTAAGCTTAAAGGAGTTGGGTGCTTACTGTTCTGGTTAACAACAGATGGTGCAATCCGGGCCATATTACGATCGAGGAACGTGTTTGTAGACCGGATATTGAACTTTTTACTGTTGGACCTCGGCCACATTCCACCGAGATACAACACTGGGCGTTCCTGCCTGTGGCCATCGAACTTGCAGCTCCTCCCGTGGAGGGTCAGACACCCTGAGCCAATAGACTGGTCCTGGAATTTTTTCCATCTGGCATAGTTTGCATTTTGTTGTTTGATTGTTTGTGGTTTTTGTATTGCTATATTTATGCTCTATTCTTGGTTGGTGCGGCTGTAACGAAACCCAATTTCCCTCGGGATCAATAAAGTATATCTATCTATCTACAGCTGTACAGGGCATTGGAGTGATCCCACTAGGAGTACCGTGCACAGTCTATGTCCCCTTATTCAAGAAAGGATAGACTATTTGTGAGGCAGCCCAGAGAAGTAGGTTCAGGTAACTCCTTGGATAAGGAAAGCCCTTTCCCCTTTTTCACAGCATCTTTGAGTCTGTTTCGCATTTAACTTTTCCTCTGTTCTGATCAAAGGCCATTAATTCTGGTTCTGGGTTCTCATAGATACCATTTGCTTTAAAGGCCTCAGTAGAGTGGATGTGGGAGGATGTTTCTTATGGTGACGGAGCCGAGGACCAGAGGGCACAACTTCAGATAGAGGGGTGTTCTTTCAGAACAGATGAGGAGAAATTTAGCCAGATAGTGGTGATCTTGTGGAATTCATTGCCACAGACAGCTGCGGAGGCCAAGTCACGGTATATTTAAGGCAGAGGATGATAGACTCTTGATTAGTTAGGTTATGGAGGGATGCATGGAGAAGGCAGAATATTGGGGCTGAGAGGGAAAATGATCAGCAATGATGAAATGGCAGAGCAGACTCGATGGGCCACATGGTTTAATTCTGTTCCTATATCTCACTGTCTCATATCTCCAACATCATCTGCACTTTCTTCTGATTTACAGCCTCGATAGAATTTGGCTCTGTTAACCTTAAAATTTCAGCTTCCTGCAGCATTTTATAAGCGCTCATGTACTTTGGACCTTCGGCTGTACGCTAAGAGCTTGCTGCTCTCAAGGCAACGTAACAGAAAGACAGAGAAATTGTGACTGCTTCACCTTTTCTTTCAAGCATTTCTCAAATCTATTCATCAAAGTAACTTAGCTCTTTCCTCTGGAGATTTCAGTATATCTGCTCCACCAATAGAAATCTTCCTTCCACACTCCTCTGTATCTCTGGTGAGTAATTCAATCAGCACATCCGTAGAAGGCTCTGCCCAAATGAATGTCCTAATGATGGCTCCAGTGAATTAGACATGCTGTCTCCAAGGAGAATCACAATGTAGTCAATTTTTTTGTGTTGCTTACAAACTAATCTAAAGGAAGGATTACAGGAGGGCTTTCTTTGCATGCTTAGGCCAGAGATTTGCTTAATAGCTCTGCAATATCCACCGATGAAATCGAAGCACTGCCCGAGATTAAATACATTTAGCACTCATAATTGATAATGGTTCCACAACCAGTAGCCAGATTAGTTTTATTTTCTTGCATGAAGATAAAAAAAAATGAAATTACATTTTTATAATTACATCCAGGGATTGGAGCACAGTCGACTGAAATGTTATCAAGGTGTTCACATCATTAAATATAAAAGGCTTCAGTTCATTTATTTCTATTTACGGAGAATTTCAGACAAGTCTGTTAAACATTTATGTTCCATCATTCTATAATGGAATTCCAAGGTTAAAGAACTATGCTATGGCAACATTTTACACTTTAAAGCAGAAATTGATGAGGAATTGAATGAAGATGCACAATTAAACACAGTTATCTCACTTCCGAACCTACTTACACTAAGCCTTTGTCCTCCTGTGCACCACCGAAATAACCTAAATAGGAACTTTCCAAACTTGATAACAAATTGTTACTCAATAAGCTTAACTCAAAGAGCTGAATTGGAATTGTGTGTGTGGCGGGGGGAGGGGGGCTTTAGGCTTCTAACGTTTGTCTGTCATTCTTTGGATTTTTTTTCTCTCTGCTTCATGGACATCTGTGAAGAGTAAGGATTTCAGGTTGTGTACTGTATATACTCTCTGATATTAAAATGAGCTGTTGACCCATTGAACCTGATTCACAGAGCAATTCAGAAAAATGCAGCAGAATCTCACAGAAATGAGCTCAAGGTGACACTGGAGCACATTTCAATTCCTGGTGCACATCGATGGGAGTAGGCAGTTTAAGTGGCTCAGCCCTGGTTAGATGGGCCGAAGGGCCTGTTTCTGTGCTGTACTTTTCTATGACGCATGAATTTGGCATAGATTGAGTGAACAGCTAGAGAGACTTTCCCAGGTCAACATTATTTTTAAGATGATTGGAGGAAAGTATTTTTTTTATTTTATTGTGATACAGTGTGGAATAAGTCCAACTGGCCTTTTGAGCCACACCACCCAGTAATCTCCTGATTTAATAAAGGCATCCGTTAGTCTTGCTAGACCATGGATCTGCGCCTGGAAAGTCTTCACTCTCCAGGGCGCAGGCCTGGGCAAGGTTGTATGGAAGACCGGCAGTTGCTCATGCTGCAAGTCTCCCCTCTCCACGACACCGATGTTGTCCAAGGAAAGGGCATTAGGACCCATACAGCTTGGCACCAGTGTCGTCGCAGAGCAATGTGCGATTAAGTGCCTTGCTCAAGGACACAACACGTTCCCCCGGCTGGGGCTCGAACTCACGACCTTCAGGTCGCTAGTCCAATGCCTTAACCACTTGGCCACGTGATTTAATCCTAGCCTAATCTCCTGATTTAATCCTAGCCTAATCAGTGGACAATTTACAATACCCAATTAGCCTACCAATTGGTGAGTGGGAGGAAACCAGAGCACCCAGAGGAAACGTACAAATGGGGAGAGCATACAAATTCCAGTAATTTGGCAGCGACAGGAACTGAACCTTAGTTGCCTGTACTGTAACATGCTGTGCTAACCACCATGCCACCATGCCACCATGCCACCCAGGGGTACGTTAGGGGTAGGTTTTTTTCTTACACACAGAATGGTAAGTGATTGGAACACACTTCTAGGGATGGTGATAGAGGCAGGCATTCAAGAGATTTAAGATATCCTTAGATCGGCACGTGGATGATAGGAAAATGGAAGCTTATCTGGGAGGGAAGTGTCAGATTGAAATTGGAGTAGGTTAAAGAGGCAGCACAACATTGTGGGCTGAAGGGCCTGTACTGTGATGCATGGAACCAGGCAGAGGCTGTGAGTATTCAGTTGCCAGTTAAATCAGTATACTCACCTGTGTGGTAACAAGAAGCTCTTATGAGTTATATTAGTCAGAGGGCCATAGAGCACAGAAACAGGCCATTCAGCACATCATGCTCAGGCTAACCTTTCTGGTTATCTACACTAATTTCATTTGCCCCCATTAGAGCCAGAGAAATGTACAGCATAGAAACAGGCCCTTCAGCCCACCTAGTCCATGCCAAATCATTTAAACTGCCTACTCCCATCAACCTGCACCGGGACCATAACCCTCCATACCCCTACCATCCATGTACCTATCCTAACATCTCTTAAACATTGAAATCTAGCTTACATGCATCACTTGTGCTGGCAGCTCGTTCCACACTCTCACCCCACCTTCTGAATGAAGAAGTTTCCCTTCAAAGAACATAGAACATAGAATTGCACAGCACAGTACAGGCCCTTCGGCCCACAATGTTGTGCCAACCCTCAAACCCTGCCTCCCATATAAGCCCCCACCTTAGATTCCTCCATATACCTGTCTAGTAGTCTCTTAAACTTCACTAGTGTATCTGCCTCCACCACTGACTCAGGCAGTACATTCCACGCACCAGCCACACTCTGAGTAAAAAACCTTCCTCTAATATCCCCCTTGAACTTCCCACCCCTTACCTTAAAGCCATGTCCTCTTGTATTGAGCAGTGGCGCCCTGGGGAAGAGGCGCTGGCTATCCACTCTATCTACTCCTCTTAATATCTTGTATACCTCTATCATGTCTCCTCTCATCCTCCTTCTCGCCAAAGAGTAACACTCTAGCTCCCTTAATCTCTGATCATAATGCATACTCTCTAAACTAGGCAGCATCCTGGTAAATCTCCTCTGTACCCTTTCCAATGCTTCCACATCCTTCCTACAGTGAGGTGACCAGAATTGGAAACAGTACTCCAAGTGTGGCCTAACCAGAGTTTTATAGAGCTGCATCATTACCTCGCGACTCTTAAACTCTTTCCCTCGACTTATGAAAGCTAACGCTCCATAAGCTTTCTTAACTACTCTATCTACCTGTGATGCAACTTTCAGGGATGTGTGGACTTGTACCCCCAGATCCTTCTGCTCATCCACACTACCAAGTATCCTGCCCTGGAGTTTGTCCTTCCAAAGTGTACCACCTCACACTTCTCCGGGTTGAACTCCATCTGCCACTTCTCAGCCCACTTCTGCATCCTATCAATGTCTCTCTGCAATCTTTGACAATCCTCTACACTATCTACAACACCGACAACTTTTGTTCATCTGCAAACTTGCCAACCCACTCTTCTACCCCACATCCAGGTCATTAATAAAAATCACGAAAAATAGAGGTCCCAGACCCGATCCTTGTGGGACACCACTAGTCACAACCCTCCAATCCAAATGTACTCCCTCCACCACCACCCTCTGCCTTCTGCAGGCAAGCCAATTCTGAATCCACCTGGCCAAACTTCCCTGGATCCCATGCCTTCTGACTTTCTGAATATACCTACAGTGTGGAACCTTGTCAAATGCCTTACTAAAATCCATGTAGATCACATCCACTACACTACCCTCATCTATATGCCTTGTCACCTCCTCAAAGAACTCTATCAGGCTTGTTAGACACGATCGGCCCTTCACAAAGCCATGCTGACTGTCCCTGATCAGATCTTGACTCTCTAAATCCCCTTAGATCCTATCGCTAAGAATCTTTTCCAACAGCTTTCCCACCACAGACGTAAGGCTCACTGGTCTATAATTACCCAGACTATCCTTGCTACCTTTTTTTGAACAAGGGGACAACATTCGCCTCCCTCCAATCCTCCGGTATCACTCCCGTGGACAACGAGGACATAAAGATCCTAGCCAGAGGCTCAGCAATCTCTTCCCTCGCCTCGTGGAGCAGCCAGGAGAATATTTCATCAGGCCCCGGGGACTTATCCGTCCTAATGTATTTTAACAACTCCAACACCTCCTCTCCCTAAATATCAACATGCTCCAGAACATCAACCTCACTCATATTGTCCTCACCATCATCAAGTTCCTTCTCATTGGTGAATACCGAAGAGAAGTATTCATTGAGGTCCTTGCTCACTTCCACAGCCTCCAGACACATCTTCCCACCTTTATCTCTAATCAGTCCTACCTTCACTCCTGTCATCCTTTTGTTCTTCACATAATTGAAGAATGCCTTGGGGTTTTCCTTTACCCTACTCACCAAGGCCTTCTCATGCACCCTTCTTGCTCTTCTCAGCCCCTTCTTAAGCTCCTTTCTTGCTTCCCTATATTCCTCAATAGATCCATTTGATCCTTTCTTCCTAAACCTCATGTATGTTGCCTTCTTCCACCTGAGCAACACACATCAAAGTTGCTGGTGAACGCAGCAGGCCAGGCAGCATCTGTAGGAAGAGGTACAGTTAACGTTTTGGGCTGAGACCCTTGGTGGTCACTGTCCCCCAGATGCTCACCCACTGAGAGATCTGTAACCTGACCTGGTTCATTACCTAATACTAGATCGAGTATGGCATTCCCTCTAGTTGGCCTGTGAACATACTGTAACAGGAATCCGTCCTGGACACACTTAACAAACTGTGTCCCGTCTAAACCCTTGGAACTAATCAGGTGCCAATCAATATTAGTTAAGTTAAAGTCACCCATGATAACAATGTTCCCCTGAAGCATTTCACCTTTCTCCCTTAGCCTATGATCTCTAGGACCATATTCTTCTGGAATCTATCTGTTCAAATGGATTGATTTTGACAAAAGTCCTGGCGATCATCTACTGGATTAGGGTTAATGCTTAGATTAATACACATGCCCCCAGGACACCTCCTTTCTGTCAATCAGAGGAGATTACAGTGGCCCATTAACTGAACTCTGGGACGTGGGAGAACTCACCAACGCCTCAGATAGCTGGACAATGTCCATGTCCTTCAACAGACGCATGATAGGGAAGATCTCAACATGCTGCATCACGTGCTACAGAACGACACCACAGCACACAGGAAGGTAGCCAAACCTGCCCAATGCATCACTGACACCAGCCTACCCGCCATCGAGGACATATATCAGAAAAAGGCAAGCAATATCATGAAGGATCCCACCCACCCGGCTCATGGAGTGTTTGTCCCACTCCCAACAGGGAGGAGGCTATGTAGCATCCACGCCAGGAACACCAGACTCAAAAGCAGTTACTGTACCTTCCCCAAGCAGTGAGGCTGATCAACACCTCCACCCACCAACCCAACCCTCTACACCCCCAACCACCACTACTTTATCATTTCCTGTCAAATCACCTTATGTTCAGACACTCCTGTGCTTAGTGTCATTTATGGAGATATAATCAATCTACGTATATAAGCTATTTTATGTATTTATATTTATTGTGTTAAATTATTATTATCGTGTTCTTTATCTTATTGTGTTTTTTTGTGTTGTGCATCAGCTCCGGAGTAACTGTTTTGTTCTTCTTTACACTGAGTACTGGAAATGACATTAAACAAACTTGAATCTCAAATTTTCATATCCAGTAACTTCATGGGAAATGTAGCTGGAGAAAATCAAATGAAAATTAGGCTTATTGTCACTGGCATTAGCCATAAAGTTTGGTGCGTTGCAGCTGCAGTACAGTGCAAGCACAATAAATTACTAGAGTGACACACACAAAATGCTGGAGGAACTCAGCAGGTCTGGCAGCATCTATGGAAATGAGTAAACAGTTTACATTTCAGGCTAAGCCGGGTTATTTTGTGTGTGAGCTCTGGACTTGCAGCATCTGCAGAAACTCCTGTGTTTATAATAAATTGCTATATGTTACAATAAATAAATAGTGCAGGAAAAGAATAACGAGAGTGTACTCATGGCTCAGGCATTTGAAGTGGTTCTCCATTTCCGCTGCTGACACTGCAGTAAGGGTTGGAATATGCTCTCCTGACTTTCCCTTCCTGAAGTCCAAATCATTTCCTTGATCTTGCTGTCACTGCGGGTAAGGTAGTTGTGGGGACACCACTCAACCAGCTGATCTCTCTCACCTTGTGTGCATCCTCATCGCCACCTGAAATTCTGCCAGCAGTAGTGGTGTTTGAGCTGTGCTTAGCCACACAGTCCTGAGTGTAGAGAGAGTAGAGCAGTGGGCTAAGCACACATCCCTGAGGTGCACTTGTGCAGATTGTCAGTGAGGAGGAACAAGGAATGGTCTTCTGGGAGAGGGAGGACAGGAAGGAGGTGGTGGCACATTAAATGCAACTGGGGATTTTATCAACCACTGTAGAAAGGATAAGGGTAAAGGCAGACATCTCAGGCATCCTATACTAGTGGATCTGGTCCATGTCATATGCAAGTATTTACATGGTTGGACATTAGATTTCAATTTGAATGAATGCTGGTTATCTGTGAAAATAGAATAATTTCAGTTCTTAAGTACAAAGTATAATATTGCACAGTTTTTCCTTATAAAGTTTCAGTAAGAGAAGCAAATTAACTTGTTACCTATCACAAGCTCCTCTGCTTCATTCGTGTAAGAAGTTTAGTGTTGACAAAGAGAATTAATACAACCCATCTCTGATGCAGATTTAGAAAAGTCCAGACCCACAGGATATCAGGTGCTTGTGTGGCAGCTGCTTCTAGAAGTTCTTGAATGCCTCTCCATAAATTTCACACTGATGTACTCAGCATGTCAAGTGGAGAGATGCCTGCTGTGACACCTGTGTCCTACAGTGTTGCAAAACAGTTTGCAGTGTGCAATGACCTTATAAATGTGGTTAAATCAATACCTCACAGCTTCCACAAGCATTTGACATATGTGGCTAATTACTCTCTTACTCTCTCCCCCTCTCTCTCTCTCTCTCTTTCTCCCTCTCTCACTCTCTCTCTGTCTCTCTCTCTGTATCTCTGTCTCTGTCTCTCTGTTTCTATCTCTCTCTCTTTCTCTCTCTGTGCCTCTCTCTCATCTTCTCCCTCTCTCTCTGTCTCTGCCTCTCTCTCATTATCTCTCTCTCTCTCTCTCTCTCTCTCTCTCTCGTTCTCTCTCTCTGGTTCTCTCTCTCTCTCTCTCCTTAGATAGAATTAAGAGACGGTATTTTTGGATTATGGTCATTTCCCTGCAATCTAGAATAATCTAATGACGAACATTTGCATGAGAGATCGTCTCCTGAAAATGTATTAGGTGGTTTCAGTGTGATCACCTGCACCATCGAGGATCGCTTCGCGGATAGTACATGCTGATGATTGAGTTCCTTGGCCATCTTGCGATGTCAGAATCAGAATCACGTTTATTATCACGGACATGAGATGCAAATTTGCTGTTTTGCAGCAGCAGTAAAGACAAAGACACAAACATCTATAAATTACATAAATACAAGGCAAAATAAGCAAAAAAGGAACAATAGGTCAGGGTTCATGGATTGTTCAAAAATCTGATGTCGGAAGGAAAGTAGCTGTTCCTGAATCACCAAGTGTGGGTCTTCAGGCTCCTTATCTCCTCCCCAGTGATAGCAACAAAAATAAGTCATGTCCTGGATGGTGAGGGTCCTTAGTGTTAGATGCCACTTTATGGAGCTTATGCCTCTTGAAGATGTCCTCAATGGTTGTGACCGTGATGGAACTGGCTTAGTCCACAAGCTTCTGCAGCCTCTTGTGCGTTGGGGCTTCCACGCCAAACTGTGTGTTGCAGCCTGTCAGAATACTCTCCACAACACATTGAAAGAAATTCAGAAGAGTTATTGGTGATATACAAAATCTCCACAAACTCCCAATGATGTACACCCTCTGGCATCTTTCTTCATGATCGGTAGAGGAGCCCTCAGGAGAAAGTGACCATAAGATGATGGAATTGACCCTGCAGTTTGAGAGGGAGAAGCTAAAGTCAGATGTATCCGTATTATAGTGGAGTAAAGGGGGATTACAGAGGAATGAGAGAGGAGCTGGCCAAAGTTGATTGAAAGGGTGCACTAGTAGGGATGGATGGAAAAGCAGCAATGGCTAGAGTTTCGGGGGGCAATTCGGAAGCCTCAAAATGGATACATCCCAAAGAAGAAGTATTCTAAAGGCAGGATGATGCAATCATGGCTGACAAGGGGTCAAAACCAACACAAAAGAAAAGGAGAGGGCATATAACAGAACAAAAATTACTGAGAAGATTAGGAAGCTTTAAAAAAAAACAGGCAGCATCATTAGATGGTGTTGAACACCAAGCTATAATCAGGAAACAGCAAAAGAGCAGCCTGTTTTGTGGTTGTCTAGGTGCCCCAAAGCAAAATGGAGAGTGGGTGAGATTGGCTGTGGTGAAGCAGAAAGATAGAAATAGGCTGATGGGGATTAAGTTTGGAGGCAAGATTTTGCACTGGCCACAGTAGGATCTTTCAATAAGTGGGTTCGCTAATGCTAACAGTATAAATTATTATCAATAAAAGAATTCTAATGATGATCATAAAGCACTTGTATGTGATGAGGTATGACTAGCTGAACAGTATTTGTACTCGGACTATTTAATTTCTTTAAATCTTTGTCCTCTAGTTCTTTATCCCTCTGCTAGAGGAAATCACTCCTTCCTATTGAGTCTAAGTCCCTCATCATTTCATACAACTCCATTAACTTTCCTCTCAGCCTCCTCAGCTACAAATAAAACATTCTAACCTGTCCAATCACTCTCCAGAATGACAATTTTTCAGTGTAGACAGGATTGTCTTAATGTCCTATGCACCCTCTCTAGTGCTATCACACCTCTCCTGTAATGTGGAGACCAGGACTGTAGCTGTGGTCTAATTAGTATCAGAACACTTTCAGCATAAACTCCCTGCTCTCTCATATTCTATTCCTTGGCTAGTGAAGGAAAGCCCCCTGCCTGCATTCTTACCAACCTGTGAGTCAGGAGGGAGGTGTAATGAGGCTTCCAGTGAGAGGTGAGTGGACAAGAATATCGAATATGATGTGAAACACACATCACCCATTTCAGTGCATGTAATCTACACAGTGCCACAGTGTTCTAACAGTACTTCTTAAACACCAAGACATTCTGCAGATGTTCGAAATCCTGAACAACACACGCAAAATGCTGGAGAAACCCAGCAGGTCAGGCAGCATCTATGGAGAGGGATAAACAGTCGGCATTTCAGGCCGAGACCCTTCATAAGGACTGGAAAATTAAGAGGAAAAAACCAGAAGGAGGATGGGGAGGAGCAGGAGTACGGTGGGATAGGTGAGACCAGGAGAGGGGAAAGGTGAGTGGGTCTGAAGAGGTAAAGGGTTGAAGAAGAAGGAATCTGATAGGAGGGGACAGTGGACCATGAGACAGAAGGAAGTAGATAGGGAGGCGATGGGGAGAAGAGTAAAGAGGGAGATCAGAATGGGGAATGGAAAACTTGAGAAGAGGAACTGGGGGGAGAAACTGATGTTTAATCCTATTATTTCTTCAAGTATTGAAGAGTGAGAGAAGTTAACATTCAAAGGGGTAGATGGATCCCCAGCCACAAGAGGTTCTGCAGATGCTGGAAATCTGGAGCAATACACATGACGTGCGGGAGGAGCTCAGCAGGTCAGGCTGCATCTATGGACAGGTATAAACAATCGATGCTTTGGGCTGATATCCTTCATCAGGACTGAAAGGAAGGGGAGGCCTGAGTAAGAAGGTGGAAGAAGGGAGGAAGAATTACAGAGTTGCAGGTGATTGGTGAAACTTGGGGGGGGGTGAAGTAAACTGCTATGAAGTTGACTGGTGAAAGGGATAAAATGGCTTGAGAAGGGAGAATCTGATAGGAGAGGAGAGAAGACCATGGGATAAAGGGAAGGAATTGGAGAAACAGAGCGAGGTAATGGGCAGGAAAGAAGAGAAGGTGTGTGAGGGAAACAAGCACAAAATGGTGAAAGAGAAGAGGAGGGTATTTACCAGAAGTCGGAGAAATCAATGTTCATGCCATCAGGTTGGAGGCTACCCAGGTGGAATATAAGGTGTTGCTCCTCCAACCTGAGTGTGGTCTTATCACAGCAGTAGAGGAGTCCATGGACTGACATGTTGGCATGGGAATGGGAAGTAGAATTGAAATGGGTGGCTGCTTTACCTGGCAGATGGAGAGAAGATACTTGGTGAAGAAGTCTCCCAATCTACGCTGGGTCTCAACGATACACAAGAGGCCACACCGGGAGTACCAGATACAGTATATGACCCCAACAGGCTCACAGGTGAAGTGTTGCCTCGCATGGTAGGACTGCTTGGGATCCTGAATGGTAGTGAAGGAGGAGGTGTAGGGGCAAGGAAGGCACTTGTACCAGGAGGGAGATCAGTGGGGAGGGATCAATGGACAAGGGAGAGATCCCTGTGAAAAGCGGAAAGTGGGGGTAGGGGGAAAATGTGCCCTGTGGTGGGATTCCCTTGGAGATGTGGAAGTTACGGAGAATTATGTGCTGGACTTGGAGGCTAGTGGGTTGTAGGTGAGGACAAGAGTAACCCTATCCCTGGTGGGATGGCGAGTGGTTGGGCAGAGGTCAGACGTGCGTGAAATGGAAGAGATGCAGGTGAGGGCAGCATTGATGGTGGAGGAAGGAAAGCATCGTTCTTTGGAGGAGGAAGACATCTCATTAGTTCTGGAATGAAAAGCCTCATCCTGAGAGCAGATGTGGCAGAGACGAAGTAATTGAGAGAAGGGGTTGTCAATTTTACAAGTGACAGGGTGGGAAGAGGTATAGTTCAAAGGTTCAAAGGTTTGAAGGTTCAACAGTTCAATTTAATGTCAGAGAAATGTATACAATATACATCCTGAAATGCTTGTTCTTAGCCAAACATCCACGAAAACAGAGAAGTGCCCCAAAGAATGAACGACAGTTAAACGTGAGAACCCCAAAGTCCCCTCCCGCACTTAAGCAGCGGTGAGAAACAATCCCCTCTCTCCCCACTGGCAAAACAAAAAGTGCACCCGCTACTGAGCACAAGCGTGAGCTAAGCGGAAGCAAAGACACAGACCTTGCAGTTACCCCAAAGACCATCGCATTTCATCTGACATTCAGCAACCCACAGGTTCTCTCTCCCCCTAATAAAGGAGAAGGAGGTGACCCCCATGTTCACAGCGAGCGGGAGACATAACAACAACCCGATGGCTTACAATGTTAAAAGTCCGTTTCATCACCTTTTACGAGCTCTGTGCCCAAAGATCGCAAAGATCTCAGGTCTTCGGGCCCACAGCAAATGATTTTCCAGCCTCCCAGACAACGCACGAGTCTCCTGCCGTGACACCGACCCTCGATCTGCCTGTCTCCAGAACCTCAAGGTCTTAGGCTTCCAAACACTAGGCCACCTCTCAGGCCTACTCTTGGCGTGCCGAACAACAGTCGGTCCTGAAACCCCGAGAGCGGGTCCCATTCCTGCAAAGAACCAAAGTCAGCATGTAACTCCAGGTCAGGGCCTTCAAAAGAACCCTGAAAGGGAAAAATAAAGATGGAAATAGAGCTGTTTCCGAAGATGCAAGCAGAGGAGTTGCCGTTTAGCGCCATCTTAACTCCGCCTCCACTTTAAGGTAGCTGTGAGAACCAGGTAGATTTATAAAAGATATCAGTAGATAAACTATCTCCAGAGAGGTCAAGAAAGTGGAGGGTCCAGAGATAGAGACAGAGAGATCGAGAAAATGGAGGACCAGAGGTTGAGACTGTTTATCTACTGACATCTCTTATAAACCCACTGATTCTCACAGCTACTGGGACTATATCTCTTCTCACCCTGTCACTTGTAATCAACCTGGCCTCAAAAATCCATCCTGCCCTCAAGTTTACTTGGTCCATTTCCGACACCTCCCTTCTATTTCTCAATCTCATTGTATCTGTCTCTGGAAAGCAGGATCTCCCAGTGGCCACCCATTTGAATTCGACTCCCTATTCCCATTCTGACGTGTTAGTCCATGGACTCCTCGACGGCTGTGATGAGGCTATACTCAGGTTGGAGAAACAACACATATTCTGTCTGGGTAGCCTCGAACCTAATGGGATGAACATTGATTTCTCGAAATTCTGGTACTCCCCCCACCCCATCCACTTCACCATTCCCCCATTCCCATTTCCCTCTCTCACCTTATCTCCTTACCTGCTCATAACCTCCCTCTGCTTCTCCTCCCCCCCTCTCCATGGGCTTCTGTCCTCTCCTATCGGATTCCTCCTTCTCCAGCCCCTTATCTCTATACTTCACCACTCCCCCTCGCAGTTTCACCTATCACCTACCACCTTGTACTTCTTCCTCCCCTCCCCTCACCTTCTTGTTCTGACTTCTCATCTTTCTTCCCAGTCCTGAAGAAGGGTCTCGAACCGAAATGTTGACTGTTTACCCTTTTCCATCGATGCTGCCTGGCCTGTTGAGTTCGTCCAGCATTTTGTGTGTGACCCACTAGACTGGACCCCTCCTATCACTGAAACTTATAAGGTGTTGCGGACTTGACTATTTGGATGCAGGAGATGTTCCTCCTGACTGTGGAGACTAGAACCAGCCACAAGTCTCGAGCAAGGGGAGGGCACTCACAACTAAAACAAAGAGAACTTTATTGCATGTGAAGTAAGGTGAGCTTTTAAATTGTTTACCACCCTGAGCTGTGGAAATTCAGTTTCGAGTTCATCCTAGACATTGATCCATAAGGATCTCATTGAAGCCTACCGAATGTTGAAAGGCTTGGATTAAGTGGATGTGAAGAGGATGTTTCCTTTGGTGGGGGAGTCTCGGACCAGAGGGCTCAAAACAGAGGGACATCTATTTAAAACAGAAGCGAGGAGGATCGTCTTGCCAGATGGTGTTGAATCTGTGGAACTTGTTGCCACAGCTGGCTGCTGAGGCCAAGTCACTGTATACTTGGCCCTATTTAACTTTTCAAAGAATGGAAAGTTAGCTACTTGCCAGTCTTTTGGGAACTCAGCAGTGGATGGTGAGGAAATGAGGATCTTGGTCGACACCATAGCAAGCTCATCTCTTGCCTTTCCCAATAACCTGGGATATATCTCATCAGGTCCTGAAGACTTACTCACCTTTAAGAGACTCCTCCCTTACTCACCTTTAAGAGACTCCTCCCTTATTTCAAAATAGCCATAACTCTGCACTGATCTCCCTATCTTCTAAGGCTTTTCCCTTGGTTAATACTGATGCAAATTACTCACTTAGGACCTTTCTCATATCTTCCACCTCCAAACGGATGTTCCCTTTTTTATCCTTAAATTGTCCTACTTGCTCCCTAGTTGCTCCAGATATATGTATAGAATGCCCTGGGTTTCTCTTTAATCCTTCTTGGCAGTGTCTTTCCAAGGCCCCTCCTGGCTCTGCTAATTCCCTTTGTGAGATCTTTTCTGGCTTCTTTGCCGTCTTTAGAGGCTCAGTTTGACCTGAGCATCTCCAGCTCTGTTTCCTGAAACATAGAAACATAGAAAATAGGTGCAGGAGTAGGCCATTCAGCCCTTTGAGTCTGCACCACCATTCAGTGCGATCATGGCTGATCACTCAACTCAGAATCCACTTTCCATACCCCCTGATCCCTCTAGCCACAAGGGCCATATCTAACTCCCTCTTAAATATAGCCAATGAACTGGCCTCAACTGTTTCCTGTGGCAGAGAATTCCACAGATTCACCACTCTCTGTGTGAAGAAGTTTTTCCTAATCTCGGTCCTAAAAGGCTTCCCCTTTATCCTTAAACTGTGACCCCTCATTCTGGACTTCCCCAGCATCGGGAACAATCTTCCTGCATCTAGCCTGTCCAATCCCTCTAGAATTTTATATGTTTCAATAAGATCCCCCCTCAATCTTCTAAATTCCAGCGAGTATAAGCCTAGTCAATCCAGTCTTTCATCGTATGAAAGTCCTGCCATCCCAGGAATCAATCTGGTCAACCTTCTTTGTACTCCCTCTATGGCAAGAATGTCTTTCCTCAGATTAGGGGACCAAAACTGCACACAATACTCCAGGTGTGGTCTCACCAAGGCCTTGTACAATTGCAGTAGTACCTCCCTGCTCCTGTACTCGAATCCTCTTGCTACGAATGCCAGCATACCATTCACCATTTTCACCGCCTGCTGTACCTGCATGCCCACTTTCAATGACTGGTGTATAATGACACTCAGGTCTTGTTGCACCTCCCCTTTTCCTAATCGGCCACCATTCAGATAATAATCTGCTTTCCTGTTCTTGCCACCAAAGTGGATAACCTTACATTTATCCACATTGAATTGCACCTGCCATGAATTTGCCCACTCACCTAACCTATGCAGGTCACCCTGCATCCTCTTAGCATCCTCCTCACAGCCAACACTGCCGCATGGTTGCTGCTCACTTGCATCATTACTGATAAGTGTGCCAGCTTACCGCTTCCACTCCATGTTTGCTCTCGCACACCGTCAAAAACACACGTGTTCAATCTGTATGAATATACAGAAACAAGGTTAATTTTACGCTTCTGGGTTCTAGTTTGGTGACGAGCAGCACAAATAAATCCGAAGTCTCCGGTGAAAGGCTCATGTAAGTACCCAGCAGTGATGCTTCTGACACAATAGTCAGGACCTGAAGCTAAACTGAGCAAGTTAAAGTGAAGTTCTAGTAACTGAATCTCATATATTTTCTTTTTTTCAGCTTATGTGCTAATAATGGAGAGGAGATACATTCCCGGACTTGAATTATGCTTCTCCACATGCCAAGCGCTGCCGCGGGAGCTGTGAAAATATTAATGGTCAGGAAATAAATCATATCGTGACATCCCTACTCATCATCCCGCTAACCACCTCCAACTGAGGCTTCACGTCTTCATCCATTTTGATGAGGAATGGAGTGATCACACTGCAGTGGCAGCAAGTTAATAAATGAATACTTCTCTCCTACATTATGTAAAGTAGGATGTGCTGAAGTTGTGCAGAGCGACAAGGAGCCTCAGACTTTGCCCTGGTGTGCAGGGTCTGCTCTCTATTCTTTCTGCTGCTGTAGGATGCTGAGTCTCAGGTTTTCACCAGCACTTGCAATTTTCAGTGTCGCACTTCGGCGGAAAACAAATGCTCAGACAGAAGGCTGCATCATGCTCCAGACACACTTGCCAGCTCTCGACGGAAGTGTGTTGAACTTCACATATTTCTCTTTGTGCTGGAGAAGGCCCAGGTGATATGTTTTATTCAAGGATGCATCTTCTCTTTGCAATGTGCCTGACAATGCTCCTCTGTTTGATACCCGCCAAGCAGAGCTACAGTGAGACACTGATCTACAAGTCAATTACTTCTACTTGATCATCACTCTGTGAAAGTTGGAGATAAATAAATTCCTCCAACCTGATGGCATGAACATTGACTTCTCTAACTTCCGCTGATGCCCCACCTCCCCCTCTTACACAATCCCTTATTTATTTATATACACACATTCTTTCTCTCTCTCTACTTTTTCTCCCTCTGTCCCTCTGACTATACCCCTTGCCCATCCTCTGGGTTCCCCCCCCCTTTTCTTTCTCCCTGGGCCTCTTGTCCCATGATCCTCTCATATCCCTTTTGCCAATCACCTGTCCAGCTCTTGGCTCCATCCCTCCCCCTCCTGTCTTCTCCTATCATTTTGGATCTCCCCCTCCCCACTCCCACTTTCAAATCTCTTACTAGCTCTTCTTTCAGTTAGTCCTGACGAAGGGGCTCGGCCGGAAACGTCAACTAGAGATGCTGCCTGGCCTGCTGTGTTCACCAGCAACTTTGATGTGTGTTGATAAATAACTCTGTTGGTCAGATAAGGGTCATAGATTCCCGAATCACTACAGCAAGGAAACAGGCCCTTCAGCCCATCTAGTCCATGCCAAACTATTGTTCTGCCTAGTCTCATCAACCTGCACCTGGACCCTATAGTCCTGCATACCTCTCCCATCCATGTACTTATCCAAATTTCTCTTGAATTTTGCAAATGAACCCACACATATCACCTCCTCTAGCAGCTTGTTCTACACTCACACTATCATCTGAGTGAAGAAGTCTCCTTCAGTTCCCCTTAAATATTTCACCTTTCACCCTTGGCCTATGGCCTGTAGTTCTAGTCTCACCCAACTTCAGTGCTTGCATTCACTCTATCTGCACCCCTCATTATTTTGTATCATCATCATCATGTACCATACTCTGCCAGAGCCTCGGTGATCACTCTCTTCCACTGTGATCTGTCGGCAGTCAAACCTCTTGCATCTCTGGCAGAGAGGCTGGTCCACTTCTTGATGTTGTTGATCCAGATTGTCCTCTGTCTGCCTTGGGAGCGGCTTCCTTCTACTGCCATCAAGCACAGTGCGTTCCAGTGTGTCATCAGTTCCTGAGATGTGTCCCAAATAGCGAAGTTTCCTTTGGATAATGCTTTCCAGAAGTATTGGTTTCGTGCCAATCTTTTCTAGGATGAAATTGTTGGATCTCCTTTCGATGTGTGATACCCTGAGGATCCGTCTGTATGTCCACATCTCAAATGCTGTCAACTTCTTCTCATCAGCTGCTTTTAGGGTCCATGTTTCACAGACATATAGGGTTACCGGCCAGACGAGACTCTTGAGGAGGGGTGTGTTGGTGTCAGAGCTCACAGATCTATCTTTCCAGATGTCCCAGAGTTTGGTAGTGTTTGTGTGTGCTGTTGCTAGCCGTCACCTTATTTCCTCGCTGCATCTGTTTGCGTCATCTAGTTCTGCACCAAAGTATATAAAGGAGGACACTTGTTTGATCTTGTCGTTTCCGATGTAGATATCAGCTTGAATTATTTTGTATACCTCTATCAAATCTCCCCTAATTCTCCTACGCTCTAGGAAATGAATGCTCTATTCAACTTTTGCCTGTAACTCAGGTTCACAAGCCTGAGATACATCCTCATAAATTTCCTTTGCACTCTTTTACTCTTATTGGTATCTTTCCTATAGGTAGGTGACCAGAACTTCACACAATACCCCAAAATGGACCTCACCAACATCTTACAACTTCAACGTAACATCCCATCTCTTATACTCAAAACTCCAATTTATGAAGGTGAATGTACCAAAAGCTCTCTTTGCAACCTTATCTACTTGTG
This sequence comes from Mobula birostris, assembly GCF_030028105.1. Classification (NCBI taxonomy): domain Eukaryota; kingdom Metazoa; phylum Chordata; class Chondrichthyes; order Myliobatiformes; family Myliobatidae; genus Mobula; species Mobula birostris. The sequence continues at coordinate 96,454,449 of NC_092383.1, read as the reverse complement.
ATGCCACTTTCAAGGAATTTTGGATCTGTATTCCCAGATCCCTCTGTTCTATCACGTTCCTCAGTACCTGCTCACTGAACCTCCCCAGTTCAATGTGCAAGGCCTGCCCTGGTAGGTCTTCCCAAAGTACAATACTTCTCACTTGTCTGCAGCAAATTTCATCTGCTATTTTTCAGCCCACTTTTCCAACCGGTCCAGATTCCGCTGCAAGTTTTGATGGTATTTCTTGTTTGTAACTTGTGCAGTCGCATGCAGATTTCAACTTGCACTAGAGGAGATATTATCCTTGTAACACTGGTGGAAGCCTCGGAGCAATTCACTAACCATAAGGAAAGAGTGCAGTGCCCGAACCTGGGTGTGAGGTTGGATCGCTCCAAGTACCAGCCTGATTTGGTGGCATTGAGAATGGCTTTGGGCTGTGCGGCCTAGGTGTGTCACTGTGCCAGGGCCCAGTGCTTAGAGCGAGGCATGACCCAGCACTTAGACAAGTTCAATGTCAGCCCAGATAGACCAGAAAGCTCGAGAGTCAGGCTGATTTTGCTCACTCTCCCGCAATATAAATTCCTCTCTCCAGTGGCTGTTCCCTCTGCGAGTTTCGCAGCATTTTTGCCCCACTAGTACGATGAACTGAGATCAAGGCTTAGGCCTATTACTCTGGCTGCTCGGTGGAGGAGATCTATAGATTCAATCTGGTTTGGAATGCTGTTGTTTGCATCTATTGTTTATATGATGTGTGTGTTTTTTTATCCTCCTACTCTGCACGATGGTTATAGTATTTCTTTATTATTGGGTTCTTAAGGTTTTTCGCTCTGTGTCTGCCTGTAAACAAGCAAATCTCGAGGTGCATAATTTATACAATCTTTCGTAATAAATGTACTTTGATACTTTGATGAATTTGGAGTACTATTTTGTGGTAAACCATGTATATATGTTGTAACTCGGTTACCTGTCTGGACACACCCCTCTGCTGACTGCCCCTGTGGCTCCTCCCACAGAATCCTGTATAAAGGTGTTCGCCTTGCCCCTCCCCCTCAGTCCAGGGGCAGGCACTCACTGTGGAGGTCGTATTGTACAGCGAATAAAAGCCCTTCAGTATTTTACCAAACCTCAGTCTTTTGGAGTAATTGAAGGTGCTTCAATTTTATTCGCTGTACGTTTTAAAACATGGAACAGGCCCTGAGACCAGAAAAATTAGACCTCAATCCGCAAACACCTGAAGCTGGAAACGCTTTCGAACTCTGGCTGGCCTGCTTCGAAGCGTATCTAGAGGAGATTAAAGTGACCGACCCGTAGCGAAGCGCAGAGTTCTACTCTCCAGGGTCAGTCCACGGGTTTATTCGCTGATCAGAGACCAGCCGAACTACGATGGCGCAATGAACGCACTCAAAAGACAATACCTGCGGCCGATAAACAGCGTCTATGCTCGGCATCGCTTAGCGACACGGCAACAACGCCCCGGGGAATCGAGTGCTGAGTTCGTCCAGACCCTACAGACACTCGTGCGGGCCTGCAATTGCCAGGAGCTGACGGCGGCGCAGCATGCAGAACTCCTAGTGAGAGACGCCTTCGTCACGGGGACCAGGTCAGTGTACGTGCGCCAGCGGCTGCTGGAAAAAGCCGATCTTACCCTAAATTCGGCGATGGAGCTGGCTGATACGTTGGAGGCCGCTCTGCATAACTCCGAGGCTCTCCAGTCACGCGATCCCCCGATGGCCTCGTGGGTGCCACAGACCCCGCAAACTGCCGGCAAATCGACCTCGGCTGCCGCCAGTCATGAGCCCGCGAAGTGCTACTTCTGCGGACTGGAGAAGCACCCCCGGAAACGCTGCACAGTCCGACAAGCTACCTGCTCCAGCTGCGGAAAGAAGGGCCACTTCGCCAAGGTCTGTAAGTCAAAACTGCGAGCGGGATCGAGCAACGCCGCGTGCGAGACGTGGGGGTCGCCATCTTCCCTGCGGCCATCTTGCCTGCATACTGCCACCACGTGCGAGACATGGGAGCTGCCATCTTGGTCGGCGCCACTTCCCACCGCCTACGACCAACGGGTGCTCACGGGGCACCCCACTGCGCCGGACCAAGACAGCGACTCAACCCTGGCCTCCGTGACCCTCGACCAAAGCGCTCCCCACCAGCTCAATGATGGACATCCTGGTGGAGGGGCGCAGGACAAGCTGCCTGTTTGACACGGGCAGCACGGAGAGTTTTATCCACCCGGACACGGTGCAGCATTGCAGACTGGCGATACGGCCGGTAAGTCGGAGGGTCACCATGGCCTCCAGGTCACATACAACAGACACCCGGGGGGGTTGTGTAGTGACGCTAGTGGTGCAGGGCACAGAATATCGGGACTTTACGTTACTGGTCTTGCCTTAACTGTGTGCCCCTGTGCTGTTGGGGTTGGACTTCCAGAGCCACCTGAGAAGCGTGACAATGAAGTATGATGGGCCCCTCCCACCAATTACTGTCATAAATCCCCCTGTTTTGTAGAGATATGTCACGTACCCCGCTACTGACCACACACATACACCGACCCGCGCATCCCACCCAACACCATGCCAACTGCCACACTACCGACACCACTTGCGGCCTCTCCACCCTCAGGATCCCTCCCCCACCGCTGTTCGCCAACCTGACCCCCGACTGTAAACCCATGGCAACTAAAAGCAGGAGGTACAGCGTGGGGGACAGAGCTTTCATTAAGTCGGAGGTGCAGCGGCTGCTCAGGGAGGGGGTCATTGAGGCAAGCACAAGCACCTTGGAGGGCGCAGGTGGTCGTTGTTCGGAACGGGGAGAAGAATAGGATGGTCGTGGACTATAGCCAGACCATCAATAGGGTCACGCAGCTCGACGCGTACCCTCTACCCCGCATCGCGGATATGGTCAATCAGATAGCACGGTACAAGGTGTACTCGACCATAGACCTAAAATCCTCTTACCATCAGCTCCCCATCCGCCGGGAGGACCGCCCTTACACTGCCTTCGAGGCGGACGGCAGGCTTTATCAATTTCTGCGCGTCCCCTTTGGTGTCACGAATGGTGTATCTGTCTTCCAGAGGGAAATGGACCGGATGGTGGACCAATGCCAACTGAAGGCCACATTCCCATATCTGGATAACATCACCATCTGCGGTCACGACCAGCAGGATCACGACAACAACCTCCAAAAATTTCTCCAAGCGGCCAAATCTTTCAACCTCACCTATAACAAGGACAAGTGTGTATTTGGGACCACCCGACTTGCTATCCTTGGGTGTGTCGTGGAGAATGGAGTCATTGGCCCTGACCCCGACCACATGCGCCCCTTGTTGGAACTCCCTCTTCCCAATACCCTCAGAGCCCTCAAAAGGTGCCTGGGCTTCTTTTCATATTACGCCCAATGGGTCTCTAACTACGCAGACAAGGCCCGCCCCCTAGTCAAGTCCACCACATCCCCCCTCTCTGCCGAGGCCCACGCGGCCTTCAACCGCATAAAAGGGGACATTGCCAAAGCAGCAATGCATGTGGTGGATGACCCCATTCCCTTCCAAGTAGAGAGTGACGCCTCCGACTTTGCGCTGGCTGCTACCCTCAACCAGGCGGGAAGACCGGTGGTGTTCTTCTCCCATACCCTTCAAGGCCCTGAAATTCGGCACTCTGCAGTGGAGAAAGAGACCCAGGCCATAGTGGAAGCTATAAGGCACTGGAGGCACTATCTTGCCGGCAAAAGGTTCACCTTGCTAACTGACCAGCGCTCAGTCGCATTCATGTTTAATAATCAGCAGCGGAGCAAAATCAAAAATGATAAAATTCTGAGGTGGAGAATCGAACTCTCCACCTACAACTATGACATCATGTACAGGCCTGGGAAGCTCAACGAGCCCTCTGATGCCCTATCCCGGGGAACGTGCGCCAGCGCGCAGATCGACCGGCTATACGCTCTACATGTAGATCTTTGCCACCCTTGAGTCACCCAGCTTTTCCACTTCGTGAAAGCCCGGAACCTGCCTTACTCATTTGAGGAGATCAGGATGATGACCAGGGACTGCCAAGTCTGCGCAGAGTGCAAACCGCACTTCTACCGACCCAAAAAGGCACCACTCATCAAGGCCACCCACCCCTTTGAGCGACTGAGTGTTGACTTTAAGGGCCCCCTTCCCTCCTCCGACTGCAATGTGTACTTTCTTAACGTAATTGACGAGTACTCGCGGTTCCCCTTCGCCATCCCCTGCCCCGACACCACTACCACATCAGTTATAAAAGCCCTGCACAAGCTCTTCACTCTGTTCGGATATCCATGCTATATCCACAGTGACAGAGGGTCCTCGTTTATGAGTGACGAGCTGCGCCAATACCTACTGGCTAGGGGAATTGCAACCAGTAGGACCACGAGCTATAATCCCCGGGGGAATAGACAGGTGGAGAAGGAGAATGGCACAGTGTGGAAAGCCACACTCTTAGCCCTCAGGTCAAAGGGACTGCCGGTCTCCCGCTGGCAGGAGGTCCTTCCCGAGGCACTCCACTCCATCGCTCCCTGTTATGCACGTCCACCAATGCCACCCCTCATGAGCGGCTCTTTTCCCAGAAGATCGACCACTGGAACCACCCTACCAACTTGGCTGACGTCCCCGGGGCCAGTGCTGCTCCGGAAACATGCGAGGAGCAATAAACACTCCCCGATAGTCGAGAGGGTTCACTTACTTCATGCGAACCCCCAGTATGCCTACGTGGTTTTACCTGATGGGCGGGAGGACACGGTCTCCATCCGCGACCTGGCGCCCGCAGCAGCTCCGGGCCCCTACCCTGAACACTCTGTGGTAACTATTGACCCCGTACCCACCAATGTATGTACCTACGAGACACCGTGCACCCCAAGCCCTATACAGACACCACACGACACTCCCATACCGGGCGTGACGCACCCGCACGAGGGATTACCAACGCCTAACGTGTTGGCACCTGAAGTCAGGCCAGAGCCAGCACAACCACCATCGCCGGTGCAATCACCGCCGGTGCTACGTAGATCACAGCGACGGACTCGACCGCCTGATAGACTTAACCTGTAAATATACTTCTTGTAAATATTGTCAGTCACTTCACCCCGCGGGACGTTTTTTAAAAAAAAGGAGGGGTGAATGTGGTAAACCATGTATATATGTTGTAACTCGGTTACCTGTCTGGACACACCCCTCTGCTGACTGCACCTGTGGCTCCTCCCACAGTGTCCTGTATAAAGGTGTTCGCCTTGCCCCTCCCCCTCAGTCCGGGGGCAGACACTCACTGTGGAGGTCGTATTGTACAGCGAATAAAAGCCTTTCAGTATTTTACCAAACCTCAGTCTTTTGGAGTAATTGAAGGTGCTTCATATTTACATTTCTGGTCACTGCTTTACTGGAAAGATGTGGAGGCTTTGGAGCAGCTGCAGAGGAAGTTCAATAGACTGATCCCGGGATTGAAAGGGCTAACATGAGGACGGTTTGATGGCTCTGCACTGGTTCTCGCTGGAGTTTAGAAGAACGAGGGATGGAACTCAATGAAATCTATTGAATATGAAATGCCTCGATAGAGTGGGTGGGTGGTGGAATACATTTCCACCAAAAGAAGGGTAAGGCATTCCTTCCCTCCTCTAGCTTACAGATCACCCTTAGCCACCACCCCCCCCCCACACTGATCAGGGTCACGTGAAGCATGAGAGCAGGTGGTGGATGGTCATATGAGCAGCTGATGCATATCACAAGTCCTGGTTATGCGACCACTGACACCAGCCAGACAATCTCTGAAGAGTATTGATAATATATAGGATCACCCACCTTGTAAAGACACCGCCCAGAAGAAGACAATGGCGAACCACTTCTGTAGCAAAATTGCCAAGAACAATCATGGTCATGGAGAGCATCATCACCCACATCATACAACATGACATGTAATGATGACGATGAGATATATTGGAAGTGGAGAGAATGTGTCCTGTATCGGGGGAGTCTAGGATCAGACAGCACAGCCTCAGAATAGAAACCATAGAAAACCTACAGCACAGAAACAGGCTTTTTGACCCTTCTTGGCTGTGCCGAACCATTTTCTGCCTAGTTCCACTGACCTGCACACAGACCATATCCCTCCCATCCATGTACCTGTCCAATTTATTCATAAATGTTAAAATCAGAGCCCGCATTTACCACCTCATCTGGCAGCTCATTCCACACTCCCACCACTCTGTGTGAAGAAGCCCCCCCCCCCAATGTTCCCTTTAAACTTTTCCGCTTTCACCCAAGGATGTCTCTTTAGAACAGAGATGAGGAGGGTGGTGAGTCTAAGGAATTTATTAGGGAGTATTCTGAAGTTACAGTATGTGAATATACCAGATACTAATTCAAACAAGAAGCAGGCTTCAGTTCTTACTGTAAATCTGAATAGATTCAGGAAGCTTGCAATTAGTCTTCAGTTCTTTGTAGATTGCAAGCAGTAAATTGGAGTTAAAAGTTCAGGCTACTCCGCAGACTAAGAGAATGCATATACAAAAGTGAAACGTTAAGACAATGGGTTTGTGTCAAACCAGAGAGACATGGCTAAATTATTTGACTCGAGTGCAAGCTGGTAGACCTTTTCGCCTGGCATAACAAACATGGTCACAGGCATAGGCAATCAATAGTTCTTGTGTACTTGCTATATTTGTGTACTGAGACAGTCCTGACAATATTAATTTTGGATCTCTAGCTCACTGTCATCAAAATGCTTTGGGATATTTGTGTTAATTAGTTTCTCTGAAAGGTATTTGGACTTTCGGAGGTGTCTTTTCAATTACAATGTCTTCCACTGTGTATCTCAAAGGAACCATTTGTCAACCCAAAGTATTGAAGTAAACAACGTCATTGTAACTATTGAAATTGCATTGTCTCACCTACTCATATCTTTGATCTTAAGGATATAAAATGTGATGTACTTTTGGGGTGGTGAGCCTCTTACCGAGAGTCTCCAGAGTGGTGCCCGCTTGCTCTTCAATGTCACCTACGTCAGTGTGTCTCTGGTGACTGCATTCACAGTCACAACAGAATTTATTGCTACATTCAGCTGTAGAGACCAAGTCACTAGGTGTATTTAAGTTCTGATAGGTACGGGAGTCAAAGGATACAAGGAGAAGATAGGAGAATGAGGTTAAGAGGAATGATGGAATGGTGGGCAGACTGATTAGCCTAATTCTGCTCCCATGTCTTATTAGAGTGTGTGAGCTACAAGGAGAAGTTGGTTGAACTTGTTTTTTTTTCTGGAATGTTGGAGACTGAGGGGAGGCCTGATAGAAGTATGAGAGGACTAGATAGGGAAGGCATCAGGGTCTTTCTTCCAGCATGGAAATACTATACACTAGAGGGCACGGGGTTAAGGTGAGAGAGCATGAAAGGAGATTTATAAGGCAACTAGCTCACAACTGGAATGGTGGGAGCCTGGAGCCTGCTGCCAAAGATGGTGTTGGGAGCAGGTATGATAGCAATGTTTAAGTCTGTTAGACAGGCAAGTGAACAGAGGGATATGAACAATGTGCAGCCAGGAAGGATTAGACAGTTTGGACATCATAGGCTGAATGAGCTCACTGTGCTGTACTGGTCTACATTCTGTTCTAAATTAGAAGTAAAAACTCAAGCTTGGGTTAAAACCAATGAACTCCCTCATCAAGCACCTTCAACACATGGGCTGCAGTGGCTGAAAGAGGCAGCTCACCCAGCTTCTCAAGGGCTATTAGGGATGAGGCCAAGTTAAATCTCCTTCAAGAGGGCCACAAACTTGGCATAGGGTTTGGGGGCTTGCATGTCTCAATGACCCCGAGAGCTATGCTGGCTAGAGTCAGGGTCATGTGCTTTGGCTATTGGCGGGGTCATCCATCCCAAACAAATCAAAGGGTAGAGGCCAGACTAAGAGAGGTCCGCTGGTCATCCAGGTTCGTGGGTTCAGCTCAAGGCTAACTGGTAAGATAAAATGGCAACGGGAACAAAAGTGAAGAATCCTTCTGTCGCTGTGTGCGTCGGAGATGGAGGACGCTCATTGCTACCTAAGTGCCAGCAGAATTACAGGCAGCATCACAAGTGAAGCCCACAGACGAGAATGAACAGGAAGGGAGACCGTTTCCTGCTGCTGCACACAATGTCCAATTTGAGCTATGGGATTTAGTGAATTGGAAGTGGAGTGACTCTATATTTGTCAATAACTCACAAACAAACTCTTTGAAGATTGAAAATTATTAACGAAGTGCACAATTTTTTTGCTGTGGTCATATGAGAGACAGGCTTGAAGGGACATTCTATTTGTATGTGTGGTCTGATGTTGCTTCCTTGACGCATTCCAGCCATATGACAGGCACGCACAACTCTGCTTGTGATGTCAATAAGCGTGATGTCACTGCAGCTAGAAACGTACCGTTTTGCTAAAATGGGCCAAAAGGTGGCTCTTCTTTCAGTGTGGAGCTGAATATGTGACCTGCACTGGAGAGAGGCAACGGCAAGGAGCTCGTGTTCATTTGTCAGGTCAGATAAGTGTTAGTTCACCAAGGTCAAAAATGGCAGTTCCTATGCAACATTTCATTTTTTAACCAATAAAATTCAAGTGCCACATCTGGTATTTTGAAGAGACATCACGTCGAGCTTTGATGTGTTCTTCATAAAAGAAACTGTTATTTTCACTCAAGCAAATAAATAAGTTACTATATTTCCAACGCTTGAATAATAATTGAAAATCTAAATTGATTTTCTGTCTGTTCTTATCATATTCATTGGCATAAAAGCAATACTGTAATCCAAATCCCTCACTGGCCATGAGCATGGATGGCACAATATTTGCCACCCAAATGATGCGGTCATATTCTACCCCAAGCTTTATCCTGCCCAGCTTCCTGAATTCCCTGCTCATTGGTAAATTAATCAGAATGTGGCCCCTAAGATAGACAGTATTTATTCCATTTTATGAGACATCATTTTTTTCTGAAATATTAACAGAGTTGAGCTCCTTCCTGCCATTGTTGTCACTATTGCATATGTATAAAGGCTCGAGCAATGAGAAGAGTTTGCAGTCGCTCAGCAGTGCTCATGGTCAGCTCATCAATTTATCTAACAGCAGAGAAAGATTTTGTTGTAGCTAACTCGGCATTATTCTGAAAGGTTAAGTTCTGGGGTTAAGCGTCTCACTGAAAAATGACACAATACTTAAATAACTTTATCACGGTAGCGCATTCTTAGAAATGAACCACAGAATCCATACATCTTTGATTTACTAAGCAAGATATTCTTAGGAAATGCAGCAATTTTCAGCTTTTTATTTCACTTCTAACCTTTTCACCCAGACACAGTAAAGCTAATTTAGTTAAATCTTTTTATCCTAAATAAATTACTCATTTTAAGAACGTCACCAGCCAGAGAACTTCATCTGCTGCATTCACTCATTCATTCATTTTAGACCAGACCAGAAATCCACGAGACATAGGAGAAGAATTAGGCCCTTCTGCCCATCGAGTCTGCTCCACCATTCCAACATGGCTGATTTACTATCCCTCTCAACACCATTCTCCTGCCATCTCCCCATAACCTTTGATGCCCTGACTAACCTCCATTTTAAATATATTCAATGACTTGACTTCCACAGCTGTCTATGCCAATAAATTCCACCGATTCACCTTGCTAAAAAAAATTCCTTCCCACCTCTATTCTAAATGAAAGTCCCTCTACCTGGGTTGTGGCCTTTGGTCCTAAACTCCCCCACTATAGGAATCATCCTCTCCACATTCACTCTATCTAGACCTTTCAATATTCAACAGGTTTTAATGTGACTCCCCTCATTCTTCTAAAATTCTAGTAAGTACAGGCAAAAAGCCATCAAATGCTCCTCATATGTTAACACTTCCATTCCCAGAACCATTCTTGTAAACCTCCTCTGGACCCTCTCCAATGCCAGCACATCTTTTTGTAGATAAGGGGCACGAAGCTCCAAGTGCAGTCGGACCAACACTTTAGAAAGCCTCAGCATCACATCCGTACTCTATATTCTAATCCTAATCCTCTCAAGATGAATGTTAACATTGAGTTTGCCTTCCTCACCACCAACCCAAACTGCAGCCGAACATTTAGGAAATCCTGCTCAAGGACTACAAAGTCCTATTGCACCTCAGATTTTTGAATTTTCTTCCTATTTAGAAAATAGTCTATGCCTTTAATCCTTCTACCAAACTGTGTGACCATACACTTCCCAAAACCATATTCCATCTGCCACTTCATTGTCTATTCTCCCAATCTGTCCAGGTCCTTCTGCAGACTCCCCGCTTCCTCAACACTATCTGTCCCTCTATCTATCTCTGTATCATCTGCAAACTTGGCCACAAAGCCAGCAATTCCATCATCCAAATCATTCACAGACAAAGTGAAAAGAAGCGGTCGCAATACCGACCCGACAGGACACGACCGGTCACCAGCAGCCAACCATAACGGGCCCCATTTATTCAGACTCTATTTCTCCTGCCAGGTAGCCAATCTTCTATCCATGCCGGTATCTTTCCTGCAATACCATGGGTTGTAATCTTGTTCAGCAGCTTTGTACGTGGCTCCTTGTCAAAGGCTTTCTGAAAACCCAAGTGTACAGCATCCATTGAGTCTTCTTTGTCAATCCTGCGTGTTACTTCCTCAAAGTATTTCCAACAGGTACGTCAGGCAAGATTTCCCCTTAAGGAAACCAGGCTAAATTTGGCCTATTCTATCATGCCCCTTCAAGTACCTTTAAACCCCAGCCTTAATAATGGACTCCAACAGCTTCCCAACCACTGAGGTAAGGCTAACTGGCCTTTATAAATTCCTGTCTGATGCCATCAAATGTAGCACTTTCATTTGTGGACCAGTCCCATAGTTTTCCATGAATGTTTTAAATCTAATAGAGTTGTGGTCACTCAAGGTGCTCTCCCACTGACAATTTGCCTTGCTACACATCCCAGTGGGAGGTTGAGAGATGACCTTCTCCCACTAGTAGGCCATTTACATATTGGAAAATTTTCCTGAACACGTTAAATCAATGCCCTTAGAAATATGGCAGTTCCACTCCATGTTAGGTAGTTAAAATCACTTACTATTTGTTTTTACAGATATATATGTGATCTTCTTACATAATCATTTTTTCTAATTCTCACTTCTGGAGGGTTTACGGAATAGTCCCATCAAATGATCTCTCCTTTCATGTTCCTGAATTTACCCATATAGCCTCAATGGCCAATCCCCAAGAGTATCCTCTCTAAGTACTGTCGACACATTGTCACTAATCAAAACAGCAGCTGCCCCACCCCCTTCCCCTGGATTTATTTCTGTGGCGCCTGACCAGTGATCTTACTTTAAGGATTTTTTATCTCATTACCTCATGTTCTCGTTATTTATTGCTATTTACTTATATTTGCATTTGTAGTTTTGTTGTCTTCTGCACTCTGATTGACCCTTCATTGTTCCTGCTATAGTTACTATTCTATAGATTGGCTGTGTATGCCCACAGGAAAATAAATTGCAGGGTTGTAATGTACGTGGTGACATATATGTACCTTGATAATAAAACTGACATTGAACTTTGAAATATGTCTATGAAGGTCATTGTTTAGCAAGCAGTAGTAAATCAAGGCAACTAGACTTGCTGCGTTGCCTAGAAGACATTTCGCCACTCATCCGAAAGGCTTCTTCAATTCTAATCCATGGCGGGTAGTTTTCTGGATTATAAACTCTGAGTACAGCAATCACATGAGGGCCGTTAAGACTCATAGAGGTAATGAGAGGGTCATTAGTCCTATCTTTCCATGAATGGAGGTGTGAACTGCTGTGGAAATGCCGGGGTAGAGACGTTAGGACTGCATTGTGAGTAGCTGATAGGTGAGGTCGTACTCCATCCCCTCTGTACAGGGATGGGTTTTCCACTCTGACAAAGATGGTTTCTTTAACCCTTCTTTCAAACCACCTGTCGTTTTTACAATGTGCAGTATTTACCAAAGAAAATGGACATCTAGATATTGAAGTTTAATAGGATCAGTACCTACAGTTTGACTCTCATCACCCGATAGAACGTAAGTTGGGGGTTGTCAGAACACTACATCACCACACCGAGAATGTGTCCAACATCACGGCTAAAGACAAGGAGAGTAAGTATTTGAGAAAAACCTTGAAAGCTTGTGGCCACCCTGACTGGCCTTCATCAAGACAGCAACAGAAACCAACAGGGACATCAGCCCGACAGACAGAGGTAAGGAGAAAAGCAAACAGAAAATCATAGTTTCAGAGAAACTCAGAAGGATTTTCAACACCTAATCCCTGCACAAACAGGAGAAAGTCTGCAGGTGCTGGAAATCCGAGCAACACACACAAAATGCTGAAAGAACTCCACAGGCCAGGCAGCATCTATGGAAAAAAGTATAGATGACATTTCGAGCCGAAACCCCTTGGCGGAACTGGAGAAAAAAAAGCTGAGGAGTAGATTTAAAAGTTGGAGGGAGGGGACAGAGAAATACAAGATGATAGGTGAAACTTGGAGGGGGAGGGATAGAGTAAAGAGCTGAGAAGTTAATTGGTGAAAGAGACAGAAGTCCATGGAAGAAAGAAAACGGGGAAGACCACCCAAGGGAGGTGTTAGGCATGCAAGGAGATAAGATGAGAGAGTGAAAAGGGGATAGGAAATGGTGAAGGGGAACATTATCAGGAGTTTGAGAAATCGATGTTCATGCCATCAGGTTGGAGGCTGCCCAAATGGAATATAAGGTGTTGTTCCTCCAACCTGAGTGCGGCCTCATCACAACCGTGGAGGAGGCCATGGATGGACATATCGGAATGGGAATAGGAAGTGGAATTAACTTGGCTGACCACTGGGAGATCTCGCATGTTCTGACAGACAGAGCGTAGATGCTCGGTGAAGCGGTCTCCCAATCTACGTCGGGTCGCACCGTTATACAGGAGGCCACATCAGGAGCACTGAACACAGTAAATGACCCCAACAAACTCACAAGTGAAGTGTCGCCTCACCTGGAAGGACTGTTTGGGGCCCTGAATGGTAGTGAGGGAGGAGGCGTAGGGGCAGGTGTAGCACTTGTTCCGCTTGCAGGGATAAGTGCCAGGAGGGAGATCAGTGGGGAAAGACGAATGGAGAAGGGAGTCGTTTAGGGGGTGATCCCTGCAGAAAGCAGAAAGTGAGGGGGAGGGAAAATAGTGCTTAGTGGTGGATCCAGTTGGAGGTGGTGAAAACACCTGGAAAATACCTGTGTTTTTCAAACCTACTAACACACTCAGACAGAAACTCATCCATCCCAAGGATCCTACGCCCAAAGATAAACAGAGCAATGTTGTATTTGCTATTCAATGCGGTGAGAACCACACAGATCCGCACATCAGTGAGACAAAACATCCACTTCACAAGTGGAGTTAGCATAGGAGGACTAACACCTCAGGTGAAGACTCGGCTGTATTAAAGGACAAGTGACAAGCCTTTGATGATAATAATATGCACATTTTGGACAGGGAGGACAGGTAGTTTGAAAGAAGGGTTAAAGAATCCATCTTTGTCAAAGTGGAAAACCCATCCCTGTACAGAGGAGTTGGGGTACGACCCCATCTATCAGCTACTTGCAATGCAGTCCTAATATCACTACCCCAGCATCTCCACTACAGTTCATACCTCCATTCACGCAAGAATAAGACTAGTGACCCTTTCTTTATCTCTATGTCTCTTAACAACCCTCATGTGATCGCTGTATCTTTAAACAACTCAGAGTTTATAAGCTGGAAAGCTACCCACCATGGATCAGAACTCAAGAAGCCTGGTAGATGAGTGGCGAAATGTCTTCAAGACAACACAGCAAGTCCAGTTGCCTTGATTTACTACTGCTTGAAACTGAAAATTTTAAAATTTGTCTGTACCCCATAACTTTGTGATTGTGGGCAAATCTGAGCACTAAGTTCTAGATAGTCAGCCATGAGGAGAACCAGTTACACAGTTTCCATGTCAATGCTTCTCAGAATTCCCAGTAAATTCACCTGCCATTCCCCTTTGTTCGAGTGAGTTTAGAACACAGAACAGAAAAGAAGGGAAACAGGCTATTCGGCCCATAGACTGTACCAAGCAGCCTATCTGCACATGCTCACTAACACTCTATTCCTTGCCAGTTTATTCTGTCTATGTATCTCCCTAACATTGATTGCCATAGCTGTTTCTACTATGTCACCCGGCAATGCGTTCTAGCACCTGCCTCTCTCTGTATAAAAAGCTTGTTACACGAATCTCCTGTAAACTCACCCCTTCTCACCTTAAACCTATTCTCTCTGGTATTAGGCATCTCCATCCTGGATAAAAGGGTCATGATTACTTACCCTGTCTTTGCCTCTCATAATGAATTATTCACCTCAGATCTCCCCTCAGCCTCTGGTGTCTCATACAAAACCATCCAACATCTCAGAATGACTCTCCAGTTCAGGTGACCCTCTTCCAAAGACTCGTCTATCCTATGGGGTGAAGACTTGGTTAAGGCATTAGGTTGATTTCGAGTGGCGGTTCATAGGACCTTAATTCGTAAGGGTATCAAAGGTTATAAGGAGAAGGCAAGAGAGGGGTAATATATCAGCATTGATAGAGTGACACACCAGATTTGAAGGGCTGAATGGACCAATTCTACTCCTATAGTGTTATGGATGAGAAAAATACACATGATACTTCAAAACTGGCTGAACCAAATTTATATACAGATGTAATATGACTTCTTGTTATTGCTACTCAGTGCTATGACTGAAAGTATTTTATATGTCTTCTTCACCATCTTCTCTACCCGCATCAAAACATTCAAGGAACACCAGGATTCCTTGTCCCTACAGTTTTGCAGTACTTGCCAGAGCCCTGCCCTTTATTGAATTACTCTATCAGACTGTATCATCATCGAAACAAAGGACTGCATTCTTATACTGCAAGGGAGCTCCAATGCCCAGATTCAGTGCTGAGCTCTGCAACTGTATGTCTGATGGGAACCTGTGGAGAAGAAAGTAGGGTTTATGTAAATAGACCTTAATTGATGACCTGAACTCAGTAGGACAAAGAGCCTGGATCCGTCTTGTAATCTTTACGTTTGCTGACGATACCACCGTTGGCCGAATCAAAGGTGGTGACAAATCAGCAGGTCGGAGGAAGGTTGAAAATCTGAGTGGTGCCACAACAACAACCTCTTACTCACCATCAGCAGGATGAGAGAGCTGATTATTGACCAGTGGGAGCAAACCGGAAGTCCATGAGTCAGTCATCATCAAGGGGTTAGAGGAGGAGAAGGTCGACAACTTTAAATTCCTTGGTGTTATTATTTCAAGGAAAGAACAGCAGCACCTTTACTTCCTTAGAAGTTTGCGAAGATTTGGTGTAACATCGAAAACTTTGTTAAACTGCCATAGAAGCTTAGCAGAGAGTATATTGACTGGCTGCAACGCAGTCTGGTAAGGAAACACCAATGCTCTTGGAAGGAAAATCCTACAAGTAGAGGATAGGGCCCAGTCCAACATGGGAAAAGCCCTGTCCACCACTGAGCACATCAACACAGAGCTTTGTGGTTGCAGGAAAGCAGCATCCATCATTAGAGACCCTCACCTCATAGATCACGCTCTCGTATTACTGCTGCCATCATAAAGAAGGTATGGGAGCCTCAGGGCTCAGACAACTAACAGTCATTACCCTCAAACATTAGACTTTGAACCAGAGGAGATAACTGCACTCAGCTTCACTTTCCCCATCACTGAACTGTTCCCACAATCTGTGGACTCACTTTTAAGGATTCTTCCTCTCATGTTCTTGATATTTAATGCTTATTTATTTTTATACTTTTTCTTTCTTTTTATATTTGCACAGTTTATCATTTGCACTCAGGTTGTCTGCCCTACTGGGTGTGGTATTTCATTGACTCTGTTATTGGATACTCACAAGAAAGTGAATCTCAGGGTGACATATATTTACTTTGATAATAAGTTCTCCACTGCCTGGGCCACGTACACCGCATGTCAGACAGGAGGATCCCAAAAGACCTGCCGTACGGGGAACTGGCCTCCGGTAAGAGAGCACAAGGGCGGCCCCATCTTCGTTTCAAAGACGTTTGCAAGAGAGACATGAAGTCACTGAAAATGAACGTCGAGAGGTGGGAGGACATCGCAAGCGATCGCTCTCACTGGAGGCTGGAACTACGCAGAGGTCTAAAAAGAGGAGAAGAGAAGCTGAGGCTTGCTGCTGAAGAAAAGCGCACTCGTCGGAAAAACAGCACCAAGACAACACTGGAGGACAGCGCCTTCAAGTGCAGTCACTACAGCCGAGACTGTCACTCCCGTGTGGGTCTCTACAGCCACAACAGACGCTGCTCTAACACAGACTGAAGCAAGACTTTCCAGGCGCAGATCCATGGTCTCGCGAGACTAACAGATGCCACCACAAGTTTACTTTTGATTTTTTGAACTGGTCTGAACTTTCTTAATCACTGCCCAATGATAGTTACCAACGATACTTTGATTAGTCAATGCCTGAGGTGTTCTGTTGTCACCGCCGATCTGGCCCGTAACAGCAACTGCCATGGAATAACACTTGCTGAGACTCTGAAGGATCCTGTAACAATAACTCAATCAAGATAGAGAAAGAGAGCAGATAATGCCCACATGACCAGACTTCCTGTGGCCCATCACAAGTTAATCGTTATTTATTTCCTGTGGCACATCACAATTTAATCATTATTTAAATAGATAGTTTCTTAATTTGCTTATCTTGTGTCAGATCATTTGGATATGGCCCAGATACAGAGAGAGAGAGAGAGACACTGAAGCAAGTTAACAATTCACCGACTTTAATGCAAACTTTGCAGTTTCAAGGGAAAGGAAAACAATAAACGCTGTGCACACTGGGCCATAAATTAAACTCTCAAACTGAAAGTAAAATGCTAACACCATGGCTGAAAGCAATAGCTAAATACCAAATGAATACAACTCCTTCCCAGCATCAGTCGAAGTGGTAGCAGTCTTTCTCAGACAAGGACAAAGAAAAGCAGGAAACGTATTGTTGCTGTGCTTTGCTCAAGGTCTCGACAAGACTACCACAAAAAGCAGGGAGTTAAATACAGCCATAATGAAACAGTAATTAGCTGAAACGTGAATATTCACAAACGCAATACCTGAACCCACGATCATAGTCATAGTCATAGTGATACTTTATTGATCCCGGGGGAAATTGGTTTTCGTTACAGTTGCACCATAAATAATTAAATAGCAATATGTAAATTGTGCCAGGAAATAAGTCCAGGACCAGCCTATTGGCTCAGGGTGTCTGACCCCCCAAGGGAGGAGTTGTAAAGTTTGATGGCCACAGGCAGGAATGATTTCCTATGACGCTCTGTGTTGCATCTCGGTGGAGTGAGTCTCTGGCTGAATGTACTCCTGTTCCCACCCAGTACATTATGTAGTGAATGGGAGACATTGTCCAAGATGGCATGCAACTTAGACAGCATCCTCTTTTCAGACACCACCGTCAGAGAGTCCAGTTCCATCCCCACAATATCACTGGCCTTACGATTAATTCTGTTGGTGTCTGCTACCCTCAGCCTGCTGCCCCAGCACACAACAGCAAACATGATCGCACTGGCCACCACAGACTCATAGAACATCCTCAGCATCGTCTGGCAGATGTTAAAGGACCTCAGTCTCCTCAGGAAATAGAGACGGCTCTGACCCTTCTTGTAGACAGCCTCAGTGTTCTTTGACCAGTCCAGTTTATTGTCAATTCGTATCCCCAGGTATTTGTAATCCTCCACCATGTCCACACATGCAGTGTAGACTCTACAGCAGAGTCCATGGTTGTGACATCTGGTCTCAATACCCTCCGCTTCTGCTAAGTGCATTTCCCTGCTTTCTACAGTGGAAGACCGTGGAAATGTAAGAGTCAGCTGCCCTGTTGTGCCTTGGGCTCTTACCAGGCCCCGATTTGCTCTCTGGGAAAATGGTAAGCATAACTCTATGTTGATTGGCCACATCAGCATCGTTATGTGTCATGCCATATGACGTACGTGATCATGGTCTATCCATGACCAGGATTGCTCTTGGCATTTTTTTCTACAGAAGTGGTTTGCCATTACCTTCTTCTGGGCAGTGTCATTACAGGACGGGTGACCCCAACCATTATCATTACATTCAGAGATAGTCTGCCTGGTGTCAGTGGTAGCATAACCAGCACTTGGGCAGTAATTAAACCGATTTGCTCGCCCTACATACATAAACATAAATAATGGTGTATGATCCATTGAGTAGAAGGTACAAAACTGATTTATGGCTCTCTGCTTAGAAAAATTATTACTCACTGAAATGTGTTTAAGATACCTGGAAGGATATTATAGGGTGGATCAGTCACGGATTTCCAAAGGTAAGACAGCGGTCTTGCATGACGTGTCGAATCCAGCATTGGCTGCTTTCTATTCAGAATCAGAATCAGGTTTAATATCACCAGCATATGTCATGAAATTTGTTAAATTTGTGGCAGCAGTACATTCCGATACATGACAATACAGAGAAAAAACAGTGAATTACAGTAAGAATATATATTAAATTAAATAAATTGTGCAAAAAAAATTGAAATAAAAAAGTAGTGAGGGAGTGTTCATGGGTTCAGTGTCCATTCAGAAATCTGATGGCAGAGGGGAAGAAGCTGTTCCTGAATCACTGAGTGTGTGTTTTCAGGCATCTGTACCTCCTTCCTGATGGTAGCAGTGAGAACATGGCATGATCTGGGTGATGGGGGTCCCTAATGATGGATGCTGCCTTTATGAGGCATCGTTCCTTGAAGAAGCCCTGGATACGACAGAGGCTAGTGCCCATGATGGAGCTGATCAATATTACAACTCTCTGCAGCTTATTGCGATCCTGTGCAGTGACTCCTCCCCCACCCCACCCATACCAGGCAGTGACGCAGCCAACCTGAATTCTCTCCATGGTACATCTGTGGGAATTTGCACGAGTTTTCCGTGACATGACAAAGCTCTGCTTTGTATACTGCCCCTTGTCTCAGATGATTACATCAGCAGTGGTATGCTGTATGTTCTGACTAGTGCAGAGTTTGATCAGAAGGTGTGAGCTATTAATAGTGTGTGCGGTGACATTAAAATACAAAAAGCAGTCACACTGTGTAGGTTGTACCAGAACGACAGGTTTCTTCGGTTGAACTTCTCTTCTTCAGTTCATTGACCAACCTATAGCGGGATTTTTGTGTTCCAGCTCTGGTAAATAAAAACATTTGAGAGAACCGAAGTGAAGGTAAATCTTTCCGTTCCTTCAATTTCTGATTTTCAAAACTAATTCTGCCACTCCAAAAAAACAGTAGTACTTGTTCTAGTCTCAGGTCACCTTGCCGTCTTTCACAGAAGCCACTGAGCCCTTCTTGCTATGTAAGGCAGTGAAACAAGCCCAGAGGCTAACAGGATACCTGGTGTCTCTGCTGAAGGTGCTGAACTGCTACCACAGCAGCCGAGCACCTGCTGAAGAATTCCTCTGATCTGTGCTATGAATTGTGTGGAAAAAAACATGGGGCATATCTTTCCAAGCTGTATGGAACCACAATTACAAGGTTATGACACAACAGAATGCTAATTGGAACAGAATTGCAAATACAGGACCAAATACTGATCTTTTAGCTGACTCAGAGCTTTAATTGCTGGATGATGATGTTAAAGAGGTGGGAATTCATGATACGAGAGGCTGGAGTTGGTTAATAAATCACAAGTCTCTCTCTCAAACCCCTTCCCCTGAGAGTCTTCACTAGCTAAGTGCTAGTATAAGGTTATATAACCAATATAAGCTTATTGACTTGAAACAATATATCTTTCTCTGTCCAAAGATGCTGAATGACTTCCTGAGGATGCTGATGTAGATACTCGGTCTGTTACAGTGACGCTGATGTATATACTCGGCCTGTTACAGCGACGCTGATGCAGATACTCGGTCTGTTACAGCGACGCTGATGCAGATACTCGGTCTGTTACAGGGACGCTGATGCAGATACTCGGTCTGTTACAGGGACACTGATGTAGATACTCGGTCTGTTACAGAGACGCTGATGCAGATACTCGGTCTGTTACAGGGACACTGATGCAGATACTCGGTCTGTTACAGGGACGCTGATGCAGATACTCGGTCTGTTACAGGGACACTGATGTAGATACTCGGTCTGTTACAGGGACGCTGATGCAGATACTCGGTCTGTTACAGGGACGCTGATGCAGATACGCGGTCTGTTACAGTGACGCTGATGCAGATACTCGGTCTGTTACAGGGACGCTGATGCTGATACTCGGTCTGTTACAGGGACGCTGATGCAGATACTCGGTCTGTTACAGCGACGCTGATGCTGATACTCGGTCTGTTACAGGGACGCTGATGCAGATACTCGGTCTGTTACAGCGACGCTGATGCAGATACTCGGTCTGTTACAGGGACGCTGATGCTGATACTCGGTCTGTTACAGCGACGCTGATGCAGATACTCGGTCTGTTACAGGGACACTGATGTAGATACTCGGTCTGTTACAGGGACACTGATGCAGATACTCGGTCTGTTACAGAGACGCTGATGTAGATACTCGGTCTGTTACAGGGACACTGATGCAGATACTCGGTCTGTTACAGGGACGCTGATGCAGATACTCGGTCTGTTACAGGGACACTGATGCAGATACTCGGTCTGTTACAGGGACACTGATGCAGATACTCGGTCTGTTACAGAGACGCTGATGCAGATACTCGGTCTGTTACAGCGACACTGATGCAGATACTCGGTCTGTTACAGCGACGCTGATGCAGATACCCGGTCTGTTACAGGGACACTGATGCAGATACTCGGTCTGTTACAGGGACGCTGATGTAGATACCCGGTCTGTTACAGGGACACTGATGTAGATACTCGGTCTGTTACAGGGACACTGATGCAGATACCCGGTCTGTTACAGTGACACTGATGCAGATACTCGGTCTGTTACAGGGACACTGATGCAGATACTCGGTCTGTTACAGTGACACTGATGCAGATACTCGGTCTGTTACAGGGACACTGATGCAGATACTCGGTCTGTTACAGTGACACTGATGCAGATACTCGGTCTGTTACAGTGACACTGATGCAGATACTCGGTCTGTTACAGGGACACTGATGCAGATACTCGGTCTGTTACAGTGACACTGATGCAGATACTCGGTCTGTTACAGTGACACTGATGCAGATACTCGGTCTGTTACAGTGACACTGATGCAGATACTCGGTCTGTTACAGGGACACTGATGTAGATACTCGGTCTGTTACAGTGACACTGATGCAGATACTCGGTCTGTTACAGGGACACTGATGTAGATACTCGGTCTGTTACAGCGACACTGATGCAGATACTCGGTCTGTTACAGGGACACTGATGTAGATACTCGGTCTGTTACAGCGACACTGATGTAGATACTCGGTCTGTTACAGGGACACTGATGTAGATACTCGGTCTGTTACAGCGACACTGATGTAGATACTCGGTCTGTTACAGGGACACTGATGTAGATACTCGGTCTGTTACAGCGACACTGATGTAGATACTCGGTCTGTTACAGGGACACTGATGTAGATACTCGGTCTGTTACAGCGACACTGATGTAGATACTCGGTCTGTTACAGGGACACTGATGCAGATACTCGGTCTGTTACAGTGACACTGATGCAGATACTCGGTCTGTTACAGGGACACTGATGCAGATACTCGGTCTGTTACAGTGACACTGATGCAGATACTCGGTCTGTTACAGGGACACTGATGTAGATACTCGGTCTGTTACAGGGACACTGATGCAGATACTCGGTCTGTTACAGTGACACTGATGTAGATACTCGGTCTGTTACAGGGACACTGATGCAGATACTCGGTCTGTTACAGGGACACTGATGCAGATACTCGGTCTGTTACAGTGACACTGATGCAGATACTCGGTCTGTTACAGGGACACTGATGCAGATACTCGGTCTGTTACAGTGACACTGATGCAGATACTCGGTCTGTTACAGGGACACTGAGGTAGATACTCGGTCTGTTACAGGGACACTGATGCAGATACTCGGTCTGTTACAGGGACACTGATGCAGATACTCGGTCTGTTACAGTGACACTGATGCAGATACTCGGTCTGTTACAGAGACACTGATGCAGATACTCGGTCTGTTACAGTGACACTGATGCAGATACTCGGTCTGTTACAGTGACACTGATGCAGATACTCGGTCTGTTACAGCGACACTGATGCAGATACTCGGTCTGTTACAGGGACACTGATGTAGATACTCGGTCTGTTACAGTGACACTGATGCAGATACTCGGTCTGTTACAGTGACACTGATGCAGATACTCGGTCTGTTGCAGCGACACTGATGTAGATACTCGGTCTGTTACAGGGACACTGATGTAGATACTCGGTCTGTTACAGGGACACTGATGCAGATACTCGGTCTGTTACAGTGACACTGATGTAGATACTCGGTCTGTTACAGCGACACTGATGCAGATACTCGGTCTGTTACAGCGACACTGATGCAGATACTCGGTCTGTTACAGTGACACTGATGCAGATACTCGGTCTGTTACAGGGACACTGATGTAGATACTCGGTCTGTTACAGTGACACTGATGCAGATACTCGGTCTGTTACAGTGACACTGATGCAGATACTCGGTCTGTTACAGGGACACTGATGCAGATACTCGGTCTGTTACAGGGACACTGATGCAGATACTCGGTCTGTTACAGGGACACTGATGCAGATACTCGGTCTGTTACAGGGACACTGATGCAGATACTCGGTCTGTTACAGTGACACTGATGCAGATACTCGGTCTGTTACAGTGACACTGATGCAGATACTCGGTCTGTTACAGGGACACTGATGTAGATACTCGGTCTGTTACAGGGACACTGATGCAGATACTCGGTCTGTTACAGTGACACTGATGCAGATACTCGGTCTGTTACAGTGACACTGATGCAGATACTCGGTCTGTTACAGTGACGCTGATGCAGATACTCGGTCTGTTACAGGGACACTGATGCAGATACTCGGTCTGTTACAGGGACACTGATGGAGATACTCGGTCTGTTACAGGGACACTGATGCAGATACTCGGTCTGTTACAGAGACGCTGATGCAGATACTCGGTCTGTTACAGAGACGCTGATGCAGATACTCGGTCTGTTACAGGGACACTGATGCAGATACTCGGTCTGTTACAGAGACGCTGATGCAGATACTCGGTCTGTTACAGGGACGCTGATGCAGATACTCGGTCTGTTACAGCGACACTGATGCAGATACTCGGTCTGTTACAGCGACACTGATGCAGATACTCGGTCTGTTACAGGGACACTGATGGAGATACTCGGTCTGTTACAGCGACACTGATGCAGATACTCGGTCTGTTACAGGGACACTGATGCAGATATTCGGTCTGTTACAGCGACACTGATGTAGATACTCGGTCTGTTACAGGGACACTGATGTAGATACTCGGTCTGTTACAGGGACACTGATGCAGATACTCGGTCTGTTACAGCGACACTGATGTAGATACTCGGTCTGTTACAGGGACACTGATGTAGATACTCGGTCTGTTACAGCGACACTGATGTAGATACTCGGTCTGTTACAGGGACACTGATGTAGATACTCGGTCTGTTACAGCGACACTGATGTAGATACTCGGTCTGTTACAGTGACACTGATGCAGATACTCGGTCTGTTACAGTGACACTGATGCAGATACTCGGTCTGTTACAGCGACACTGATGCAGATACTCGGTCTGTTACAGCGACACTGATGCAGATACTCGGTCTGTTACAGGGACGCTGATGCAGATACTCGGTCTGTTACAGGGACACTGATGCAGATACTCGGTCTGTTACAGGGACACTGATGCAGATACCCGGTCTGTTACAGTGACACTGATGCAGATACTCGGTCTGTTACAGGGACACTGATGCAGATACTCGGTCTGTTACAGTGACACTGATGCAGATACTCGGTCTGTTACAGGGACACTGATGTAGATACTCGGTCTGTTACAGTGACACTGATGCAGATACTCGGTCTGTTACAGGGACACTGATGTAGATACTCGGTCTGTTACAGTGACACTGATGCAGATACTCGGTCTGTTACAGTGACACTGATGCAGATACTCGGTCTGTTACAGGGACACTGATGCAGATACTCGGTCTGTTACAGTGACACTGATGCAGATACTCGGTCTGTTACAGTGACACTGATGCAGATACTCGGTCTGTTACAGGGACACTGATGTAGATACTCTGTCTGTTACAGTGACACTGATGCAGATACTCGGTCTGTTACAGGGACACTGATGCAGATACTCGGTCTGTTACAGCGACACTGATGTAGATACTCGGTCTGTTACAGGGACACTGATGTAGATACTCGGTCTGTTACAGCGACACTGATGTAGATACTCGGTCTGTTACAGGGACACTGATGTAGATACTCGGTCTGTTACAGCGACACTGATGTAGATACTCGGTCTGTTACAGGGACACTGATGTAGATACTCGGTCTGTTACAGCGACACTGATGTAGATACTCGGTCTGTTACAGGGACACTGATGCAGATACTCGGTCTGTTACAGTGACACTGATGCAGATACTCGGTCTGTTACAGGGACACTGATGTAGATACTCGGTCTGTTACAGTGACACTGATGCAGATACTCGGTCTGTTACAGGGACACTGATGTAGATACTCGGTCTGTTACAGGGACACTGATGCAGATACTCGGTCTGTTACAGGGACACTGATGCAGATACTCGGTCTGTTACAGGGACACTGATGTAGATACTCGGTCTGTTACAGGGACACTGATGCAGATACTCGGTCTGTTACAGGGACACTGATGCAGATACTCGGTCTGTTACAGTGACGCTGATGCAGATACTCGGTCTGTTACAGGGACACTGATGCAGATACTCGGTCTGTTACAGAGACGCTGATGCAGATACTCGGTCTGTTACAGGGACACTGATGCAGATACTCGGTCTGTTACAGGGACACTGATGCAGATACTCGGTCTGTTACAGGGACACTGATGCAGATACTCGGTCTGTTACAGGGACGCTGATGCAGATACTCGGTCTGTTACAGGGACACTGATGCAGATACTCGGTCTGTTACAGGGACACTGATGCAGATACTCGGTCTGTTACAGGGACACTGATGCAGGTACTCGGTCTGTTACAGCGACACTGATGCAGATACTCGGTCTGTTACAGTGACACTGATGCAGATACTCGGTCTGTTACAGTGACGCTGATGCAGATACTCGGTCTGTTACAGGGACACTGATGCAGATACTCGGTCTGTTACAGGGACACTGATGCAGATACTCGGTCTGTTACAGGGACACTGATGGAGATACTCGGTCTGTTACAGGGACACTGATGCAGATACTCGGTCTGTTACAGAGACGCTGATGCAGATACTCGGTCTGTTACAGAGACGCTGATGCAGATACTCGGTCTGTTACAGGGACACTGATGCAGATACTCGGTCTGTTACAGGGACACTGATGCAGATACTCGGTCTGTTACAGAGACGCTGATGCAGATACTCGGTCTGTTACAGCGACACTGATGCAGATACTCGGTCTGTTACAGCGACACTGATGCAGATACTCGGTCTGTTACAGGGACACTGATGCAGATACTCGGTCTGTTACAGCGACACTGATGTAGATACTCGGTCTGTTACAGGGACACTGATGCAGATACTCGGTCTGTTACAGGGACACTGATGCAGATATTCGGTCTGTTACAGCGACACTGATGTAGATACTCGGTCTGTTACAGGGACACTGATGCAGATACTCGGTCTGTTACAGCGACACTGATGCAGATACTCGGTCTGTTACAGGGACACTGATGTAGATACTCGGTCTGTTACAGGGACACTGATGTAGATACTCGGTCTGTTACAGCGACACTGATGTAGATACTCGGTCTGTTACAGGGACACTGATGTAGATACTCGGTCTGTTACAGTGACACTGATGCAGATACTCGGTCTGTTACAGCGACACTGATGCAGATACTCGGTCTGTTACAGCGACACTGATGCAGATACTCGGTCTGTTACAGCGACACTGATGCAGATACTCGGTCTGTTACAGTGACACTGATGCAGATACTCGGTCTGTTACAGGGACGCTGATGCAGATACCCGGTCTGTTACAGGGACGCTGATGCAGATACCCGGTCTGTTACAGGGACGCTGATGTAGATACCCGGTCTGTTACAGTGACACTGATGTAGATACTCGGTCTGTTACAGGGACACTGATGCAGATACTCGGTCTGTTACAGGGACACTGATGCAGATACTCGGTCTGTTACAGGGACACTGATGTAGATACTCGGTCTGTTACAGTGACACTGATGCAGATACTCGGTCTGTTACAGTGACACTGATGCAGATACTCGGTCTGTTACAGGGACACTGATGCAGATACTCGGTCTGTTACAGTG
This sequence comes from Mobula birostris, assembly GCF_030028105.1. Taxonomy (NCBI): domain Eukaryota; kingdom Metazoa; phylum Chordata; class Chondrichthyes; order Myliobatiformes; family Myliobatidae; genus Mobula; species Mobula birostris. Next base: position 96,427,889 of record NC_092383.1, on the reverse strand, counting down.
ACACTGATGCAGATACTCGGTCTGTTACAGTGACACTGATGCAGATACTCGGTCTGTTACAGTGACACTGATGCAGATACTCGGTCTGTTACAGGGACACTGATGTAGATACTCGGTCTGTTACAGCGACACTGATGCAGATACTCGGTCTGTTACAGTGACACTGATGCAGATACTCGGTCTGTTACAGGGACACTGATGTAGATACTCGGTCTGTTACAGCGACACTGATGTAGATACTCGGTCTGTTACAGCGACACTGATGTAGATACTCGGTCTGTTACAGCGACACTGATGTAGATACTCGGTCTGTTACAGCGACACTGATGTAGATACTCGGTCTGTTACAGGGACACTGATGTAGATACTCGGTCTGTTACAGCGACACTGATGTAGATACTCGGTCTGTTACAGGGACACTGATGTAGATACTCGGTCTGTTACAGTGACACTGATGCAGATACTCGGTCTGTTACAGGGACACTGATGCAGATACTCGGTCTGTTACAGTGACACTGATGCAGATACTCGGTCTGTTACAGGGACACTGATGCAGATACTCGGTCTGTTACAGGGACACTGATGCAGATACTCGGTCTGTTACAGTGACACTGATGTAGATACTCGGTCTGTTACAGGGACACTGATGCAGATACTCGGTCTGTTACAGGGACACTGATGCAGATACTCGGTCTGTTACAGGGACACTGATGCAGATACTCGGTCTGTTACAGGGACACTGATGCAGATACTCGGTCTGTTACAGTGACACTGATGCAGATACTCGGTCTGTTACAGCGACACTGATGTAGATACTCGGTCTGTTACAGGGACACTGATGTAGATACTCGGTCTGTTACAGCGACACTGATGTAGATACTCGGTCTGTTACAGGGACACTGATGTAGATACTCGGTCTGTTACAGCGACACTGATGTAGATACTCGGTCTGTTACAGGGACACTGATGTAGATACTCGGTCTGTTACAGTGACACTGATGCAGATACTCGGTCTGTTACAGGGACACTGATGCAGATACTCGGTCTGTTACAGTGACACTGATGCAGATACTCGGTCTGTTACAGGGACACTGATGTAGATACTCGGTCTGTTACAGGGACACTGATGCAGATACTCGGTCTGTTACAGTGACACTGATGTAGATACTCGGTCTGTTACAGGGACACTGATGCAGATACTCGGTCTGTTACAGGGACACTGATGCAGATACTCGGTCTGTTACAGTGACACTGATGCAGATACTCGGTCTGTTACAGGGACACTGATGCAGATACTCGGTCTGTTACAGTGACACTGATGCAGATACTCGGTCTGTTACAGGGACACTGAGGTAGATACTCGGTCTGTTACAGGGACACTGATGCAGATACTCGGTCTGTTACAGGGACACTGATGCAGATACTCGGTCTGTTACAGTGACACTGATGCAGATACTCGGTCTGTTACAGAGACACTGATGCAGATACTCGGTCTGTTACAGTGACACTGATGCAGATACTCGGTCTGTTACAGTGACACTGATGCAGATACTCGGTCTGTTACAGCGACACTGATGCAGATACTCGGTCTGTTACAGCGACACTGATGTAGATACTCGGTCTGTTACAGGGACACTGATGTAGATACTCGGTCTGTTACAGCGACACTGATGTAGATACTCGGTCTGTTACAGGGACACTGATGTAGATACTCGGTCTGTTACAGCGACACTGATGTAGATACTCGGTCTGTTACAGGGACACTGATGTAGATACTCGGTCTGTTACAGTGACACTGATGCAGATACTCGGTCTGTTACAGGGACACTGATGCAGATACTCGGTCTGTTACAGTGACACTGATGCAGATACTCGGTCTGTTACAGGGACACTGATGTAGATACTCGGTCTGTTACAGGGACACTGATGCAGATACTCGGTCTGTTACAGTGACACTGATGTAGATACTCGGTCTGTTACAGGGACACTGATGCAGATACTCGGTCTGTTACAGGGACACTGATGCAGATACTCGGTCTGTTACAGTGACACTGATGCAGATACTCGGTCTGTTACAGGGACACTGATGCAGATACTCGGTCTGTTACAGTGACACTGATGCAGATACTCGGTCTGTTACAGGGACACTGAGGTAGATACTCGGTCTGTTACAGGGACACTGATGCAGATACTCGGTCTGTTACAGGGACACTGATGCAGATACTCGGTCTGTTACAGTGACACTGATGCAGATACTCGGTCTGTTACAGAGACACTGATGCAGATACTCGGTCTGTTACAGTGACACTGATGCAGATACTCGGTCTGTTACAGTGACACTGATGCAGATACTCGGTCTGTTACAGCGACACTGATGCAGATACTCGGTCTGTTACAGGGACACTGATGTAGATACTCGGTCTGTTACAGTGACACTGATGCAGATACTCGGTCTGTTACAGTGACACTGATGCAGATACTCGGTCTGTTGCAGCGACACTGATGTAGATACTCGGTCTGTTACAGGGACACTGATGTAGATACTCGGTCTGTTACAGGGACACTGATGCAGATACTCGGTCTGTTACAGTGACACTGATGTAGATACTCGGTCTGTTACAGCGACACTGATGCAGATACTCGGTCTGTTACAGGGACACTGATGCAGGTACTTGGTCTGTTACAGCGACACTGATGCAGATACTCGGTCTGTTACAGCGACACTGATGTAGATACTCGGTCTGTTACAGGGACACTGATGCAGATACTCGGTCTGTTACAGGGATACTGATGTAGATACTCGGTCTGTTACAGGGACACTGATGCAGGTACTCGGTCTGTTACAGTGACACTGATGCAGATACTCGGTCTGTTACAGGGACACTGATGTAGATACTCGGTCTGTTACAGTGACACTGATGTAGATACTCGGTCTGTTACAGTGACACTGATGCAGATACTCGGTCTGTTACAGGGACACTGATGTAGATACTCGGTCTGTTACAGGGACACTGATGTAGATACTCGGTCTGTTACAGCGACACTGATGCAGATACTCGGTCTGTTACAGGGACACTGATGTAGATACTCGGTCTGTTACAGGGACACTGATGTAGATACTCGGTCTGTTACAGGGACACTGATGCAGATACTCGGTCTGTTACAGTGACACTGATGCAGATACTCGGTCTGTTACAGTGACACTGATGCAGATACTCGGTCTGTTGCAGAGACACTGATGCAGATACTCGGTCTGTTACAGTGACACTGATGCAGATACTCGGTCTGTTACAGGGACACTGATGTAGATACTCGGTCTGTTACAGGGACACTGATGCAGATACTCGGTCTGTTACAGGGACACTGATGTAGATACTCGGTCTGTTACAGGGACACTGATGTAGATACTCGGTCTGTTACAGGGACACTGATGTAGATACTCGGTCTGTTACAGTGACACTGATGCAGATACTCGGTCTGTTACAGTGATACTGATGCAGATACTCGGTCTGTTACAGAGACACTGATGCAGATACTCGGTCTGTTACAGGGACACTGATGCAGATACTCGGTCTGTTACAGTGACACTGATGCAGATACTCGGTCTGTTACAGTGACACTGATGCAGATACTCGGTCTGTTACAGAGACACTGATGCAGATACTCGGTCTGTTACAGGGACACTGATGCAGATACTCGGTCTGTTACAGGGACACTGATGTAGATACTCGGTCTGTTACAGTGACACTGATGCAGATACTCGGTCTGTTACAGGGACACTGATGCAGATACTCGGTCTGTTACAGTGACACTGATGTAGATACTCGGTCTGTTACAGCGACACTGATGCAGATACTCGGTCTGTTACAGTGACACTGATGCAGATACTCGGTCTGTTACAGGGACACTGATGTAGATACTCGGTCTGTTACAGTGACACTGATGCAGATACTCGGTCTGTTACAGAGACACTGATGCAGATACTCGGTCTGTTACAGGGACACTGATGCAGATACTCGGTCTGTTACAGGGACACTGATGCAGATACTCGGTCTGTTACAGGGACACTGATGCAGATACTCGGTCTGTTACAGGGACACTGATGTAGATACTCGGTCTGTTACAGTGACACTGATGCAGATACTCGGTCTGTTGCAGCGACACTGATGTAGATACTCGGTCTGTTACAGGGACACTGATGTAGATACTCGGTCTGTTACAGGGACACTGATGCAGATACTCGGTCTGTTACACTGACACTGATGCAGATACTCGGTCTGTTACAGTGACACTGATGTAGATACTCGGTCTGTTACAGTGACACTGATGTAGATACTCGGTCTGTTACAGGGACACTGATGTAGATACTCGGTCTGTTACAGGGACACTGATGCAGATACTCGGTCTGTTACAGGGACACTGATGCAGATACTCGGTCTGTTACAGTGACACTGATGTAGATACTCGGTCTGTTACAGTGACACTGATGCAGATACTCGGTCTGTTGCAGCGACACTGATGTAGATACTCGGTCTGTTACAGGGACACTGATGTAGATACTCGGTCTGTTACAGGGACACTGATGCAGATACTCGGTCTGTTACAGTGACACTGATGCAGATACTCGGTCTGTTACAGTGACACTGATGTAGATACTCGGTCTGTTACAGTGACACTGATGTAGATACTCGGTCTGTTACAGGGACACTGATGTAGATACTCGGTCTGTTACAGGGACACTGATGCAGATACTCGGTCTGTTACAGGGACACTGATGTAGATACTCGGTCTGTTACAGTGACACTGATGTAGATACTCGGTCTGTTACAGTGACACTGATGTAGATACTCGGTCTGTTACAGGGACACTGATGCAGATACTCGGTCTGTTACAGTGACACTGATGCAGATACTCGGTCTGTTACAGTGACACTGATGTAGATACTCGGTCTGTTACAGTGACACTGATGCAGATACTCGGTCTGTTACAGCGACACTGATGTAGATACTCGGTCTGTTACAGTGACACTGATGTAGATACTCGGTCTGTTACAGTGACACTGATGCAGATACTCGGTCTGTTACAGGGACACTGATGCAGATACTCGGTCTGTTACAGGGACACTGTTGTAGATACTCGGTCTGTTACAGGGACACTGATGTAGATACTCGGTCTGTTACAGTGACACTGATGCAGATACTCGGTCTGTTACAGGGACACTGATGCAGATACTCGGTCTGTTACAGGGACACTGTTGTAGATACTCGGTCTGTTACAGGGACACTGATGCAGATACTCGGTCTGTTACAGGGACACTGATGCAGATACTCGGTCTGTTACAGGGACACTGATGCAGATACTCGGTCTGTTACAGTGACACTGATGCAGATACTCGGTCTGTTACAGTGACACTGATGTAGATACTCGGTCTGTTACAGTGACACTGATGTAGATACTCGGTCTGTTACAGGGACACTGATGTAGATACTCGGTCTGTTACAGGGACACTGTTGTAGATACTCGGTCTGTTGCAGCGACACTGATGTAGATACTCGGTCTGTTACAGGGACACTGATGTAGATACTCGGTCTGTTACAGGGACACTGATGCAGATACTCGGTCTGTTACAGTGACACTGATGCAGATACTCGGTCTGTTACAGTGACACTGATGCAGATACTCGGTCTGTTGCAGCGACACTGATGCAGATACTCGGTCTGTTGCAGCGACACTGATGTAGATACTCGGTCTGTTACAGGGACACTGATGTAGATACTCGGTCTGTTACAGGGACACTGATGCAGATACTCGGTCTGTTACAGCGACACTGATGCAGATACTCGGTCTGTTACAGCGACACTGATGCAGATACTTGGTCTGTTACAGCGACACTGATGCAGATACTCGGTCTGTTACAGCGACACTGATGCAGATACTCGGTCTGTTACAGGGACACTGATGTAGATACTCGGTCTGTTACAGTGACACTGATGTAGATACTCGGTCTGTTACAGTGACACTGATGCAGATACTCGGTCTGTTACAGGGACACTGATGTAGATACTCGGTCTGTTACAGTGACACTGATGTAGATACTCGGTCTGTTACAGCGACACTGATGCAGATACTCGGTCTGTTACAGGGACACTGATGTAGATACTCGGTCTGTTACAGGGACACTGATGTAGATACTCGGTCTGTTACAGTGACACTGATGCAGATACTCTGTCTGTTACAGTGACACTGATGCAGATACTCGGTCTGTTGCAGAGACACTGATGCAGATACTCGGTCTGTTACAGTGACACTGATGTAGATACTCGGTCTGTTACAGTGACACTGATGCAGATACTCGGTCTGTTACAGGGACACTGATGTAGATACTCGGTCTGTTACAGGGACACTGATGCAGATACTCGGTCTGTTACAGGGACACTGATGTAGATACTCGGTCTGTTACAGGGACACTGATGTAGATACGCGGTCTGTTACAGGGACACTGATGTAGATACTCGGTCTGTTACAGTGACACTGATGCAGATACTCGGTCTGTTACAGTGATACTGATGCAGATACTCGGTCTGTTACAGAGACACTGATGCAGATACTCGGTCTGTTACAGTGACACTGATGTAGATACTCGGTCTGTTACAGTGACACTGATGCAGATACTCGGTCTGTTACAGGGACACTGATGCAGATACTCGGTCTGTTACAGGGACACTGTTGTAGATACTCGGTCTGTTACAGGGACACTGATGTAGATACTCGGTCTGTTACAGTGACACTGATGCAGATACTCGGTCTGTTACAGGGACACTGTTGTAGATACTCGGTCTGTTACAGGGACACTGATGCAGATACTCGGTCTGTTACAGGGACACTGATGCAGATACTCGGTCTGTTACAGTGACACTGATGCAGATACTCGGTCTGTTACAGTGACACTGATGTAGATACTCGGTCTGTTACAGTGACACTGATGTAGATACTCGGTCTGTTACAGTGACACTGATGTAGATACTCGGTCTGTTACAGGGACACTGTTGTAGATACTCGGTCTGTTGCAGCGACACTGATGTAGATACTCGGTCTGTTACAGGGACACTGATGTAGATACTCGGTCTGTTACAGTGACACTGATGCAGATACTCGGTCTGTTACAGTGACACTGATGCAGATACTCGGTCTGTTACAGGGACACTGATGTAGATACTCGGTCTGTTACAGTGACACTGATGTAGATACTCGGTCTGTTACAGAGACACTGATGCAGATACTCGGTCTGTTACAGCGACACTGATGCAGATACTCGGTCTGTTACAGGGACACTGATGTAGAACATTAAGTTTTGTCTTTAACAACATAATTTTTGAATATTTCTGCTGAAGTGTTAGTGTCTGGTCTGTAAGATAATGGAATGGAACAGAAAACATTGAGTTTAAAACTGTTGTTTTTCAACGTTTCTCACACAATATGGCGGATGAACTCAACTGGTCGGACAGCATCTGTGAAATAAAGTACAAAAGGAGGGTTTTGGCACAAAATGTCTACGGTACATTTTTTCCGTAGATTCTGCCTGGTCTGCTGAGCTCCTATCGCATTTTGTGTGTTTCGCTTCGATTTCCAGCATCTGCACATTTTCTCTTGTTTGTGATTCTTTCAAAGTTTAGTGTTTCCTGGATACAAGTGTTCTTTTTTGAATTTTTATTTCATTGGAACATGTCTTCATTTTGATATGGCGTCTGTCCAGTGCTCCAGGTTGTGGAATGCTCTGGTCAACCAGTTCCAGTGTTTGACGTTTGCCTGATATTGCCCTCCCTGTCTCTCACACTCCCTGCCTCTGCTAGCTCATTTTATTGCTCTGCCGGTTCTGGGTTGTGGTTAAATTCTGCTCCCTACTGTGGATTAGCTCTGATACTGACCGAGTTAGTGAGGCAGCCCGTGACACAAGGGGGAGTGGGGAAGAACAATAGTTTCGAGTTGAGACTCTTAGTTTCCTCGGGAGTGTCTATTGATCCAGGTAACATTTCCTTCATTTGTCCTTTTTATTTCTAGTCCATAAACCAACATTACAGCTACCATAGGTACCCTTGTTTAGTTATTGGTCCTCAGTAGATTATGTTCTGCATTGACTCTTTCTAATGGCTTAAACAAAAATATTTAGTTTCTGTGTGCAATTTGGTCATTACATTTACAAAATTACACTCAGATGATAAATCTACAATTTTGGGGAAAGCATGGTAAAAATGTGAATTCCCAGTTTCACAAAAAAAAACGCATCTTTTGTCAGCAGAGCATGCTGGGAACCAGTCACATTTTCCCATGTTCAGAAGCACAAGGAAGGGCATTCATTGCATTGACTGTGAATGTGTGTGAAATTCTAAATTCATGTCACTGTGGCACTACCAACTTGTCTCAAGGCCTCAGGTGCCGGAGTTTCTCTGAGCGAGTTGAGTTTTCGATGAACCTCAGGGATTGCCTGATGTCCAACAGGCAGGTAACTCTCAGGTAGGTAACTCACCTGCCTGTCCATGGCGGTTCATATTATTCCTGTCAGACGGAGCTGATATCAGGATTAACCAATGATGGAAAGTGACTCACCTGGCAGGTTGGTATCTCACCTGCCTGTTGATGATGCTTGATTATATTCCAATCAGACAGATCTGATATCAGTTTTAACCAATGAAAGAAGGTAACTGACCTGTCAGGTAGGTAACTCACCTGCCTGTTGATGTTGTCTTGTTTTATTCCAGTCTTACCAAGCTGATATTAGGATTAACCAGTGATGGAAGGTAACTCACATTCAACATGCAGGTTACTCTCAGGCAGGTAACTCACCTGCCTGTTGATGACGGCTCATTTCATTCTAGTCAGAAAGGTCTGATATCTGGACAAAGCTCATGGAACACCTAGTCCAGGGTTGTCTGCTATGATTTGAACTCAGACTGCATCTATCTAGATACTAATAATCAAATTCTACTTCACGGTACCTAGGTATATTGAACATTATTCTGCATGGGTTAAATTTGAGAACTAAAGTAATTGCTGTCAAGGAAGTTTGACTTTCTCTGAGTCTTTGAGAAGCTTTAAAACTCAATGTCATCATAATCAGGTCTCAGTGCTTAATGTTGGCGTATTCATGCATGATACAGTCTTGTTGTGTGACAGCAACAAACTCTGAACAAAGATCGATGTTTCAATCACCCCAAATTCTGAATGGCGATTTTTAAAGACTTGTTCTCTAATTACACTAATGACAAATTAGTAATCAAAGCAACAGCAGCTCACAGCAAGACTAAATCAATGTCCAGGGAAACACCACCACTGACTGAAGGCCGGAGTGTTTGACAGTCTCTGAAAATTAAAAAGAACACCACAGGGTCTCCCTTCCTGTTAAAACTGTCAATTGCTGTTCACAGGAAAAGACTTAGTTGTCATTTGGAAAGCAGCTGATATGAGGCACTGGAATGCTGTTATCTTCCTCAGGAAGTAACAATTAAATCTACCTTGACAGAAGAAACCAAGGTCTGCTCCTATCATTAGTTGTAAGGCGTGAAGGAGGCTCCAGCACAGACAGAAGGCGTGCTGCTTTTGTGTGGCAAGGACATATGTGATACCGTCATTGAAACTGCTGTAAGAAACTTCCCGTAGTGACTGAACGCTTGTCGTTTGGAAAGTGGAATTCTGTCTGGAGCCATGGAACATCTGGCCTGGTGATAGTTCCATCCATATTCTCTGTTTTTCTCCACTCTGCAACTGGAGGGAGGGTAAGAACTCAGACAGACGCACAGAGTGAGAATTGAGAAGTGGGCATTTGGAAATTGGACAAAAGGTGCAGTCAAGTAAATAATGTCGAGACACTTCATGGCCAAAAACATTCCAAGCATTACCAGTAAATCCAACCTGAGGTAAGGATGGAAGTTGAAAATGGCAAGTGGATGACCACCACGAGTCTTTCTGGTGGTTCTCACCAATGCTGAAGTAACGGTTCACTCCAGATTGATATTTAAGGAAAGACGGTATCCATTGGGCATGCCAAAGGCTAGGGCTCTTTCCAGTGTCCTGGCTGAGGTGTTGACTACCTGCACAACAAGGTCAGATAGGATGCTCAGCCCGACTGTCGGAGATTGGGTTCTACAGGAGTTCTGCCTGGAGTGGAGGAGGCTGAGAGTTGACCTTATGGTGTTTTATAAAATCACAAAGGATATAGAGAAGATGAGTGGTTACAGTCTTTTTCCCAAGGTAGGGAAGTCTAAAACCAGAGGGCACATGTTTAGGATAACACTACTTTTAACTTGTTTAGCTCCCACTTGGAAGCTTCCTTCTCATTGGAATTGTATCTATTCTGTGCATTCTAAAAAGATATCCAATGTCTCCTACCACACTGACTAATTGATTTTTTCACCTCATTTAACCTCAGTTCACTTTATAAAATCATAGAATTATATAACAAAGGAACAGGGCCTTTCATACTAATCTGTCCACATCACCTATGATGCCTAGTTACACTGATCACACTTGTTCACATTAAGCCCATGTCTCTCTACCCCTTCCCTATTAAGGTACCTGTCCAAAAGCCTGTTAAGTATTGTTGCTGTATCTGCATCCACCACCCAGTCTGACTGCTCCTTCCAGATAGCCACCATTGTGTGAAAAACCTACTCCTCAGCTCTCCTTTACAGTTCCTCCCCTCTCACGTTAAACCTGCATCCTCTGCTACTAGATTCCACTGACATGAACATAGCTATCCACCCTATCTATCTGCTTCATAATTTTATAAACGTCTAAAAGATCACCTATTAGCCTCCTCCTCTCCTGTAATCCAGCGGTCCCCAACCACTGGGCCGTGGACCGGTACCAGGCAGCATGTTCTACCGGGCCGTGAGGAAACGATACGAGTCAGCTGCACCTTTTCTCATTCCCTGTCACGCACTGTTGAACTTGAACATAGGGTTGTCAACTGTCCCGTATTTGCCGGGACATCTCATATATTGGGCTAAATTGTCTTATCCCATACAAGACCACCCTTCTCCGGTATTTCCCCTGCTAAGGTAGAGCGTTCCTATGAAGTGACGTAGAGCAAAGAAGCAATTACCATTAATTTATATGGGAAAAATTTTTGAGTGTTCCCAGATCCAAAAAATAACCTAACAAATCATACCAAATAACACATAAAACTGAAAATAAATAACACTATTGTATAGTAAAAGCAGGAATGATATGATAAATACACAGCCTATATAAAGCAGAAATAATGTATGTACAGTATAGTCGGGAAGATGAAGGCAAAACAGATTTGTGGAAGAAAAAAATTCGGCACGTATGTGCATGCGCACAACACGTGCACGTCATGCATGCGCACACAGGTGCCTGCGCAAGGCTTCATGGTCATGGTAGTCTTTTGGGGTAAAGTCTCCCGGGATTTGACTGCTACTTTTGTCCCTTATTTGGGAGTGAGAAAGTTGGCAACCCTAACAGTAAAAGACATGTTGAGGTGAGTTTAACCCTACTTGAACACCCACCCCCCCCACCCGGTCAGCTGGTCCACATGAATACTGTCAATATTAAACCAGTCCGCGGTGCAGAAAAGGTTGGGGACCCCTGCTGTAATCCATCCACTCAGATGGTGACGAGGAGGCGACAGGAGTGAGGTCAGTGTCAGGAAGACCAAGCAACTGCTTGTGGACTTCCAGGAAGGGGAAGTCAGGAGGATGCACACTAGTCCTTATTGAGGGGGCAGTGGAGAAAAGAGTAAGCAGCTTCAAATTCTTGGACATCAATATTTAAAAGGGTCGTCCCGGGCCCAACACATTGATGCAATCCTGAAGAAGGCACGCCAGTAGCTTTATTTTGTTAGGAGTTTGAGGAGTCTGGTAAGTCACCAAAGATTCCAGCAAATTTCGACTGAGCTATTGATCTATTGATGTATCGTTCTGCTCGATTCAGCTCAAACCGAATCATCAAGTCCACTGATGACACAACAGTGGCTGGCCTCGTTGCCAGTGACAATGAGACGGCATATATAGAGAGGAGGCAGACTGGCAGGTAGAATGGTGTGAGCATAGTAACTTGAGTCTCAATGTGAACAAGACTAAAGAGATGATTGTGGAATGCTGAGAGGATCATCGTCAATTTGAGAGGGAGCAGCATAATTCACATGTATCTGTATCCCAGTGCAGTAAGGGGAATTACAGAGGCGTGACAGCTGAGCTTTCCCAGATGGTTTGGAGGAAGATATTGGCAGGGATGATGGCAGAGCAGAGGTGGCTTAAGTTTCTGGGAATAGTTCACAAGGCACAGGATAGATGTGTCCCACAAAAGAAGAAATTCTCAAACGGCAGAGGTAGGCAACTGTGACTGACAAAGAAAGTTAAAGACTGCATAAAAGCCAAGGAAAGGGCATATAAGGTAGCAAAAGTGAGTGGGAGGTTGGATGATTGGGAAGCTTTTCAAATCCAACAAAAGGCAACTAAAAACCTAAAAGGGAAAAGATGAAATCTGAGGGAAAACTAGCCAATAATATAAAGCAGGATACTATACTTAAAAGTTTTTTTAGTTATATAAAGAGTAAAAGGAAAGTTGGAGTTGATATTGGACCACTGGAAAATGATGCTGGTGAGGTAGTAATGGGGGAAAAAGATATGGCAGATGAAATTAATGGGTGCTTTGCAACTGTCTTCTCTGTGGAAGACATTAATGGTGTGCCAGAGATCCATGAGTGTCAGGGAGCAGGAGTGAGTGTCATTGCTATTACAAAGGAAAAAGTGCTAGGTAAACTTAAACGTCTTAAGGTGGATAAGTCACCTGGACCACGTGGACTACATCCCAGAGTCCTGAGAGGTTGCTGAAGAGATAACGGATGCATTGGTCATGATCTTTCAGGAATCACTTGATTCTGGCATGGTCCCAGTGGACTGGAAGATTGCAAATGTCACTCCACTCTTTAAGAAGAGAGGAAGTCAAAAGAAAGGAAATTAAAGGCCAGTTAACCTGACCTCAGTGGCTGGGAAAGTGTTGGAGTCTATTATTAAGTCTGAGATTTCAGGGTACTTGGAGACTAATGATAAAATAAGTCAGTCAACATGGTTTTGGTCAAATCTGTTAGAGTTCTTCAAGGAAGTAACAAACAAGGTGGACAAAGGAGAGGCAGTGGATGTCATTTACTTGGATTTTCAGAAGGCATTTGATAAGGTGCTACACATGAGGCTGTTTAACAATATAAAATCTCATGGCGTTACAGGAAAGATACTGACATGGATAGAGGAATGGCTGACAAGCAGGAGGCAGCAAGTGGGAATAAAAGGGGCCTTTTCTGGTTGGCTGCCAGAGGCTACTGGTGACCCTCAGGGGTCTGTATTGGGACCACTACATTTCACATTATTTGTCAATGATTTAGATAATGGAATTGATGGCTTTGTGGCAATGCTTGTGGATGATACAAAGAAAGGTGGAGGAGTAGGTAGTGCTGAGGAAGCAACGCAATTACAACAGGACTTGGACAAATTGGAAGTATGAGCAAAAAGGTGGCAGATGGAATAGAATGTTGGGAAATATATAATAATGCATTTTGGTAAAAGGAACAATAGTGCAGACTATTATCTAAATGGGGAGAAGGTTCAAACATCAGAGATGCAAAGGGACTTGGGAGTCCTCATGCAAGGCTCCCAGAAGGTTAACTTACAGATCGAGGCTGTGGTAAAGAAGGCAAATGCAGTGTTGGCATTTGTTTCAACGGAAATAAAATACAAAAGCAAGGAGATAATGCTGAGCCTTTATAAGACACTAGTAAGGCCGCACTTGGAGTATTGTTAACAGTTTTGAGCCCCATATCTCAGAAAGGCAGTGTTATCATTGGAGAAAGTCAGAGGAGGTTCACGAGAACGAACCCAGGAACGAAGGGGTTCGGCAGCTTTGGGACTGTACTCACTGGAGTTTAGAAGAATGTGTATGGGATCTCACTGAATCCTAATGAATGTTGAAAGGACTAGCTAGGGTGGATGTGGAGAGGATGTTTCCTATCGTAGGGGTATCCAGAACTAAAGGGCACAGCCTCGAAATTGAGGCGCGACCTTTTAGAACAGAGGTAAGGAGGAATTCTTTTAGCCGGAGAATACTAAGTCTGTAGAACACTCTGCTGCGGACTGCTGTGGAGGCCAAGTCCGTGGGTATACTTAAGGAGGAAGTTGATTGTTTCCTGATGGGTCAAGGCATCAAAGGATATGACGTGAAGGCAGGTGTACGGGGTTGAGTTTTAACCCCTATCATCAGGCAGGATTTGGACAAGAACTGTTCGGATGGGGAACAGCTACTCCCCCCCAGGCAATGAGACTCCCTGCCGCCGCCCAGGTCTCATCAGTAGTGCTATACTGTTGACTTTTTAACTTGTGTCGTAAATGCACAAATTATTATTTGTTAATTTATTTGTGGTAGTATTACCTTTGTGTTGTTTGTCAGTTGTATGTACTGTGTTTTGCAGCTTTGCCTGGAGGGATGTTGTTTCATTTGGCGGTACACATGTATACAATTGAATGACAACAACCATGAGCTTGTATGGTGGAGAATATTGTGATTGATTACATCACAGCCCAGTGTGGAATCTCCAATGCACAGGATCACCAGAGGCCACAGAGATTTATGGACTCAGCACAATCAAAGAGGATGAGTGGGAGGCCTTCAGAAGTAAAATAGTGAGAGTACAGAATCTATATGTTCCTGTTGGAATATAAGGCAAAGCTAACAGGGAGTCTTGGTTATCAAGAGATATTGAGGCCCTGGTTTTAAAAAAAAGGAGATGCATGTCAAATTCTGGCAGTTGGGATCAAATGAGGTGCTTGAGGAATACAGGAAATGCAAAAGAACATATAAGAGAGAGATCAGGAGGGCTGAAAGCAAATATGAGGTTTCTCTGGTGGTCAAGTTGAAGGAGAATCCCCAAGTGTCTCTATAGCTATACTTGGAACAAAATGTGTTCAAATTTAAGAGAAGTTTGGATAGGTAAATGGATAGGAGTGGTATAAAGGCCTGTGGTCTGATAGTGTGTCGATGAGAATAAACAAAACAATTAGGCTGGCACAGATTAGATGGGCCAAAGGGCCTGTTTCTGTGCTCTGGTGTCCTATGACTCAAGTGAAACTACTTACATTTTCATCCATGTATACTAAAAACTCCAAGGGTGTCAGTAGCAATCTGTGGTACAGCGATGATTACAGACGTCCAGTCAAGAAAACCTCACCCCATCACCACTCTGCTTTCTTTCACCAAACCATTTCTGGATCCAATTTA
This sequence comes from Mobula birostris, assembly GCF_030028105.1. Classification (NCBI taxonomy): domain Eukaryota; kingdom Metazoa; phylum Chordata; class Chondrichthyes; order Myliobatiformes; family Myliobatidae; genus Mobula; species Mobula birostris. The sequence continues at coordinate 96,412,604 of NC_092383.1, read as the reverse complement.
CCCACACAGCTTATCCTTGTGTCTTAACCCTCTGGACCAACCTTCCATGCTGGACTTTGTCAACAACCTTAATTAAAGCATAATTAAAGACCCCACCTACTCCCAACATTCATGGCCACTTCCATCGGGCAGAAGGTAGAAAAGCCTGTAAGTACCACCAGGCTCAAGGATAGCTTTTAGCCCACAGTTATAAAGCTGTTGAGCAGTCCCTAGTACAGTAAGATAGACCTACTGACATCCCCTTCTGATAAGCTCTGTTATTTCTCCAGTTGCTCCCTATTTCATCATTTGGGGCTGTTCCAGGACCTGTACACCTCCTATCCCCCCCAAGTACCGTCGAGTGTTGTTACAGGACCAGTACACCTCCCGTTCCCCACCCACTGCAATGAAGTTCCTCCAGCCACAGCCATTTTCTTTAGTGCAGGGGTTGACCCTGACCGGTGGCAATGTTTCCCCGATGCTTGTTGTTCTTGTTATTACCAGACTTTCCTAATGCTATAGTCAATCAAGTGCTACTGACTCGGTGCTGAAATGCTCAATAGATTGAATTCAGATCCTTGTCCAATGAATATTTTTCACCCTCAGCAAACAGCAAGCCAGCTGTAACCAATCTAAAGGATGCAGCCCGTATCCCAACCTCTTCTCAGCACTAAGGTGACAACGTGAACAGGAAGCATCGTTAGAGTTCTCCGACGGAATCTTGGCATTGTGACTTTCATGCCTACATGACCCGATATTGCTGTTGACTGATTAATGATGAGAGAATTGCTTCCTCCAGAACCTTCTGCCTCCCTTGGGTGCTTATTGTTTTTTTATGAGTAGTATTGACAGAGTCCATCACAGGCCCCCGTACCACAAGTATTAACCTGATTCTCGTTCAGCTAAGCATAATTATTTCTCTCTGTAATAAAGGGAGTTGCTGGAGCCCCTGGTGTAGTCAGACACTACCCATGGAATGAGAACAGAGTTAATAATTCAGATGAATCACCCTTCTGTCGAGCTCTGCTTTTGTAAATCTCTCTCTCTATTAGATTATTGATTTGAGTTCCTCTTTGCAAATAACCACATATACAGACTTAGTTTATGTTTCTGTGTGCTGGTTTCCGTAATGTTCAGACTGAAGACTTCCAGCTCAATGAACAAGTGTTGATTGCAATACACTTGGCCCATTGATTTCTGTAAAATAAATGTTAGTTTTAATATGTTTGTGTTAATTAAATGCCAATTCTGTAGGAGTTAATCTTTCTTTATGACGCCTATGACTTCCCAATGATACAACTGAGACAAGCAATCGACAAACAATGGATAATTATTCCGATTAATTATGAAGATTGCAGTTCTCGTGGACGTTAATGTCTTTTTCTGGTGCAGGTGCTCAGCTCAGGTCACAAGTTTCTTACTCCTCCACCAAGGTTCAGTTTGGAACTCAGTGGTAGCACATCTCCGTTTGAAAAACAACAGAATTTACTGACCTGGTGACATCAATTCTGATCCCTATGGTTGATAAGATTAACAGAGTCTGCAAGTTCTCCATTCTAACATGAAATATATTACACAACAATTTAAAGCACGAGTCTGCTTGCTGTCTACATTCAGTCTGATGACGATAATGGCCATATGTGATGTAGCGCAGTGTACCAACCTCGATGAATAGGGTTCACTTGCTTCATAGAAACATAGAAACATAGAAAACCTACAGCACAATACAGGCCCTTCGGTCCACAAAGTTGTGCCGAACATGTCCCTACCTTAGAAATTACTAAACCTCCCCATAGCCCTCTATTTTTCTAAGCTCCATGTACCTATCCAAAAGTCTCTTAAAAGACCCTATCGTTTTCACCTCCACCACTGTTGCCGGCAGCCCATTCCACGCACTCACCACTCTCTGAGTGAAAAACTTACCCCTGACATCTCCTCTGTATCTACTCCTAAACACCTTAAACCTGAGTCCTCTTGTAGCAGCCATTTCAGCCATGGGAAAAAGCCTCTGACTATCCACATGATCAATGCCTCTCATCATCTTATACACCTCTATCAGGTCACCTCTCATCCTCCGTCGCTCCAAGGAGAAAAGGCCGAGTTCACTCAACCTGTTTTCGTGAGGCACGCTCCCCAATCCAGGCAACATCCTTGTAGATCTCCTCTGCACCTTTTCTATAGTTTCCACATCCTTCCTGTAGTGAGGCGACCAGAACTGAGCACAGTACTCCAAGTGGGGTCTGAGCAGGGTCCTACATAGCTGCAACATTACCTCTCGGCTCCTAAATTCAATTCCACGATTGATGAAGGCCAATACACCATATGCCTTCTTAACCACAGAGTCAACCTGTACAGCAGCTTTGAGCGTCATATGGACTCGAACCCCAAGATCTCTCTGATCCTCCACACCGCCAAGAGACTTACCATTAATACTAAATTCTGCCATCATATTTGACCTACCAAAATGAAACACCTCACACTTATTTGGGTTGAACTCCATCTGCCACTTCTCAGCCCAGTTTTGCATCTTATCGATGTCCTGCTGTAACCTCTGACAGCCTTCCACACTATCCACAACACCCCTAACCTTTGTATCATCAGCAAACTTACTAACCCATCCCTCCACTTCCTCATCCAGGTCATTTATAAAAATCACGAAGAGGAAGGGTCCCAGAACAGATCCCTGAGGCACACCACTGGTCACTGACCTCCATGCAGAATATGACCCATCTACAACCACTCTTTGCCTTCTGTGGGCAAGCCAGTTCTGGATCCACAAAGAAATGTCCCCTTGGATCCCATCCCTCCTTACTTTCTCAATAAGCCTTGCATGGGGTACCTTATCAAATGCCTCACTGAAATCCATATACACTACATCTACTGCTCAATGTGTTTAGTCGCATCCTCAAAAAATTCAACCAGGCTCGTAAGGCATGACCTGCCCTTGGCAAAGCCATGCTGATTATTCCTAATCATATTATACCTCTCCAACTGTTCATAAATCCTGCCTCTCAGGATCTCCTCCATCAACTTACCAACCACTGCAGTACCAATGACTAGTCTATAATTTCTTGGGCTATCTCTACTCCCTTTCTTGAATAAGGGAACAACATTTGCAACCCTCCAATCCTCCAGAACATCTCCAGTACCCATTGATGATGCAAAGATCATCGCCAGAGGCTCAGCAATCTCCTCCCTCGCCTCCCACAGTCAGCTGGGGTACATCTCATCCGGTCCCAGCGACTTATCCAACTTGTTGGTGGAACGCAGCAGGCCAAGCAGCATCTCTAGGAAGAGGTACAGTTGACGTTTCGGGTCGAAAACCTTTGTCAGGACTAACTGAAAGAAGAGATAGTAAGAGATTTAAAAGTGGGAGAGGAAGGGTGAGATCCGAAATGATAGAAGACAGGAGGGGGAGGGATGAGGCTAAGAGTTGGAAAGTTGATTGGCAAAAGGGATACAGAGCTTTTTTTTCTTCTTTCTCTTTTTTCTCTCTCTGTCCCTCTCACCATCACTCCTTGCCTGCTCTCCATCTTCCTCTGGGCTCCCTTCTCCCTTTCTTTTTCCCTAGGCCTCCCGGCCCATGATCCTCCCCCTTCTCCAGCTCTGTATCCCTTTTGCCAATCATCTTTCCAGCCCTTAGCTCCATCCCTCCCCCTCCTGTCTTCTCCTATCGTTTCAGACCTCCCCCTCCCCCTCCCACTTTCAAATCTCTTACTATCTCTTCTTTCAGTTAGTCCTGACGAAGGGTCTCGGCCCAAAACGTCGACTGTACCTCTTCCTATAGATGCTGCCTGGCCTGCTGCACTCACCAGCATTTTGTGTGTTGCTTGAATTTCCGGCATCTGCAGATTTTCTTGTGTTTGCAACTTATCCAACTTGATGTTTTCTAAAAACTCCAGCACATCCTCTTTCTTAATGTCTATATGCTCAAGCTTTTCGGTCCGCTGCGAGTCATCACAACAATCACCAAGATCCTTTTCCATAGTGAATACTGAAGTAAAGTATTCATTAAGTACCTTTGCTATCTCCTCAGGTTCCAGACACACTTTCCCACTGTCACAGTTGATAGGTCCTATTCTTTCACGTCTTATCCTTTTGCTCTTCACATACTTGTAGAATGCCTTGGGGTTTTCCTTAATCCTGCCCGCCAAGGCCTAGAAGAATGAGGGGAGATTTGATAGAGGTATATAAAATTATGATGGGTATAGATAGAGTGAAAACCAGAGGATATGGGTTAAGGGTGAGGGGGGAAAAGTTTAAAGGGAACATTAGGGGGGGCTTCTTCACACACAGAGTGGTGGGAGTATGGAATGAGCTGCCAGACAAGGTGGTAAATGTGGGTCCTTTTTTAACATTTAAGAATAAATTGGACAGATACATGGATGGGAGGTGTATGGAGGGATATGGTCCGTATGCAGGTCAGTGGGACTAGGCAGAAAATGGTTCGGCACAGCCAAGAAGGGCCAAAGGGCCTGTTTCTGTGCTGTAGTTTCTATGGTTCTATGGTTCTCATGGCCCCTTCTGGCTCTCCTAGTTTCCTTCTTAAGCTCCTTCCTGTTAACCTTATAATCTTCTAGATCTCTAACATTACCTAGCTCTCTGAACCTTTCATAAGTTTTTCTTTTCTTCTTGACTAGATTTATTACAGCCTTTGTACAGCATGGTTCCTGTACCCTACCATAACTTCCCTGTCTCATTGGAACATTAGAATTCCACACAAATATCCCCTGAACATTTGCCACATTTCTTCCGTACCTTTCCCTGAGAACATCTGTTCCCAATTTAAGCTTCCAGGTTCCTGCTTGATAGCTTCATAATTCCCTTTACTCCAATTAAACGCTTTTCTAACTTGTCTGTTCTTAACTCTCTCCAATGCTATTGTAAAGGAGATAGAATTTTGTTCACTATCTCCAAAATGCTCTCCCACTGAGAGATCTGACACCTGACCAGGTTCATTTCCCAATAACAAATCAAGTACAGTCTCTCCTCTTATCTACATATTGTGTCAAGAAACCTTCCTGAACACACCTAACAAACTCCACCCCATATAAACCCCTTGCTCTAGGGAGATGCCAATCGATATTTGGGAAATTAAAATCTCCCACCACGACAATTCTGTTATTATTACACTTTTCCAGGATCTGTTTCCCTACCTGCTCCTCGATATCCCTGTTACTATTGGGCGACCTATAAGAAACACCCAGTAGAGTTATTTACCCCTTCCTGTTGCTAACCTCCACCCACAGAGACTCCGTAGATAATCCCTCCATAATGTCCACCTCCTCTGCAGCCGTGACACTATCTCTGATCAACAGTGCCATGCCCGCACCTCTTTTGCCTTCCTCCCTGTCCTTTCTGAAACATCTAAAACCTGGCACTTGAAGAAGCCATTCCTGCCTCTGAGCCATCCAAGTCTCTGTAATGGCCACCACTTCATAGCTCCAAGTACTGATCCACGCTCGAAGCTCATCCGCTTTGTTCACAGTACTCCTTGCATTAAAATAGACACATCTCAAACCGTCGGTCTGAGCGCGTCCCTTCTCTATCACCTGCCTATCCTCCCTCACACGCTGTCTCCAAGCTTTCTCTATTTGTGAGTCAGGCGCCTCTTCCCCAGTCTCTTCAGTTCGGTTCCCACCCCCCAACAATTCTAGTTTAAATTCTCCCCAGTAGCCTTAGCAAACCTCCCCACCAGGATATTGGTCCCCCTGGGATTCAAGTGCAACCCATCCTTTTTGTACAGGTCACACCTGCTCCAAAAGAGATCCCAATGATCCAGAAATCTGAATCCCTGCCCCCTGCTCCAATCCCTCAGCCACGCATTTATCCTCCACCTCACTCTATTCCTGTACTCACTGTCACGTGGCACAGGCAGTAATCCCGAGATTACTACCTTTGCGGTCCTACTTCTCAACTTCCTTCCTAACCCCCTGTAGTCCGTTTTCAGGACCTTCCTTTCCCTACCTATGTCATTGGTACCAATAGGTACCACTATCTCTGTCTGTTCTCCCTCCCACTGCAGGATATCGTGGGTGCGATCTGAAACATCCCGGACCCTGGAGGCAAATTACCATCCAAGTTTCTTTCCTGCATCCACAGAATCGCCTGTCTGACCCCCTAACTATAGAGTCCCCTATCACTGCTGCCTTCCTCTTCCTTTCCCTACCCTTCTGAACCACAGGGCTTTCATTTGAGTGATTACTGTTTATCTCGATGTCCAACCCTACGTCCCAGTCATGATAGGTGGAAACGGCCAACAGGGCTCTGGTGAAGCTGTACAGGGCAATCCCCTGCACAGTAGATACAAAAACATTGATGAACTCCAAGAAGAGAGGTCATCTGTGGAGCTAAGGGCCGAAGAAGAAGAAGAAAGATGCTGAGCTGTTTCTTCCCACAGTCCCACCCCAGGCAGCACAAGCCAGGCACCCATCTCTCTGTGTAAAAGTTTTGTCCCGCACGACTCCTTTGAAATTAACCCTTTACCTTAAAAGCATGCCCTCTGATATTAGACATTTCAATACTGGGAAAAAGAAACGAGCCGTCTACTCTCTCTAAGACTCTCATAATCTTACAAACATCCCTCAGAACTCCTTTCAACCTCTGTACTTCAGTGAAAACAGCCCAAGCTGCTTTCACCTCTCCTTAAGGCATTTACCTTCTAATAGACAGCATCCTGATAAACCTTTTCTGCACCTTCTCCAAAGCCTCCACATCCTTCCTCTAACGGGCGGGCCAGCACTGAATGCAATACTCCGGATCTGGTCTAACGGGCGGGCCAGCACTGAATGCAATACTCCGGATCTGGTCTAACGGGTGGGCCAGCACTGAATGCAATACTCCGGATCTGGTCTAACGGGTGGGCCAGCACTGAATGCAATACTCCGGATCTGGTCTAACGGGTGGGCCAGCACTGAATGCAATACTCCGGATCTGGTCTAACGGGCGGGCCAGCACTGAATGCAATACTCCGGATCTGGTCTAACCAGAGTTTCAGGAAGCTGCAGCATAACTTCTCAACTCCTGAACACTGTGCCTTGACCAGTAAAGCAATCATGCCTCATGCATATTAACACACACAAAGTGCTGTGAGAACTCAGCAAGTCAGCCAGCATCTATGGAAACGAATAAATAGTCACCGTTTCAGGGCAAGGCTTTTCTTCAGTTCATTTTCCTCGATGCTGCCGAGCCTGCTGGGTTCCTCCTGCATTTTCAGAATCAGAATCAGGTTTATTATCACCGGCATGTGACGTGAAATTTGTTAACTTAGCAGCAGCAGTTCAATGCAATACATAATATAGAAGAAGAAAAAAATAATAATAAATGAAATAAAAATAATTAATAAACAAATAAATAAACAAATTGGAGTATACATGTATTGAATAGATTAAAAGAACGTGCAAAAAACAGATATACTGTATATTAAAAAAAGTGAAATAGGGTCCAATGTCTATTTAGGAATTGGACGGCAGAGGGGAAGAAGCTGTTCCTGAATCACTGAGTGTGTGCCTTCAGGTTTCTGTATCTCCTACCTCATGGTATCAGTGAGAAAAGGGCATGCCCTGAGTGCTGGAGGTCCTTAATAATGGACACTGCCTTTCTGAGACACCGCTCTCTAAAGATGTCCTGGGTACTCTGTAGGGTAGTAGCCAAGATAGAGCTGACTAAATTTACAACCCTCTGCAGCTTCTTTTGGTCCTGTACAGTAGTCCCCCACCCCCACCAATACCAGACAGTGATGCTGCCCGTCAGAATGCTCTATAGAAGTTTTTGAGTGTATTATTGACTTGCCAAATCTCTTCAAACTCCTGATAAAGTATAGCTGCTGTCTTGCCTTCTTTATGACTGCATCAATATGTTGGGACCAGGTTAAATCCTCAGAGATCTTGACACCCAGGAACTTGAAGCTGCTCACTCTCTCCACTTCTGATCCCTCTATAAGGATTGGTATGTGTTCCTTCGTCTTACTCTTCTGAAAGTCCACAATCAGCTCTTTCATCTTACTAATGTTGAGTGCCAGGTTGTTGCTGTGGCACCACTCCACTAATTGGCATATCTCACTCCTCTACGCCCTCTCATCACCACCTGAGATTCTACCAACAATGGATGTATCGTCACAAATTTATAGACGGTATTTGAGCAGTGGGCTAAGCACACACACCTGAGGTGCGCCAGTGTTGATCGTCAGCAAGGAGGATATGTTATCACCAATCCGCACAGGTTGTGGTCTTCCTGTTAGGAAACTGAGGATCCAATTGCAGAGGGAGGTACAGAGGCCCAGGTTCTGCAACTTCTCAATCAGGATTGTGGGAATGATGGTGTTAAATGCTGAGCTATTGTCGATGAACAGCATCCTGACGTAGGTGTTTGTGTTGTCCAGGTGGTCTAAAGCCATGTGGAGAGCCATTGAGATTGCGTCTGCCATTGTGGCAATGGGAAAATTGCAATGGGTCCAGGTCCTTGCTGAGATAGGAGTTCAGTCTAGTCATGACCAACCTCTCAAAGCATTTCATCACTGTCGATGTGAGTGCTACATGGTGATAGTCATTAAGGCAGCTCACATTATTCTTCTTAGGCACTGGTGTGATTGTGCCTTTTTGAAGCAATTGGGAACTTCTGCCCATAGCAGTGAGAGGTTGAAAATGTCCTTGAATGCTCCGGCTAGTTGGTTGGCACAGGTTTTCAGAGCCTTACCAGGTACTCCAACGGGACCTTCAGCTTTGCAAGGGTTCACTCTCTTTAAAGACAGTCTAACATCGGCCCCTGAGACAGAGATCACAGGGTCATCAGGTGCAGCAGGGATCTTCACAGCTGTAGTTGTGTTCTCCCTTTCAAAGCGTGCATAGAAGGCGTTGAGTTCATCTGGTAGTGAAGCATCACTGCCATTCATACTATTGGGTTTCGCTTTGTAGGCAGTAATGTCTTGCAAACTCTGCCAGAGTTGCTGTGCATCCAATGACACCTCCAACCTAGTTAGAAATTGTCTCTTCGTCCTTGAAATAGCCCTCCGCAAATCATACCTGGTTTGTGTATGTTGGTCTGAATTTCCTGCTTCTGCAGAATTTCTTATCCTTAGGAAGCATCCCATTTTCTTTCTTTACAACCCATCAGCCTGTGCTGCTACTTTCTGTTAGCTATGAACTTAGACTCCAAGATCCTTCTGCCCATTAACACTATGAAAGGTTCTGCCATTTACTATGTACTGGCCATTTACATTTGATCTGCCAAAGTGCAACACTTCACACTTGCCCAGATTAAACTGCATCTGCCATTTCTCCGCCCATACTTGCACTGATCCATGTCTCACTATATCCTTTGTCAGTCTTCTACGCTATCATAACACTTCTAATCTTTATATTATCTGCAAAGTTACTAACCCATTCATCCATGTTGCCTCCCAAGTCATTTCTAAATATAACGAATAGCACAGGGCCCAGTACAGATCCCTGTGGAACACCACCAGTCACAGACCACAAAGCTCAAATTAAATTTATTATCGAAGTATATATGTCTCCACATTACACCCTGAGGTTCATTTTCTTGTGGGGATCCTCAATAAATCGAATAACCATAAAAGAACCAATGAAAAACCATACCAACTTGGGTGTCCAAGTGGTGTGCAAGATACAATAAACTGTGCAAATACAAAAATAAATAATAATAATAAATAAACAAGCAATAAATATCAAGAACATCAGATGAAGACCCCTACAAAGGAGCCCAGAGGTTGTGAGAATATTTAAATTATAGGCAAGTGAAGTTGAGTGAAGTTAACCCCTTTGGTTTAAGATCCTGATGGCTGAGGGGTAATAACTGTTCCCGAACCTGATGCACAAGTCCTGAGGCTCCTGTAACCTCCTCCTAATGGCAGCAGAGAAAAAATAGCCAGCCAGAATCAGTCCCATCACTCAGAACCACCCATCTGTCAGAACCTCCACTCCTGTTTTCTATGGGCAGGCCAATTCTGAATCGAAGTGACCAAGTCATCAAGGGTCCCATGCTTCTTAATCTTTCGGATGAGTGCTCATGCCGGAACTTGCTAAATGTCTTTTCTCAAATCCATGTAAACTACAGCTCCACCTTTATCTAAGACCTTCGTCACTTGCACGAAAAAGTCAATCAAGTTACGAAGATAAGACTTGCCCCAAACAAAGTCATACTGACTGACCCTAAATTAGGCCATGGTTTTCTAACTGCTCATAAATCCTGTCCCTAAGATTCCCCTCCAACTGCTCGTTTACCGCTGCTGTGAGACTGACTGGTCTATAGTTCCCAGAACATTGCAGTCAGTAGTTCCAGGAACTGTCCATGACAAACGTCATAGACTCCAAACCATCCAGAAGAGAAGAAGTTGCCTATTTGTGACATCTGTTAACACGGGATGGTCAAAACACACCAGCTACCACAGAATAAAGTCCTGAACCAGTGTCACAGGGAACCAGGACAAATGAACATCAGGCTCTCTTCCATGGGTTGACACATGAATGGGCCGACGAGTTGGCACATTATCACTTCAGAAGCTCCCCCTCTCTCCCTTACACACACACACACACACACATACACTAAAGCCAGGTTAAATATTGTCCCAGTTTAAAATCCCAAAATGGACGAGTGCCAAATATCCAAACAATTTGATTTCTGGCATAGGATTCAGGAGTTTCAAAGGTTCTGGTCCATGGGATTGAAGCTGCCTTCATCTCCCTTTGTCTATAAAATTTATTAGATGGCGGGATGGAGATCCATCTCTACCAAAGGAGCTGTAAAGTGCTCCTTCCCTCCGCTAGCCTGCAGGTCGCCCTTGGGCAAGGTGTAGCACCTGCTTAGCCCCCCCGATCAGGGTCACGTGAAGCCATGGGAGCAGGTGGTGGATGGTCGTATGAACAGCTGGTGCATATCACAAGTCCTGGTTATGCCACCACTGATGCCAGGCAGACAACCTCTGAAGAGTATTAATAATAGCTAGGTCATCCATGTTGTAAAGACATGGATTGCCCAGAAGAAGGCAATGGCAAACCACTTCTGTAGAAAAGTTTGTCAAGAATAATCATGGTCATGGAAAGACCATGATCATCCACATCATATGACACAGCACATAACAAACAAAGGAATAAAATTTATCAAGACAATGCAGTTTCGTAAGTATACGTTTCCCTTTAAGGCATCTATTGTATGAATTTTAATTTCAAACTGATTTGGATTGCTCTGGTCCATTTGAAATTCCTGCATCCCAGGGAAATGTATCCAGCATGGCAGATCTGAATGCCTGCAGGCATGAGCACAACATTCTCTGTCTCATCGGTCTGGAAGCAGGGATTCTCAACCTTAACATTTGATATCATTACCCCAGCTCCGAGTAGGCCAGAAGCAAGATCAAGCGCTGCTGCCATGCTCACGGTAAGATATGGCTCCCTTTCTAGGGTTTGACATGTATTAAGCAAAATGTGCATGGTTTGCAAGTGATGCAGTTATAATGGGAATAATTTTTTTTCCAACATTAGTACAAGAATGCACAAGATTCACTGTAGAAGTAGGATATTAATCGACCATGGCAGCAGCTTCCTTCACAGTGTGGCATGGTACGAACGCTTCAATTCCAATGTCTCAGTTGCTAATAATGTCTCTTCACAGACTCCACTAGGCACCAACTGAAGTCAAATGTTGTAATTCCCCAACCAGAATATGGAACATTTGGCATCTAGTTTACTAGCCTAGCAATCTTACCATCGAGCAAAGGATATAGGTAACTGACCCTTGCTGAAATTATCTTCCAAGGACAGGACCCATTCCTGCAACTGACATTCACATCAACAATGCCAGCTTTAGTTTCATTTATCAATCTTCCAGTTAACAGTAAGTGATCATCAAGATCAACACTTGCTTCTGTTTATTCAGCATGTTGATCTAAATATCAGCAGCAATTTGTTGGCTGAAGGAATTTGAATTGGATAGCAAAGCATTTCTTTTTTTAAAGAGAGAGAGGAAAAATGTGAAGGGGGAGAGAGGGAAGAGAAAGAGAGAGAGGGAGAGAGAGGGGAGAGAGAGGGGGAGAGAGAGAGATATGAGCCCTGCAAGTCTGTGTGGCAAGCCATTGAACGTTGGACTCTGAGGTTTCTAGAATATCGGTATTTGTTAATTATTGGTTTAACTATAGTCATTAAGCCCTTATGCTTTCTCTTTAATCATGCCAAGTTTCTTGGCATGGGTTTTCCGCGTACTGTGATTATTTAAAGCAGACTCCCGATTAGCGCTTCTTACGGGATCCTTGTGTTGAGAATGACTCATCTCACAATGTTGCTCAGTCGAGCCACCGGTTTTCTGTATGTAAAAGCTCTTGTTTCCATCTCTACACGGGAGTCTGTCGTTCCTCTGCACATGGGTTCAGTCACTTGCTAACACGCTGCGTGACAGAGAACGAGAGAATGAGAGGGTGCACAATGGAAGAAACAAAGGTGCCCAAACCTGTCTGCGAATGGAAACAGGGGAGCATTACTCTGTGTTGAAGTGAAATGGCAGTAAACCAGAGAAAATAAAAGTAAAGATTGGATTAGATTAGATTATGGGGACATGCAGTCCTCTTTTATCGTCATTTAGTAATGCATGCATTAAGAAATGATACAATGTTCCTCCGGTGTGATATCACAGAAACACAAGACAGACCAAGACTGAAAAACTGACAAAAACCATATAATTATAACATATAGTTACAACAGTGCAAGCAATTCCGTAACTTGATGAAGAACAGGCCATGGGCACTGTAAAAAAAGTTCAAAGTCTCTCAAAAGTCCCACATCTCATACAGATGGGAGAAGGAAGAAAACTCTCCCTGCCATGAGCTTCCAGTGCCGCAAACTTGCCAATGCAGCATCCTGGAAGCACCCGACCACAGTCCGACTCTGAGTCGTCTGAAAACTTCCAGTCTCCAACCAGCCCTCCAACACTGAGCACCGAGCACCATCTCTGCCAAGCGCTTCGACCCCAGCCCCAGCCGCCAGCAACAGGCAAAGCCGAGGATTTGGGGCCTACCCTCTGGAGATTCTCGATCGCACAGTAGCAGCGGCAGCGAACCGGGCATTTCAGAAATTTCTCCAGATGTTCCTCTGTGCTTCTCACGTCCATCTCCATCAAATCAGGATTGTCCACGGCCCCCTATTTAACAAACACGATATCATTTCACCGGAGAGACCGTGCGCGCTGCATCGCGCTGCCATCTTCTCCTCCTGCCATCTTCTTGACTGATGTTATTGTATCTAACCTTATGAAATGGAAGAGAATTGTATCATTTATTTCTCAAATGAGACCCTGAAGGATGTATTAGAAGCATCATTTACACATTGTCACCTGCCTAGAAGTGAAGGAGGTAAACTATCATTCCGAGGGGTGATTGATAAGTTCGTGGCCTAGGGTAGATGGAGTCAATTTTAGAAAACCTAGCACATTTATTTTTCAACATAGTCCCCTCCTACATGTACACACTTAGTCCAGCGGTCACGGAGCATACGGATCCCTTCTTTGTAGAAGTGGTCCACAGCAGGGTGATTGATAAGCTCGTGGCCTAAGGTAGAAGGAGATAAGTTATTAACTTCAAGCTTTCTGCATTATCACTCAAAGAGTTGAACTGTTTATGCATGTAACGAGAGCATCTTGGACCTCCAGGTGGTCCACAGCAGGGGCAATTGATAAGTTCGTGGCCTAAGGTAGAAGGAGATGCGTTATACAGCTCTCGTTACGTGCACGTGCAGTTTAACGTAGAAAGTTTGAAGTTTCTCCTCATCTCCTTCTACCTTAGGCCACAAACTTATCAATCACCCCTGCTGTGGACCACTTCTAGAGGTCCGAGACGCCAACTTCTACAAAGAAGGGATCCGTATGCTCCACGACCGCTGGACTAAGTGTGTAAATGTAGGAGGGGAGTATGTTGAAAAATAAATGTGCTAGGTTTTCTAAAATTGACTCCTTCTACCTTAGGCCATGAACTTATCAATCTCCTCTCGTATATCCTTGCATGGAATCGGGAACAGGAGGAGTCCCTCACTAATTCTTTCACAGATCTGCTGTACATTGTTTGCAGGTAAATGCAGTCTGAAGGACTCACTTAACAGAGATGGGATAATTCCTACAGTTCAGATCTCTCTGAGGGAGTGGCTACAATATGAGTTGGAGTTAACTCAAGACATGAGCATGGAGATAATCAAAGACAAGGAGTTTCCAAAGCTGGGCTCGAAAAGGAGGATGGCCAACAGTGGGGAGTACAGTTCAGAATCAGAATCTGGTTTAGTCAGGAAGTTATGCTCAGCTTTATAAAACTAATTCAGCTGCATCTGGAGTGTTTCATACAGTTCTGGTCACCTCATTATAGGCTTTGGAGAGGGTGCAGAAGAGATTTATCAGGATGTTGCCTGGATTAGAAGGTACGTGCTATAACAAGAGGCTGGGCAAACTTGGGTTGTTTTCTCTGCAACAGTGGAGGCCGAGGAGAAATCTGAAAGAACATGAGAGGCATAGATAGAGTAGACAGACAGTATCTTTTTCCCAGGTTTGAAATGTCCAGTGACAGAGGGCGTGCACTTAAGGTGAGAGGGAGTAATTTCAAAGGAGATGTGATGGACAAGTTTTTTTTTTAACAGAGAGTTTTGGGTGCCTGGAATGTGCTGCCTGGGATGATGGTAGAGGCAGAAACATTAGGCTCATGAATGTGAGGAAAATGGAAGGAAATGGATTATGTTTATCAGAAGAGATTGGTTTAGTTGACAATTTGAATACTATTTTAAGTGGGCTCCCACAACATAGTGGGCCGAAGAGCCTGTTCTTGTGTGTGTAATGTTCTATGATTCTGATTTTGCTTCTGAAAGAATATGGAATACTTGGCTTCATTAGCACTATAAAACTTCAGTGAAGCCACCACTGGACTGTGCTGTGTGTTTCTGGACCCTCCCTACAGGGAGAATGTGAAACACAGAGTGAGGTGCTAAGGAAGTTGGCCAGGGACGTTTCCTGCGATGGAATGTTTCAGTGATGAGGAGAGACTGAGGAGGCTGGTCTTGGTTCTCCTGCCCCAGAGGAGGCTTAGTGGAGACCTGATGGGTGGACAAAGTGACAAGTTGGATTGTGAGCAATTTCTCCCCATTTGAATGCCAGATGATGAGGATTTAAGGTGAGGAGTAAGAAGGTCAAATAGGATCTAAGGGAGCTTTTTTTCAACCTCTCTGAAATGCTGTGTCTGGTAAGGTAGTGGAGATGGAAACTTATGCAACATGTGATAAGTACCTGGCTGAGCCCTGGAATTGCCAAGGTTCAGAGATCTATGGACCATATGATGATAGCTGGGTTTGATTTAGATAGGTCGATGATGGCCAGCAGGCCAATGATGGGCCAAAAGGCCTGTTCCTGCAATCTATGGCTATATTATTCTAACTACAGCTCTATTCACAATGAAGAGAGCACTGAAAGTCCATGAATTAGTGAGATGAGATTCAGATTTCATAGAAACATAGAAACATAGAAAATAGGTGCAGGAGTAGGCCATTCGGCCCTCCGAGCCTGCACCGCCATTTATTATGATCATGGCTGATCATCCAACTCAGAACCCCGCCCCAGCCTTCCCTCCATACCCCCGACCCCCGTAGCCACAAGGGCCATATCTAACTCCCTCTTAAATATAGCCAATGAACTGGCCTCAACTGTTTCCTGTGGCAGAGAATTCCACAGATTCACCACTCTCTGTGTGAAGAAGTTTTTCCTAATCTCGGTCCTAAAAGGCTTCCCCTCTATGCTCAAACTGTGACCCCTCGTTCTGGACTTCCCCAACATCGGGAACAATCTTCCTGCATCTAGCCTGTCCAATCCCTTTAGGATCTTATACGTTTCAATCAGATCCCCCCTCAATCTTCTAAATTCCAACGAGTACAAGCCCAGTTCATCCAGTCTTTCTTCATATGAAAGTCCTGCCATCCCAGGAATCAATCTGGTGAACCTTCTCTGTACTCCCTCTATGGCAAGGATGTCTTTCCTCAGATTAGGGGACCAAGACTGCACACAATACTCCAGGTGTGGTCTCACCAAGGCCTTGTACAACTGCAGTAGTACCTCCCTGCTCCTGTACTCAAATCCTCTCGCTATAAATGCCAGCATACCATTCGCCTTTTTCACCGCCTGCTGTACCTGCATGCCCACTTTCAATGACTGGTGTATAATGACACCCAGGTCTCGTTGCACCTCCCCTTTTCCTAATCGGCCACCATTCAGATAATAATCTGTTTTCCTATTTTTGCCACCAAAGTGGATAACTTCACATTTATCCACATTAAATTGCATCTGCCATGAATTTGCCCACTCATCCAACCTATCCAAGTCACCCTGCATCCTCTTAGCATCCTCCTCACAGCTAACACTGCCACCCAGCTTCGTGTCATCCGCAAACTTGGAGATGCTGCATTTAATTCCCTCATCCAAGTCATTAATATATATTGCAAACAACTGGGGTCCCAGCACTGAGCCTTGCGGTACCCCACTAGTCACCGCCTGCCATTCTGAAAAGGTCCCGTTTATTCCCACTCTTTGCTTCCTGTCTGCTAACCAACTCTCCACCCACACCAATACCTTACCCCCAATACCGTGTGCTTTAAGTTTGCACACTAATCTCCTGTGTGGGACCTTGTCAAAAGCCTTCTGAAAATCCAAATATACCACATCCACTGGTTCTCCCCTATCCACTCTACTAGTTACATCCTCAAAAAATTCTATGAGATTCGTCAGACATGATTTTTCTTTCACAAATCCATGCTGACTTTGTCCGATCATTTCACCGCTTTCCAAATGTGCTGTTATCACATCCTTGATAACTGACTCCAGCAGTTTCCCCACCACCGACGTTAGGCTAACCGGTCTATAATTCCCCGGTTCCTCTCTCCCTCCTTTTTTAAAAAGTGGAGTTACATTAGCCACCCTCCAATCCTCAGGAACTAGTCCAGAATCTAACGAGTTTTGAAAAATTATCACTAATGCATCCACTATTTCTTGGGCTACTTCCTTAAGCACCCTGGGATGCAGGCCATCTGGCCCTGGGGATTTATTTGCCTTCAATCCCTTCAATTTACCTAACACCACTTCCCTACTAACATGTATTTCGCTCAGTTCCTCCATCTCACTGGACCCTCTGTCCCCTACTATTTCTGGAAGACTATTTATGTCCTCCTTAGTGAAGACAGAACCAAAGTAATTATTCAATTGGTCTGCCAAGTCCTTGCTCCCCATAATCAATTCACCTGTTTCTGTCTGCAGGGGACCTACATTTGTCTTTACCAGTCTTTTCCTTTTTACATCTCTATAAAAGCTTTTACAGTCCGTTTTTATGTTGCCTGCCAGTTTTCTCTCATAATCTTTTTTCCCCTTCCTAATTAAGCCCTTTGTCCTCCTCTGCTGAAATCTGAATTTCTCCCAGTCCTCAGGTGAGCCACTTTCTCTGGCTAATTTGTATGCTTCTTCTTTGGAATTGATACTATCCCTAATTTCTCTTGTCAGCCACGGGTGCACTACCTTCCTTGATTTATTCTTTTGCCAAACTGGGATGAACATTTGTTGCAGTTCATCCATGCAACCTTTAAATGCTTGCCATTGCATATCCACCGTCAATCCTTTAAGTGTCATTTGCCAGTCTATCTTAGCTAATTCACGTCTCATACCTTCAAAGTTACCCCTCTTTAAGTTCAGAACCTTTGTTTCTGAATTAACTATGTCACTCTCCATCTTAATGAAGAATTCCACCATATTATTCAATTTCAATTGAACACTATGTGCCTGATGTCAATGAGGCCATTTCTGCCGAAGGAAGTCCCACTTGAAGATGTCTTGACACCAGGTTGTTAGTCAGGCCCACCCAGTGACCTTTGAACTTGACTTGAGAACCTCAAGGTCAAGGAGGGATGTGCCACTGACATACTGTAAGATTACACCCCCACAGTGTCCCAGAACCTAGAGAAATATAAAATAGAAAGTCAGAAAACTATCTCATCTGTACTTGGAGGAAGGTACAGGTAAGCAGATGGGTTTGATGAAGGAATATCATGACAGGAGCATGTGATGCAAAATATGCAAAGACTTCAGCTGTGTAATTCATTAACAAATAAGCAGATGTTTTCATGAACCAAGGAAATTGGCAATGTCAAAACGTGTAGGAACGGAAGTGAAGCATCCAAAGACAGGCACTCCGCAGGCTGCAGCAGAAGCAGCAAAGACCTGCTGAGGTCAAAGGTTGGAGACACCGTGAGAAACCAAACATGGCACAAGATTGTGACTCACATATCAAGGGAGGTCACTTCTCTGGAACTCTGGTCTTCCCTTTACCATAGTGGGCTGAGCTCTTGACCATATCTCATCCATGTCCTGCATCTCTGCTCTTCCCTTCTCCTGGACAGAGCAACATCAGATATCCCTTTTAAATCTGCAGATGACACAAAAATTGATAGTGAAAACTGAGCTACTGACACAACAAAGGAAGTCCTGAACACCGCCAACGATACCCTAGTCGCCAGCTGCATAACTGGCAGTAGGTTATAGACACCTATGGGGTGAATGGTGCCTGTCTTTTTCCCCAGGGTAGGGGAGTTGAACATTAGAGCACATGTCATAGAGTCACACAGTGCAGAAACCAGCCCTTCAGCCCAACTGAGCCATGACAACCACAACATCCTCCCTGCTAGTCCTAGTTGCCTGCATTCAGTTACTTACCTTCCAAAACTCTCCCCTACCTCTATGTACCTACTGAGGGGTCCATGGACCCAGGCTGGGAACCCCACGTGTTTCAGATATACACAACTCTGCAACTGCATCTGGCAGCTCATTCCAGCTCTACAGTTGCCCTCTGCATGAAGAAGTCTCCCCTCCTATCTTGATTTAAAGGCTGGTGTGGGGTGAGAGGGAAATGATTTAAAATGGACCTGAGGTGCAGATTTTTCAGGTGTACATGGAATGAGGTGCCCGGGAAAATGGCAGAAGGAGGTACATTTAAAAGACATTTGGACAGATTCATGGTGGTGCTGGAAGCGGGTACAGTAATGATTTAAAACGGACAGTACAATAGCGACTGGAGGGATATGGATCATGTGTAGGCAGAAGAGATTTATTTTAATTCAGCATCATGTTCAGCATGGATACGAGGGGCTGGAGGGCCTGTTCCTATTCTATATTGTCCTATGGTCTATGTTCTATGTTAAAGAAAAGTTCTTATCAATTTACGGTGTTGCTTTGCACTGTTGTAACTATATGTTATAATTATGTGGGTTTTTGTCAGTTTTTCAGTCTGGTTTGTCTTGTGTTTCTGTGATATTCTGGAAGAACATTGTAACATTTCTTAATACATGCATTTCTAAATGACAATGAAAGAGGACTGTGTGTCCTCATAATCTAATCTAATCATAATCTAATCTAATTTCATAGGAACACAAAGCCTCATTATGCAGGGTCACCTGTATAGATGACAAACAACAGAGGAACCCCTTCATCAGAAACATGTTCATAGTTCCAGAAAGCAGCTTCACCACTATCTTCTCAAGAGCAATCAGGAGTGGGCAACAAATGTAGGCATTGTCAGCAATGATCAGCCAGGACTACTTCCTCAGTACAGAAATCTCAGGGGATTGTAAGACCCACAGTGACTGGACTCTTACTTCAGATGGTTGTGTCTTTTCTTTTTGAATGTTTCATATTAAAAGGATGCACTACCTTTCTGACCAGATTCCACATCTGCTACTTTTTGTTGTCTCCACCCATCTTCACCCAGTGTCTGTCACTAGTTCCACCCTTCTCTCCTCACCTGGATCTACTTATCTCAATAGATAATAGACAATAGACAATAGGTGCAGGAGTAAGCCATTCAGCTCTTCGAGCCAGCACCGCCATTCACTGTGATCATGGCTGATCATCCACAATCAGTATCCAGTTCCTGCCTTATCCCCATAACCTTTGATTCCGCTATCTTTAAGAGCTCTATCCATCTCTTTCTTGAAAGCATCCAGAGACTTGGACTCCACTGCCTTCTGGGGCAGAGCATTCCGCATATCCACCACTCTCTGGGTGAAAAAGTTTTTCCTCAACTCCGTTTTAAATGGCCTACCCCTTATTCTTAAACTGTGACCTCTGGTTCTGGACTCACCCATCAGCGGGAATATGCTTCCTGCCTCCAGCGTGTCCAATCCCTTAATAATCTTAATCTCATGCAACAAGTTGCCAGGGAGGTGGAGGATTCGTGTCCAATTGCAACATTTAAGAGAAGTTGGCATGGGTACATTGATGAGAGGAGTATGGAGTCTATGGTCCAGGTGTAGGTAGATAGAACTAGGCAAAAAAAACAGGCTGGCACAGAATAGATGGGCCAAAGGCCCTGTTTCTATGCTGTAGTATTCTATGGTCCTATCACCTGCCATTTCTTTTTCCACCTACAGGATGATGCCAGGTCTTGAAGACTTGAGTTGTGTGCTGGGGCAGCAGGCTGAGGGTAGCAGACATCAACAGAATCAACAAACTCATTCATAAGGCCAGTGATGTTGTGGGGATGGAACTGGACTCTCTGACGGTGGTGTCTGAAAAGAGGATGCTGTCTAGGTTGCATGCCATCTTGGTCAATGTCTCTCATCCACTACACAATGTACTGGGTGGGCACAGGAGTATATTCAGCCGGAGACTCATTCCACCGAGATGCAACACAGAGCGTCATAGGAAGTCATTCCTGCCTGTGGCCATCAAACTTTATAACTCCTCCCTTGGAGGGTCAGACACCCTGAGCCAATAGGCTGGTCCTGAACTTATTTCCTGACATAATTTACATATCACTATTTAACTATTTATGGTTTTATTACTATTTAATTATTTATGGTGCAACTGTAACGAAAACCAATTTCCCCTGGGATCAATAAAGTATGAGTATGACTATGACTATGACTATGTTATAGGGAAAGGTTGAATTGGTTAGGACTTTATTCACTACAGCATAGGAGAACGAGAGGAGATTTGATAGAGGTATGCAAAATTATGAGGGATAGGGATACGGTAAATGTACGCGGACTTTGTTCACTGAGCTGGGATGAACTAGAAGTCATGGGTTAAGAGTGAGGGGTAAAATGTTTAAGGGGAACATGAGGGGAAACTTCTTCACTCAGAGGACAGTGAGAGTGTGGAATGAGCTGCCAGCAGAAATGGTAGACGTGGGTTCTCTTTCAGCATTTAAGAGAAATTTGGATAGGTACATGTATGAAAGGGGTAAGGAGGGCTATGGTCCGGGTGCAAGTCAATGGGACTAGGCAGATTAACAGTTCAGCATGAACTAGATAGACCAAAGGGCCTGTTTCTGTGCTGTAGTGTTCTATGACTCTATGATTCCCTTCTCACATCGGTACCTCCCAGTCCAGACGAAGGGTCTCAATGTGAAATGCCAAGTGTACATCTCCCTCCGCACATGCTGCCTGACCCACTGAGTTCTTCCTCCAGCTCTTTGCTTGTCAATGCAAAACATGTGCTGTGTATAATTCTGGTTGGTACCACTTTAAGAATTATATCAAGTGCTCCCTGTGCGGTTACTGCATTGCTTAGTTGGGAACTTACCAGGAGTCTGTCTGTCGCTGTGGAGAAGGTCAAATGTGGGAGTGTCATCCATCACTGTCAGCTTTAATTTAATGAGCTTCCTTTGTTATTAGTTTGAATTACTAACCATTTTCTCATATCTTAATCATACTTACTGAGACAGCTGAGGTTTACAGGTTTACATTTCAAGCTTGTGTTCCGACAAATAAAGATTACTTTGGCCCTCTTTAATGAGGAAAATTTGACAGGTGTGACAGAGTCCCCGAAGAGCAAAGCGGCCACCAATACAAAGCAAGAGGGGAGTTTTAATAAAAGGTCATTGATTGGAAACATGTGTATTTCTCTCCAGGTGAACATATTCAGACTAGACATCTCAGAATTGAAAGGGTTAATGCATTTTAACTCAGTAGTTTGCTTTTCTCCACCACAGTGATGATTACATGGTGGGAGGGTGCAGCAAAAACAATTGGTGAGGAATTAATTGATAACTATTTAAGTACAACAATTTTTCAAACAGTGACTTGAAAAACTCATAATTGTGTTATATAAGACTTTCTTTTAAACACAAGTTTAAGGTTTATCTTACGGGACTATTTTTGGGTGTTAATCAAAGAACCACCCATGTAAATGCCACAAAGCCGCTCACTACTAATGCACCTCATCTCTAGGTATTAAAAATGGCAAGTTTAAATAATCTTGGCTAATGCATCACTGATTAACATGCAGCCAGTCTGAATATAAGATTATCTTTTAGCTAAATGCGCAGAGTCACCATTTAATTCTGCCAAAAATTGTTTTTAAATGGCCATTAAATTGAAAATCAGCCATTGTTATTTATAATGGGCTTCTGCTGAGGGCTCTAAAGTGTGTCATTGAGTCAGACTTGAATCTAAATTAAGAGAGCATCTGTCTGTAAGGACCCCCACGAAGCCGATACCAAAGAAGATTATTGCTAGTGGAGCTTGTTGTAATTCTAGAAGTACATTTAGTACAATCTATAGGAGAAGGTCTTACCTCGAGTAATTAGTTAGTTTCTATACAATCGGATTAATGAAATGATAAATGCACTACTTACCTAAACTTATGTGACCATAAAATCGCTATCCATCTGTCCTCACAATAGGGGAAATCATTTTATCCAGGTCTTAAAATATCCTGTCAGGGCTGGTCAATTAACACTGCCATATACATATGAAAAGTATTTCTGCAAGATGCCTTAAACAGGATATCAACTCCACCATTGAAATGATTCATTCAGCAATACAGAGTCTTTCAAAGCTTTATAAACACACCTCCAGGCATAGTGCCTGACTGTTTTCTGCTGTCTCCATCGAATGTTCACTGTAAGCCCGCTGAGATCTCCCACATCAGTCTTCACCTGAATGTTTCCCCATCCAGCCACAGGTGAGTTCCTAGAGGGCTGGAGAATAGTCAGTGTTCCTCATTTGAAGATGGGCAATTGGGACAAAACAGGAATTGTAGGATGATGAGTCTTACATCAATGATGCAAAGATAATTTATTATTTATTTATTTATTGGGATGCAGCACAGAATAGCCCCTCCAGCCCCTCGAGCTGCGCCACCCAGCAATCCCCTGATTCAATCCCAGCCTAATCACGGGTTAATTTACAATCACCAGTACGTCTTTGGACTGTGGGATGAAACCCATGTGATCACAGGGAGAACAAACTCCTTTCAGGTAGCTGCTGGAATTGAACCCGGGTACTGTAAAGCATTGTGCTAAGCACTACACTGCTCTGAGGGGTAGAATATGGTTGCCTCTGGATAGGTACAGATCGATTAGAGAGAGTCAACTTAGGTGAGAGGGGTTTGAAGGACTATGATTTAAGTGCAGGTAGATGTGTCTTTGCAGAAGACCAGGCCAGCACGGCATTGATGGGCCAAAGGGCTGTTTCTGCACTGTAGTACTCTATAACTCCATATGAAGGCTTTAGAGGAGACGCTGATGATGTTTACCTGGATATTCCAGAGACTGGCAAATATTCATTCTAAGCAGAAGACAAACAAATTTGGGTTGTTTTCTCTGGAGATTTGGGGCTGAGGGGAGACAGGATAGAGGTTTATATGATCACAAGAGTCAGAGATAGATTGGACAGACAGTGGCCTTTACCCTGGGTAAGTACACGTGTCTGTCTGCCTAGGGGAGTCTGAGTGCTTGGGGCAGGGGTTTCCTCCTTTGTTATGCTATGGACCCTTACCGTTCACCGAAACCTCCACAGACCCCAGGGTGAGAACCCTAAGTGATTCAGTTACACCCAGTGTGGGTGTGTAGATTGGTGAGGATTTGTTGTGCGGGGGTCGTGTATAATGGGAGTGGAGGTCGTGTGTGTGTGTAGTGGGTGGGTGGTTATGGGGGTAATTCTATGGTGGGGTAGAAGGATTTTCTGGGGGAGCTCTGTGAGGGTGCGTATGTGTTGGGGGGGCAGAGATTGCTGTCACTGTGAGGAGTGTATAGTGGGAGGGTGTTTCTGGGGCATTGGGTGTGTACAGTGGGTGTGTATTTGCACTGGGGGTGGTGTCAGTATGATCTCATGAAAGCCCAAACCAATGTGATATTCAAGTAAAGATCATCAAAACACCTGATGAAAACTGAGGCAGAAAGATGTGATACACTAACAAGTGCTCTCAAGTCACGCAAACAAAGAATGTTTTGCTTATAAATATTCTGAAGAAGCTGGAAATCTGATTTTGGGACAAATAGTCAGAAGTAGACAGAGCACATTGTTTCATTAAAGATTTTCCCCCACGTTGTTCCTCTGGAGCTAATGCCTTGAGGAAACGGGGCAGGTGTGGGATGTTCACTGACCAATGACAGTCAGAACCTGACATTCAGATTCTCGAGCAACACCACTGGATCAATAGGAGTGGGTTCTGAGAATGCTGGACCATGTTGTGCACCAGATGTGGCTCTTATCTGTGGAGCAAGGTTAGAGAATTATAGCAAGGTCCAGAACGTACTGCCAACCGTAAGGCATAGATATAGGAGCAGAATTAGGCTATTTGGTGCATCGAGTCTGCTCTGCCATTTCATCATAGCTGATTCATTTTCTCTCTCAGCCCCAATCTCCTGCCTTCTCCCCATATCCCTTCATACCCTGACTAATTAAGAACCTATCAACCTAGGCGCAAATATACCTAATGACTTGGCCTCCACAGCCACCTTGTGGCAATGAATTCCACAGATTCACCACTCTCTGGATAAAGAAATTCCACCTCACCTCTGTTCTAAATGAATGTCCCTCTATTCTGAGGCCATGTCCTCTGGTCCTAGACTCCCCCACCATAGGAAACATCCTCTCCACATCCACTCTATCCCCGATTTTCAATCCAGGATCAATTTCCTGAACTCCTTTGAACCCCCTCCAATGGCACATTCTTTCTTAGATGAGTGGCCCAAAGCTGCTCACGATACTCCAAGCGAGGGCTCACCAGTGCTTTATAAAGCCTCAACATTACATCCTTAATGGAACCGAGTGAGACCAGTTTGGTCCACTGCTGTCGTGGCAATGGCACTATTCGATAATAAGTTATGAATCTGATCGAGAGAGTTAGAACATCGAATGTAGAACAGTACAGAACAGGAACAGGCCATATGGCCGACAATGTTGCATCGAACAGCCAAAATCAAAACACAAGCACCCAAATGCTAACCCCTCCTTCCTATGCCATGTCAATATCCCTCCATCTTCCATACATCCACGTGTCTATCCAAATGTCTCCACTGTATTTGCCTCTAGTATCACACCAGGCAGCACATTCCAGGTATCCACCACTCTCTGAGGCAAAACCTTACCCCTCACATCCCCCTTGAACCCACCCCCTCTCACCTTCAGTGTACGACCTTCCACTGGCTTATGGTCCATGCCGATAGAATAAGGACGGGTGGGCAAAGTGCTTCAAAACTGGAGGTGGGATCATTGTTCATCACTGTGGCAAGCGAGAAGAATAGCTGATCTTCACAGGAAAGGTCTGACTGGGACAACTCAAAATAGATTGGAAGAATATTTTCAGTGCTAACTGAAGTCACACATTCACATATTGTTGGAAAGATTAATAATATGTTCAAAGACAACAGCATAGATATAACAGTACAATACATGCCTTCACACTGGAACAGATGCAAAACTAGTTTATTGCAAGTGTAGACTAGTCCTGTTTGGTCTGCGGAGCCAAGTGGAGAAGTATTGAATGCACTAGAACAAAAGAGTGGATCACACCAACAGAGAGTGTGCATAAGGCGGATAAATTTTTGCAGCCATGCAGAGATTATAAAGTTACATTTCAAGCTGAAGATGTTCAAAAATATTCAGTACCCATTTCTCAAGACTCTTATACAGAGTTAACAAGATCAGACACATGTTGAGAAGGATAGCTGTGTTTGAACATTCACTCAGCTCACACACAGAGTTACCCAATATATCTCCACCAATATTGTCAAGGCCATGGGAACTTGTTCAACAAAGATGATCTTCTGATTGTGTTGAGTACAGAAGACAAAGGAATGTGATTTTGCAGAAAGTATTCAGGAGATTAGATGAATACAATCTGAAGTTGAAGTGAAGCAAATGCACATTCTTGAGATGAGATGTGTTTTATCTTGCTTTGAAAGTTGAAGGCGCTGGCCTCAGTCAGGGTCAGAAAAGGAAAAAAATCAATTCTGAACTTGCCACATTCTATTGCAAAGATGGTTCAGCATCTGCCTGATGTGTTCTAAATCTTCAAACAGTGCACATACTTCTCAGAAAATTGATACCTTACAGGCAGCTGCAAATTTCTTTTAATGGGAAAAAAGTTAGCTCGTGAAGTTCTTGATGATGAAAATAGTTTGTATGAGCTGAGGATAGTGTTTCATAGGTCAAATAATGGGATAAATGCAGGGGTGAATCTGTGGAATTCGTTGCCACAGACATCTGTGGAGGCCAAGTCATTGGGTATATTTAAGGCAGAAGTTGATAGATTCTTGATTCGCCAGGGCATCAAGGAATACGGAGAGAAGGCAGGAGATCGGGGCTGAGAGGGAAAATTGATCAGCCATAACGAAATGGCAGAGCACACTCGATGAGCCAAATGGCCTAATTCACTCCTATATCTTCTGGTCTTATGGTAATAATTGTGGGAAACCAGAGTAAGGAAAGCACATAGAGACTTGCATTTTGTCAAGGGGCAAAAATCATTCCACATTAAGTGTGAAGAAAGCATTTATAATGGTAGCAGAAAAGAAACTCCTGGAGAAATTGCACAAACACAAAATGCTAGAGGAACTCCGTGGGTCAGGCAGTGTCTATGGAGAGGGAATGAATAGTCGACATTTCAAGACGAAACCTTTCATCAGGAAGGAGGAGTTCACTGACTTGAAAAGGAATTCCCTTCGCAGATGCTGCACAATTCTTTGAGTTCTTTCAGCAATTTGCATTTTTCTGCAGGGCACAACATCTATGCCCCTTGTCTTAGCATCTGAAAGAGGGTGTGGAATCAAGAAATTCCAATTCCAATTCCAGATCCATCAAAGTTCAAAGTAAATTTATTATCAAAGTACATATAAGTCACCATAAACAATACTGAGATTAATTTTCTTGTGAGCATACTCAATAAATAGAATAATAATAATGAAAGACTGCACCGATAGGTGTACAACATAAAGATAAACAAAAATAAGAATAAATAAGCAGTAAATACTGAGAAAATAAGATGAAAAGTCCATGGGTTGTGGAAACATTTCAATGATGCGGCAACAGGTGAAATTGAGTGAAGTTATCCCCTTTGATTGGAGAGCTTGATGGTTGAGGGTTAATAACTGTTCCTGAACCTGGTGTGTGAAGCCTGAGGCTCCAGGGCCTTCTTTCTGAAAGCAGCAGTGAGAAGTGAGCATGACATAGGTTGTGATGATCCCCGTTGATAGATGTTGTTTTCCTGCGACATCGCTACATGTAGGTGTGCTCAGTGGTGGAGAGGGTTTTACTCGTGACGGACTGGGCCATATCCATTACGTTTTGTAGGATTTTCCATTCAAGGGCATTGGTGTTTCCTTACCGGGCTGTGATGTAGTCAATATACTCCCCACTACACATCTGTTGAAGTTTTTCGAAGTTTTAGATGCCATGCCAAATCTTCACAAACTCCAGAGGGAGCAGGGGTGATCCCATGCTTTCTTTTTACTTACTTATGTGCTGGGCCCAGTTCACATCGTCTGAAATAATAACCCCAAGGAATTTAAAGTTGCTGATCCTCTCCACCTCTGATCGCCCAATGAGGAATGGCTCATCGATCTTTGGTCTCCTCCTCCTCAGTTCAATAATCAACTCAGTCTTGCTGATGGACAGGGTCTTTCTTTTTTTGTATGTTAAATTTAAAATGGCTTCTTTGTTATGTTAAATGCTGAGAAAGTCTCCAGCTAGACAGTTGTTTGGGTCACTACAGACAGCAGGGTGCCATTAGCCAATGGGTGGTCATGTATCGTTTTGTTTTCGGATGATAATGCTGTATCATATGACTGGGGACGGGGTTTTGGCGGGGAGTCAGAGGAGAGACGGGGAGTAGCAGGAGAGACGGGGAGGACAGCGGACGGTTTTTGGTGGGGAATCGGAGGAGAGACGGGGAGGACGGTGGACAGGGTTTGGCAGGGAGTCGGAGGAGAGACGGGGAGGACGGTGGATGGGGTTTTTGGTGGGGAGTCGGAGGAGAGACGGGGAGGACGGTGGATGGGGTTTTTGGTTGGGAGTCGGAGGAGAGACGGGGAGGACGGTGGACAGGGTTTGGCGGGGAGTCGGAGGAGAGACGGGGAGATGGAGGAGTCGGAGGAGAGACGGGGAGTCAGAGGAGAGACGGGGAGTCGCAGGAGAGACGGGGAGGACAGCGGACGGTTTTTGGTGGGGAATCGGAGGAGAGACGGGGAGGACGGTGGATGGGGTTTTTGGCGGGGAGTCGGAGGAGAGACGGGGAGATGGAGGAGTTGGAGGAGAGACGGGGAGTCGGAGGAGAGACGGGGAGGACGGCGGACGTGCGGAGAGGCCCCGGTCGATCACTTCGGGTGGTCCCGAGCCGTGAGTCGACAGGAATCGATTGAGCTCCAACGGTTGCGCGTGAAGAACTTGGACTTTGACAAGTCTTGGCGCCTTTTTTTTCATTACTTCCTTTTCTGTATCGAATTTATATTAATATCATAGAATTAGTAATATCTATAAAGTGTACTTGGTAAAACATACTGGGTGTGCTGGCTGATGATTGATGTTTGGGCTCGATTCGGGCAGCACCCGACTCTGTGAGAAACGTTGAGGCAGGTGCTGGGTGGGATTTCCCCTAGACATATACAAGCCAGTGTAACTGAGCGTTACACTGACATTGAGTTAGAGGTTATTGTTATGCCACTACTCTGCCGGATTTTCGATCTGCCCCCTATATGCTGACTTGTTACCAACTTTGATTCGGCCTACGACAGTGGTGCCATCAGCAAATTTGAGTATGGCGTTGGAGCTCTGCTTAGCGACACAGTAATAAGTGTAAAGCAAGTGGAGTGGGGAGCTAAGTGTATAGCTTTGTGATGCACCTACGCTGATGGAGATTGTGGAGGAGGTGTTGCCAATCCAAACAAACTGAGGTTTGCAAGTGAGGGAATTGAGGAACCAAGTAGATATTGAGTCCAAGGTCTTGCAGCTTGTTAATTAGTTTTGAGGGGATGATGGTATTGAATGCCGAGCTGTAGTCGATAAAGACAATCCTGAGGTTAGCACCTTTGCTGTCCAGATATTCCACGGTTGAGTAAAGTGCCAATGAAATGGCATCTGCTGTGGAGCCGATGTGCTGATAGGAAAATTGGAGCAGATCCAAGTCATTTCTCAGGCAGGGATTGAAATGATTCATCACCAACCTTTCAATACATTTCATCACAGTTGACGTAAGAGCTACTGGACCTGAGTCATTGAGTCAGGTCATCAAGTTCTTCTGAGGCTCCAGTATAAATGAAGCCTGTATAAAGCAGCTGAGTACCCCAGACTTCCAAAGTGAGAGTTTAAAGATCTCATTGAACACTCCAGCCAATTGGTCAGCGCAGGCCTTCAGTGCTTGGTCAGGGACCCCACCTGGTCTGGATGCTTTCTGTGGGTTCACCCTCCTGAAAGATGCTCGCACGTCGGCCTCAGAGATCACAGGACCATTGAGGGCTGTGGGAGTTCGTGATGGTTCCTCCATGTTTTGATGGTCAAAGCGAGCATAGAAGGCATTGAGCGTATCTGGAAACAAAACCCTGATGTAGCCTTTGTTGATTTTACGTTATAAGAGGTGATATGTAAACCCTGCCACAACTCTTGAGCATTCTTCATTGATTCAAGTTTCGTCCAAAATTTCCACTTTACCCATGAGATGGCTTTCAGGAGATCGTAACTGGACATCTTGTAACGTTTTTGGTCACCAGACGTGAGTGCCTCTGATCTGGCCCTAAGCAGATTGCAGATCTCATGGTTCATCCAGGGCTTCTGGCTGGTGAAGACTCTGAACGATTTTGTGGGGACATACTCGTCTACAACTGCTTTTATTAAGTCTGTGACAACCGTGATGTATTCATTCATCTCCACCGAGATGCAACACAGAGCGTCATAGGAAGTCATTTCTGCCTGTGGCTGTCAAGCTTTAGAACTCCTCCCTTGGTGGGTCAGACACCCTGAGCCAATAGGCTGGTCCTGGACTTATTTCATAATTTACTGGCATAATTTACATATTACTATTTAACTATTTATGGTTTTATTACTATTTAATTATTTATGGTGCAACTGTAACGAAAACCAATTTCCCCCGGGATCAATAAAGTATGACTATGACTATGACTATGACTACGAGATCAACAGATGAGTTCTTGAACACAAACCCAGTCCACCGACTCAAAGCAATCCCATAGCCACTCCTCTGCCTCCTGCGACCACCTCTTTGTTGTCCTAATCTCTGGAGCTTTGCTCTTTAGCCTCTACCTGTATGCAGGTAGGAGAAGGACTGCCAAGAGATCCGATTTAACAAAATCTGGTCTGGGCATAGAACAGTAGGCATTCCTTATCTTAGTATAACAGTGGGTATACTGCTTTGGGACCGCTGGTTCTACAAGTTTATTTGTTGACGGTAATTGGGCAGGGAGTTCTTCAAACACGAATGCCATCAGCTTTTGCTAAGCCATGTGTTTTCCCAGTAATTGGTCATAAACTACATCCAGTGAGATTAAGTCCTGACTCAGTGATGTGTTAGAGCGCAGGACACAGAACACAGAAAGTGCCTCTCGACCCTTGTGTACAATGGAAACATCAAGATGTAAAGATGGGTAATCCTTCTGTCACAGTGAGACCAAACCATCAAGTTCAGGAGATCTATGCAGAGCACAGTTAAGTGAAGAAATTTGTCCACATGTCAGTCTTAGATGTCTTTTGGCATCGTGGCTGTTGATTGGACAGCTACAGAAAACATTTGTCCTGCAGTAACTAACAAGCCCTGTCAAAATTTGGCACATTTCATGGAGATCCACAGGACTATGCTGCACAGGGACTGTCTCTTCAGCCCGTAATGTCTACACTGACAGCGATCAGAATCAGGTTTAATATCACTGTTAGTGCACTGTTAACTTAGCAGCAGCAGTATAAGGCAATACATGATCAATATAGAAACATATAAAATAGATAGATAAATAAAATGCTAGTTGCTCTAATCCCATCTGCTGGAGGAACTCTTGCGGATCAAACAGCATCTGTAGAAGGAATGGAACTGTGATGATTCAAGTGAAAACCCACAGATGCTGCTCGACCACTGAATTTCTCCAGCAGATCTTTTGTTATCCATGACACAAGCATTCTTGTGTCTCTGACTAATTCCATCTCTCTGTAGGGTCTGCCTCCCCGGATTTCCTGCCTGCTCACCTCCCATTATTCTATAAAACTGTGATGAATATAGAGCATCAAACAATCTGCTGGAAGAGCTCAGAGGGTTGAGCAACATCTGGGAGAGTTAAGGAATTGACGGTTCAGTTCGATACCCTGCATCAGCACCTTTCATCCTGTGTATGTAATGAAGACAGGCTGACTCGACCCATCTGTACCAATACAACCCTAGGGTTTAGGGAGCCAGCACTCTTTCCATCCTGTTTTCGGTAACAAGGCCAAGTCTCCAAGCTACACACCAGTTGTGGTCTCACCAAGACCTGTATAATTGAGGCTTTATATGGCACTGGTGAAGCCCCACTTGGAGTAGTGTGAGCAGTTTTAGACCGTAAGGCCATAAGATATAGGAGCAGAATTGGGCCATTTGGCCCATCGAGTCTGCTCTGTCATTTCTTCATGCTCTGATCCATTTCCTTCTCAGCCTCTATCTCCTGCCTTCTCCCTGTATCCCTTCATGCTCTGATCAATCAAGAATCTATCAACCTCTGCCTTAAATATACATAAAGATTTGGCCTCTACAGCTGCCTGTAGCAATGAAGTCTACAGATTCACCACTCCCTGGTGAAATTCCACCTCAACTCCATTCTAAAAGGACACCTCTCTACTCTGAGGCCGGGTCCTCTGGTCTTAGATTCTCTTACTACAGGAAACATTCTCTCCACATCCACCCTATCCAGGGCTTTCACCATTCAATAGATTTCAACGAGGTCACCCCTCATTCTTCTGAATTCTAGAGAATACAGGCCAGAGTCATCAAACACTCTTCATGCGACAAGCCATTCAAACCTGCAATCACTTTCATGAACCTCCTTTGAATTTGATCCAGTTTCAACACATTCTTTTCAAGATAAGGGGCCCAAAACCGATCACAATACTCCAAGTGAGGCCTCACCAGTGCTTTATAAAGAGCCCCTTCTCTAAGAAAGGATGTACTAACATTGGAGAGGGTTCGAAGGAGGTTTGAAAAATGATTCTGGATTGAAAGGCTTTTCATATGAAGAGTCTTTGATAGCTGTGGGCCTGTACCCACTGGAATTCAGAAGAATGAGCTATTGGATGTAGAAAGGCCTCAATAGAGTGGATGTGGAAAGGATGTTTCCTGTGTTGGGGAGTCTATAACCAGAGGACACAACCTCAGAATAGAGTGATGTCCATTCAGAATGGAGATGAAGAGAAATTTCTTTAGCCAGAGAGTTCTGAATCTATTGAATTAATTGCCACAGGCAGCTGTGGGGCAAATATTATTGGGTATATTTAAGACAAAGTTTGGTAGATTCTTGATTAGTCAGGGTATGAAGGGATACAGGGAGAAGGCAGGCGATCGAGGCTGAGAGGGAAATGGATCAGTCATGATGAAATGGCGGAACAGACTCGATGGGCCAAATGGCCTAATTCTGCTCCTATGTTTTATGGCATAACTGGAGCAAGGAACCCTCGTTCCTGTACGCAAAAACCACTTGTGCAAGCAATGATGGGTCTTTCTACCTGGTTGCTTTCAGTGAATAGTATACAAGTTCACACAGGCTCCTCTAAGCATCAACATATCCCACTCTATCACTATTGATTAATATTCTGCTTTCTGAGTTCTTACTGATGTGCATAACTCAAAGTACATTTACTATCAAGGAATGTATAAATTATACAATGTTGGGACTTGTTTGTTTACAGGCAGCCACAAAGCCAGAAACCTGAAATAACCCAATTAAAAATAAAATAAAATAAAGACTAACACCTGGTGTGTTGAGAAAGGGGGGGAAAAAGTACAAATCATGCAAACATAGAAGCAAGCAACAACAATCCGAACCAAAATATGTCCTTAGATCCGAACCCTGGAGCAGCCTGGAGTAGGCCCAGGCTTTGGAATTAGTTCATCATATTAGCAGGCATGGAGCTCAGCAGTGGGGACTGTCTTCATAGTCTCAGTGCCATGGAGAAGGGAGTCACCATCGCAGGAGAGCGAGCAAAATCAGCTCTCACCTCTGATGCCAACACCCTGTCTTTCTAGTATATCACTTAAATTGTCCAAACAGCTTATCGTACCTCACACTAGGATCCAGGCAACGCTCCAGTGAAAGTCTCTGGGCCTAAAACGTGCCACCCAGCAACTCATTCCAGTCCCAGATTTTGCCGCCCAGCTCAAAGCTGCTCTCCATTTCTCCAAATTGGTTCATCGCCCAGGGCAGTCCAGCTCACACCCGGGCCAATTGTATAGGCATCAGAACTCTTCTGCCTCGAGTTCTCCTCTCCAAATGGTTCACTCCATCTGCGTCGATTCTGCAACATACCACACGGTTCATCCCTCAAATTTGCTTCATCTTTGCTTGCTTCTTCATTGTCTCCAGTGATAATTTACCACAATTTACTTCAGAAAAGATGTCATCAGTAATGTTCTTGGTCGAATTTCTTACTTTTTGAACTACCAGTGAGCTGTCGCACACATTCGATAGTAAAGGCATCCGTTAGTCTTGCGAAACCATGGATCTGCGCCTGGATAGTCTTCACTCTCCAGGGCGCAGGCCTGGGCAAGGTTGTATGGAAGACCAGCAGTTGCCAATGCTGCAAGTCTCCCCTCTCCACGACACCAATGTTGTCCAAGGGAAGGGCATTAGGACCCATACAGCTTGGCGCCAGTGTTGTCGCAGAGCAATGTGTGGTTAAGTGCCTTGCTCAAGGACACAACACATTCCCTCGGCTGGGGCTCGAACTCACGACCTTCAGGTCGCTAGTCCAATGCCTTAACCACTTGGCCACGTGCCCAGCCACATTCCATAACGCTATCTTAAACCAGAAGCCTTAACGTGATGTTATCTACATGATATTGCTTCTGTTATGAATGGATCGACTTGTCTACATCACTTGAAACTTGCAAGGGTTCCCAACCTTTTTTTATGCCATGGACCAAAACCATTAAGAAAGGGGTCCATGGACCCCCAGATTGGGAACCCTTGCTTCAAAGCCTTTTTGTGTTCACCTCACAAAGCCTCCCATTTCACATCATTGGCAAATTTAGAAATAATACATTTTTCCATCTTCCCAAATACCATCAAGCAGAAGGTACAGAAACCTGAAGTCCTGCACCACCAGGTTCAAGAACAGCTACTTCCCTTCAAATGTTTGATTGTTGACCAAATGGCAAAACACTAACCAGGACCGTTTAATAACATTATGAACAAGAAAAAAGGATCTAAAACTATAGGAAAAGAATTTTAACAAAGACAAAGGTCTCACTCTAAGTAAGAACTGGAATTCAATTGTGGACAAGGTAGGAGAGCAGAAACATAGAACATAGGATAGTATAGCACAGTACAGGCCCTTCGGCCCACAATGTTGTGCCAACCCTTAAACCCAGCGTCCCATAAAACCCCCCACCTTAAACCTAATTGGATGAGGACTAACTGATCAGGAGGGAATGGCCTGGGGGGGTATAAATACCACTGGACTAGACTTACCCAGGCATCGTCCCTGAAGAAGATGGCAGCGTCTGTCATTGAAATGCTGGTTATAATCGACACCTGCACCCAGCTGGAAGGCCGAGAAGAGTTTATTCAACACTATGAACACTTCTCACTAAAATAGATTTTGGTTTCTTTTTGTTCCAATTGTGTTCTTGTAAAAACTGTGTAGAATTTACATTTAATTATGTTTCCCTCGTGAATGTTCTTACCTGTGATGCTGCTGCAAGTAAGTTTTTCATTGTATCTGCACAACCCTGTGCAGGATGATAAACTCACCCCGACTTTGAAAGTACGTGATGAAGGGTTGGCCCCGAGCACTGGTGCCCAGAGCCAATCTCGGATTCACTGCCTGACACCCAAAGTAAGACTCATTTACTCCTGCTCTCCGCTTCCTGTCTGACAACTGATCTTCCAACCATGCCAGCATGCTACCTCTAATCCTGCCTGCTTTAATTTAGCGCACCAGCCTTGTCTGCAGCACTTCACCAGAGGTCTTCTGAAAATCCAAACATATCACACAGAGGGAATGCATTTAAGGTGAGAAGGGAATGTGCTGGGGCAGGGGTTTATTTTACACAGAGAGTGGTGGGTGCCTGGAATGTGGGACCAGGGGCTATAGTGGAGGTGCTTAAGAGGCTGTTGGACAATGACACACAAGTGTGCTGAAAATGGAGGAAGATGGACATTGTGCCTGCAAGAAAATGAATTTCAAGGTTGTATATGGTAACAAATACTGTATATACAATACATTGATAATAAATTTACTTTGTCTTTGACTTTGTAAAGAGATTATTTTAGTTAGATAAATAGTCACTAGTTAAATCAATTTAACACAACAAAGAATGGCCTGTTTCTGACCTGTACTGTTATATGTTCTATTTTTAAATAATAAACTTTGAGTTATTCAGCAGTAAAGTTTAGTTTAACTGCAAGTTCTGCCCAGACGTGTCTTTAATCTCCATTTCCCCGGGAAGCCTCATATCATTATTCAATAGTAATTTCATTTCCTACTTCATTACTGCGATCTCTCCCGAACAAGCTTTGCAATTTGTCTGCTAATGTGTTGTGCCTACGAGGGACAGCGTTAAACCTGCCCAGACTCATTCCTTGTTAGGATTGGGCAGCAGAGGTAAGAGACATTTATCCAACAGCCTGGACTGAGTTGCGTGATGGCCTGGCGGTGACAGGCCATCTGCTCCTTCACAGCTCCACGCCCTCCAGCAGCTTGTTCGTCTCGAGCAGCCAAGATGCTCATTTCCATGAGAAATCTATTCTTCTGAATCACCTTCTTCCGAAATTCTAAGTAAATTTAAATGGTATGCACTTTATAAATGCACCCTTATTTACAACCAACAGGAACCAAACATTGAACCGAACGGAATATCTCCACCTAGTGTGCGTTTGACTTGACAGAATAACAATGCTGATGACAGAACAGTCTGCAGGCAGGAGCATAGTAGTACTAGAAATTGTCCCCGGCTTTTTCCTGCACAAAAATATGTTTAATTTTTTCCTGATATTTGGACTTGGCTATAATTTCTCAAAATTGAGGGAAATGGAGAACTAAGAAAGGATTGCTGCTGAC
Source organism: Mobula birostris (assembly GCF_030028105.1). Classification (NCBI taxonomy): domain Eukaryota; kingdom Metazoa; phylum Chordata; class Chondrichthyes; order Myliobatiformes; family Myliobatidae; genus Mobula; species Mobula birostris. The sequence continues at coordinate 96,376,086 of NC_092383.1, read as the reverse complement.
CTGACAACATGCCTATTCCTGCCGGTATATTACGGAAACTGTGACAGCCTCCTGCAGGGTATCAGCTTTGTGTAGAGATGCAGAGGCAGCAGAATCCACTTAAGGAAGGAATGATTGAAAGTCCACTCTGACATTGTTCTCTTTAGAAAATCTAAACTTTGCACTGACTAATAAAATAACCCAACCATTCATAATTAAAATTGTTAGAATAACAAATTCATTAAACCATGTACTTACAGAACGGTGCCTCACTGAAACAAGGTGAGTGTTAAAATCAATGGATATTTATCTAATAGTTTTACCCTAGAAAGGGGCACGAGACAGGGCTGTGCATGGTCACCGCTACTCTTCGCATTATATCAGGAACCATTAGCTCAATACATCAGACAAAATGAAGATATCAGGGGAATTACAGGGGACAGAGCATAAATTGGCCTGTTACGCGGATGACATTTTGATCTATCTAGGGCAACCAACATACTCTTTACCTAAATTGATGCAATCCTTTGAACGATATGGCCAATCATCAGGATACAAGATCAACATAGATAAAACCCAACTACTTTCATATAACTATAGCCCACCAAGAGAAATTGAAAGTAGGTATCTTTGGGTATGGCAAACAGAGACTGTTAAATATTTGGACATTATTATGCCAAAAGATTTGGCAAAATTATCAGAATGCAATTATCAGCCTATATATAAAAAAATTAAGGAAGATATAACAAGATGGAACCTAATTCCTTTTTTTAGTCTCAGTCCAAGGATTGAATCTATTAAAATGAATATGCTGCCCAGACTACTGTATCTCTTTCGCACCCTACCAATAGACATTAACCAAAATCAATTCAATGAATGGAACAAGATGCTATCAAGATATATATGGCAAGGGAAAAGGCCTAGAGTTCGTCTTAAAACTTTGCAATGAGCCAAGGAAAAGGGGGGGATGGGGCCCACCTTCTCTTAGAGATTATTATTTTGCAACACAGTTGAGAGATGTGTTATGCTGGTGCAACCCATCATATGACGCTCAATGGAAAAACATTAAGGAGAGGATACTCTCCATCCCCATACAGGCAATTTTAGCTGATAACAACCTACAAAGTTACATAAATAAAATTGACAACCCATGGGTGAAATGGACTCTTAAAATATGGAAAACTATTATAAAAGAATATAAGCTAGAAAGAGACATTGCAATTCTTAAATGGTTTGCATATGACTCAGATTTTATGCTGAATAAACTGGATGCTAGATTTAGGGACTGGACAGCTAAAGGAATAACAGCTATTTGCAATATAATGAAAGAAGGAACACTGTTCAGTTTGAAATGCTCAGAGAGAAACACTTATTAGAAAAACAAGGCTTTTATCGGTATTTACAGATGCAACAGTATGTTAATAGGATGGTTAAAAATGTAACCAAGGCAAGTACATTTCTGATAGAAATATTTAGAAAAGCATATAATTCAGATAATGGTAGTATAATCATTTTAAGCATGTATAAGGGTTTGTCAAATCTTAAGACACATTCGACTTAAGACAAAATGGGAGAAGGAGGGATAATAATATCTGAGGAAGACTGGACAATAATATGGAGGTATCAATGGAAGTGTACCAATTCACAGAAATGGAGGGAGTTTGGGTGGAAAAGCTTGGTAAGATATTTTATTACACCCTCTCAGAAATCCCATTATGATGGTAACCTCCCTGTTTGCTGGAGAAATTGTGGAAATCAAAATGCAAACCATTATCATATTTTCTGGGAATGCCCCGTTATCAAAGACTATTGGAGTGGGATACACAATGCCCTACAAGACATCTTTAAATGTGAAATACCCTTAGAAAGTAAGACCATATATTTTGGGTATATACCTCAAGAATGGTTGAAAAGAGATAAATATTTAATGAACGTACTGCTGGTGGCTGGTAAAAAGACCCTTACCAGGAAATGGTTATCTCAGGAGCGCCCAACTTTAAATACATGTATACGGATGGAAATTACAATGGACATTTACAAAATGGAGAAAATAACAGCATCTGTTAATCATAAGTTGGAACAATTTGATTCATACTGGGAAAAATGGTTTCACTGCATAACACCTCATAGGCCTGATTTTATTCTCACAAGTCAATGAATATGTTGTAAAAAAAAATCACTCCCTACTCTGTACATAGTTTTCTTCTTTCGATTGTTTTTTCTTTCCTCTCCTTTCTATAAGTGTATACCTCAGATAAATATTATGTGGAGATTTGTGACAAATATGATTATATGATATATATGTACAGTATCTGAAATACATCTTATAGAAATGTTTGTTTGATGATGAACTTCAATAAAAAATAAATGCCAAAAAAAAAAGAAACAAGATGAGTGGAGAAAAGTACATTTCCTACACCTGTATCTCATGTAGCCAAAGAGCTGCCTGAACTCCATCTGCTCTGAATACTGGTAATGTCAGGCAGACCTACAGTAGATGAGCATCTGTTTAAACTAAAAAGCTGTATTGGTATATTGAGGAGAAGGTCTTCATTGGTGTTGGTTTGAATGCATATGCTGCTGATGTGGGTATTTGTGGAGAGCATTCTAAAAGGCTGCATCACCGTCTGGGTTGGGGTTGGGGTTGGGCTACTACACAGGATCAGAATAAGCTGCAGAGTTCCCACAGATGTAGAAATCAAACTGCCCCAAGATGCAGTGGTCAGACTCAAATAAGGGTAAGACAAAGGAACACATACCAATCCTCATAGCGGGATCAGAAGTGGAGAGAGTGAGCAGTTTCAAGTTCCTGAGTGTCAAGATCTCTGAGGATCTAACCTGGTCCCAACATATCGATGTAGTTAAGAAGAAGGCAAGATAGCGGCTATACTTCATTAGGAGTTTGAAGAGATTTGGCATGTCAACAAATACACTCAAAAACTTCTATAGTTGTACTGTGGAGAGCGTTCTGACAGGCAGCATCACTGTCTGGTATGGATGGGCTACCGCACAGGACCGAAAGAAGCTGCAGAAGGTTGTAAATCTAGTCAGCTCCATCTTGGGTACAAATACCCAGGACTTCTTCAAGGAGCAGTGTCTCAGAAAGGCAGTGTCCATTATTAAGGACCTCCAGCACCCAGGGCATGCCCTTTTCTCACTGTTACCATCAGGTAGGAGGTACAGAAGCCTGAAGGCACACACTCAGTGATTCAGGAACAGTTTCTTCCCCTCTGCCATCAGATTTCTAAATAGACATTTAACCCATGAACACTACCTGACAGCTTTTTATTTCCATTTTACACTACTTATTTAACTATTACAAATATATACTTACTGTAATTCATATTTTTCCATTATTATGTATTTCATTGTACTGCTGCCACAACAAAATTTCAGTACATTTGCTAGTGATATGAAACGTGATTCAAAGGGAAAATAACCCGTGTAATCAGACCATAAGACATATGAGCAGAATTTGGCCATTCGGACAATCAAATCTGCTTCACCATTCCATCATGGCTGACTTACTATCCCTCTCAACCACATTCTTCTGACCTCCCCATAACCTTTAATGTCCTATATAATAAGAACTTATCGACCTCCTTTTCAAATATACCCAATGACTTGGCCTCCACAGCCACCTGTGGCATCGAATTCCACAGATTCACCGATCTCTGTTCTAAATGGACATCTCTCTGTTCTGAGGATATGCTCTTTTATTCTAAGACTCCCCCACCATCAGAAAAATCCTTTTCACATCCACGCTATCTAGGCCTTTCAATATTCGATAGATTTCAATGAGATCCCCCCCTCATTCTTCTAAACTCCAGTGGATAAGAGGTGAGAATAGCCATGCAGTGAACATATATTCCTGATTCCAGCCCTGCAAGCTATCTTTCTCCCTGTTTCCAGTACACAAGCAGATCTCCATCCCCATGCCTTCTTTCCTCTCTGTATCTGCTGAAAAAACAATTTCACAGAATCGCTGAATATTTAGTCAGGAAATCTACCCAATCCAGTCTTTGTGATAGAACAATCCAAGACGTTCCACTCCTCACTCTTTTCCCACAACACTACAAGCTCTTTCCTTTCAAACTCAGCTCTACAATGGATATCTACTAACTGAGTCTGCCTGCAGAACCACTCCGAGTTGTCCATCCTACAGTCTAACAGCTCGCTGTGTGAGAAGGGGTTCTCTAGATATTCTCCACAGCGTTGTACAACCACCAGCCTCTAGTACGATCAGTATCACCCTCTGCAGTCCATTCTACAGTCTGAGCACATGCTGGGTAAGGAAGGGTTTACTATATGCACTGTACTACCACTAGCTTTCAGTATCATCCTGGACCACAGGTACCAGTGGTCCAGTGGTCCGCCCCTAGTTGTCCATTGCATAGTCTAACAGCTCGCTGTGTGGGAAGGGGATTTCCATATGTCACATTTGGTTCTGTTATTACTCCTTTCATTATACATCCCCTGGCTCCTAACCAGCTTGCCAGCAGGAGCAGTTTCTATCCATCGGCACTGTCTGAAACCTACCCACCACATACCTGCAACATTCAGTCACCCAGCCACACAGACAGACAATTCTCCAAATCCTGGACAGGCCTCTGGGCTTCAGTCTCAAGTCTCCAGGCTTTGACCATCGGGCTTCAGCTTGGGAGAAATATTAGCGAGTACCGAATTAGAATCTAGTTATTAATAATGTATTGTGTATGAGTTTTATGTAAATGTGCCAGGTAGAGTTTAACCATCTATGGCTCCCATTATTTCTATAGTGCTGACGGGCTAATAACAAACTGTTTGAAAGTCTATCACATACAAACAGTTGGTAAACTGGATGTGGTGTGCAGTGAACCATCAGAGACAGCAGACAAGAGAACCATGGCGCGGAGAAACTGTGAACCCATGTGTTTGATAGCCACTTGTGTCACTGGGTGAAATACACTGTTCAATGTCTATAGACACTGTGAAATGTCTATAGAACACAGAACAGGGAACAGACAACACAGAGCAGGGAACAGACAACACGGAACAGGGAACAGACAACACGGAACAGGGAACAGACAACACAGAACAGGGAAGACAGAACACAGAACAGGGAATAGACAACACAGAACAGGAAACATAGAACACGGAACGGGGAACAGACAACACAGAACAGGGAACAGACAACACAGTACAGGGAACACAGAACACAGAACAGGGAACAGACAACACAGAACAGGAAACATAGAACACAGAACAGGGAACAGAGAACGCAGAACAGGGAACACAGAACACAGAACAGGGAAAGACAACACAGAACGGGGAACAGACAACACAGAACAGGGAACACAGAACACAGAACAGGGAACATAGAAACATAGAAACATAGAAAATAGGTGCAGGAGTAGGCCATTCAGCCCTCCGAGCCTGCACCGCCATTTATTATGATCATGGCTGATCATCCAACTCAGAACACCGCCCCAGCCTTCCCTTCATACCCCCTGATCCCCATAGCCACAAGGGCCATATCTAACTCCCTCTTAAATATAGCCAATGAACTGGCCTCAACTGTTTCCTGTGGCAGAGAATTCCACAGATTCACCACTCTCTGTGTGAAGAAGTTTTTCCTAATCTCGGTCCTAAAAGGCTTCCCCTTTATCCTCAAACTGTGGCCCCTTGTTCTGGACTTCCCCAATATCGGGAACAATCTTCCTGCATCTAGCCTGTCCAATCCCTTTAGGATTTTATACGTTTCAATCAGATCCCCCCTCAATCTTCTAAATTCCAACCAGTACAAGCCCAGTTCATCCAGTCTTTCTTCATATGAAAGTCCTGCCATCCCAGGAATCAATCTGGTGAACCTTCTTTGTACTCCCTCTATGGCAAGGATGTCTTTCCTCAGATTAGGGGACCAAAACTGCACACAATACTCCGGGTGTGGTCTCACCAAGGCCTTGTACAACTGCAGTAGTACCTCCCTGCTCCTGTACTCGAATCCTCTCGCTATAAATGCCAGCATACCATTCGCCTTTTTCACCGCCTGCTGTACCTGCATGCCCACTTTCAATGACTGGTGTATAATGACACCCAGGTCTCGTTGCACCTCCCCTTTTCCTAATCGGCCACCATTCAGATAGTAATCTGTTTTCCTATTTTTGCCACCAAAGTGGATAACTTCACATTTATCCACATTAAATTGCATCTGCCATGAATTTGCACACTCACCCAACCTATCCAAGTCACTCTGCATCCTCTTAGCATCCTCCTCACAGCTAACACTGCCACCCAGCTTCGTGTCATCCGCAAACTTGGAGATGCTGCATTTAATTCCCTCATCCAAGTCATTAATATATATTGTAAACAACTGGGGTCCCAGCACTGAGCCTTGCGGTACCCCACTAGTCACCGCCTGCCATTCTGAAAAGGTCCCATTTATTCCTACTCTTTGCTTCCTGTCTGCTAACCAATTCTCCATCCACATTAATACCTTACCTCCAATACCGTGTGCTTTAAGTTTGCACACTAATCTCCTGTGTGGGACCTTGTCAAAAGCCTTTTGAAAATCCAAATATACCACATCCACTGGTTCTCCCCTATCCACTCTACTAGTTACATCCTCAAAAAATTCTATGAGATTCGTCAGACATGATTTTCCTTTCACAAATTCATGCTGACTTTGTCCGATGATTTCACTGCTTTCCAAATGTGCTGTTATCACATCTTTGATAACTGACTCCAGCAGTTTCCCCACTACCGACGTTAGGCTAACCGGTCTATAATTCTCCGGTTTCTCTCTCCCTCCTTTTTTAAAAAGTGGGGTTACATTAGCCACCCTCCAATCCTCAGGAACTAGTCCAGAATCTAACGAGTTTTGAAAAATTATCACTAATGCATCCACTATTTCTTGGGCTACTTCCTTAAGCACTCTAGGATACAGACCATCTGGCCCTGGGGATTTATCTGCCTTCAATCCCTTCAATTTACCTAACACCACTTCCCTACTAACATGTATTTCGCTCAGTTCCTCCATCTCACTGGACCCTCTGTCCCCTACTATTTCTGGAAGATTATTTATGTCCTCCTTAGTGAAGACAGAACCAAAGTAATTATTCAATTGGTCTGCCATGTCCTCGCTCCCCATAATCAATTCACCTGTTTCTGTCTGTTGGGGACCTACATTTGTCTTTACCAGTCTTTTCCTTTTTACATATCTATAAAAGCTTTTACAGTCAGTTTTTATGTTCCCTGCCAGTTGAACAGACAACACAGAACAGGGAACACAGAACACAGAACAGGGAACAGACAACACAGAACAGGAAACATAGAACACAGAACGGGGAACAGACAACACAGAGCAGGGAACAGACAACACAGAACAGGGAACAGACAACACAGAGCAGGGAACAGACAACACAGAACGGGGAACAGACAACACAGAACAGGGAAAAGACAACACAGAGCAGGGAACAGACAACACAGAACGGGGAACAGACAACACAGAACAGGGAAAAGACAACACAGAGCAGGGAACAGACAACACAGAACAGGGAACAGACAGCACAGAACGGGAAACAGACAGCACAGAACGGGGAACAGATAATACAGAACAGGGAAAACAGAACACAGAACAGGGAACAGAGAACGCAGAACAGGGAACACAGAACACAGAACAGGGAACAGACAACACAGAACAGGAAACAGACAACACAGTACAGGGAACAGACAACACAGAGCAGGGAACAGACAACACAGAACAGGGAACAGACAACACAGAATGGGGAACAGACAGCACAGAACGGGGAACAGATAATACAGAACAGGGAAAACAGAACACAGAACAGGGAACAGACAACACAGAACAGGGAACAGACAACACAGAACAGGAAACAGACAACACAGAACGGGGAGCAGACAACACAGAACAGGAAACATAGAACACAGAACAGGGAACGGAGAACGCAGAACAGGGAGCACAGAACACAGAACGGGGAACAGACAACACAGAACAGGAAACATAGAACACAGAACAGGGAACAGACAACACAGAACAGGGAACAGACAACACAGTACAGGGAACAGACAACACAGAGCAGGGAACAGACAACACAGAGCAGGGAACAGACAACACAGAACAGGGAACAGACAACACGGAACAAGGAACAGAGAACAAGTCAGAAAATATTGTTGAGTCACCTTAACATTGAGCAGAGTGTTCCCTTTCTCACAAAGAATCATCTACCTGAAACATTAGCTCTGTTTCTCTCCAGGGATGCTAGCTGCCTCGCTGAGCCTTTCTCACAGTAGGGCAAGGTGCTCCTGCCTCCAGGAATGGCTTACTCTCATGGAGGGATTAATTACCCATGTGAACTTTGAGGAGTGCGTGGACAATAGCGATGGAGAAAGATGGGGTGCAAGCCCATGCACACAGTGACCCAAGCAAGAGAAAATCTGCAGGCGCTGGAAATACAAAGCATCACTCACAAAATGCTGGAGGAACTCAGCAGGTTAGGCAGCATCTATGGAAAAGAGTGAACAGTCATCATGACTGGAAAGAATGGGGACAGGTCAGAGTAAGAAGGTGGGAGGAGGGGTGGAAGAAGTACAAAGTGGCATGTGATAGGTGAAACTGGGAGGGAGCAAAGGGGTGAAATAAAGAGCTGCTAAGGTCATTGGTGGAAGAGATAAAGGGCTCGAGAAGTGGGAATAGAAACATAGAAATATAGAAAGCCTACAGCACAGTACAGGCCCTTTGGCCCACAAAGCTGTGCTGAACATGTCCTTACCTTAGAATTTACCCAGGCTTACCCATAACCTTCTATTTTTCTAAGCTCCATGTACCTCCATGTACCATGAATCTGAAAGGAGAGTACAGAAGACTCTAGAAGAAAGGGAAGGGGGAGGAGCACCAGAAGGAGGTGATGGGCAGGTAAGGAGATAAGTTGGGAGAGGGAAACAGGAATGGGGAATGGTGAAGGAGAGTGGGGGGCAGTCACTGGAAGTTTGAGAAATCGGTGTTCATGCCATCAGGTTGGAAGCTATCCAGATAGAATATAAAGTATTGCTCTTCCAATCTGAGTGTTCCTCATCGCAGCAGTAGAGGAGGCCATGGACTGACATGCCAGAATGGGAATGGGAAGTAGAATTGAAATGGGTGGCCATTAGGACATCCTGCTTTTTGAGGCAAATGGGGCGATGGTGCTTGACGATGCAGTCTCCAAATCTACACTGGGCTCACAGGAGGCCACACCAGGAGCACTGGATACAGTAGATGACCCGAACAGTCTCTCAGGTGAAGCATCACCTCACATGGAAGGACTGTTTGGGACCCTGAATGGCAGCGAAGGAGGAGGTGTAGGAACAGGTGTGACACTTGTTCCACTCACAAGGATAAGTGCCAGGAGGGAGATCAGTGGGAAGTGAGGAGTGGGCAAGGGAGTTGTATTCCCCCACAGGTCCTGAAGCCCATCAATGAGTACAAGGTGATCACATTGCCCAGTCCAACTAAAGGTTCAAATGGTTCCATTTATTATCAGAGAATGTATACAGTATACAACCTGACATTCTTACTCTTCACAGACATCCATGAAAAACAGAAGAACCCCAAAAGAACAAATGACAGAAAAACGTTAGAACCCCAAAGCCCCCTCTCCCCCTCCTCTGCGCAAGCAACAGCAAAGCCTCAGAGAGACAATGATCTGCAGTCAACAAAAGCTAATGTTCAGCCAACAGTTCAACATGTCTGTGGTAAACCATGTATATATGTTGTAACTAGGTTACCTGTCTGGATACACACCTCTGCCGACTGCCCCTGTGGCTCCTCCCACAGTGTCCTGTACAAAGGTGTTTGCCTTGCCCCTCTCCCTCAGACTGGGGGCAGACACTCACTGTGGAGGTCGTATTGTACAGCGAATAAGAGCCTTTCAGTATTTTACCAAACCTCAGTCTTTTGGAGTAATTGAAGGTGCTTCAATGTCACAGGCTCCCTCTTGCACTAACGGGGGACGGAGCGACGTCACCCATTTCACAGCGAAAGGGGAGACTGACAGTCACTATTACCGTGTTACAGATGGCTGTGTTGCTTTTTATTCCCAATTTCTGTGATGCAAGAATTGGCAGCAAACTCTGCCTACCATCGATCAATCAGGTTCAATCAGTCCATTGACAGTGATTCTTCAGCTTCCTTCCCTCCAGCAGCCATCTGGTCGGAGCAGGGCAAAGCTGCGAATCTACCAAAGCATTCAACCCGCTTCCGTAGCAGAAACGAACAGTGCGCAGAAATCCTATCAAATGAGCGGAATCTGTCGTGATAAAGGAACAGGAAGCACGTATAATGGTAACTTTATTCGATAACGCCATTGCTACTGTGGACATTACCTCAGCGGTGGGATAATCAAGTTTCTTGGAAATGAAAGATATCCTCTCAACAGATTGTGTAATGTCCTATTGGACATCTTCCATCTACATTATATGCTGATATTTCCATGACAACATATCATGCTCAGACATGAGATTAATTTGATAAGTGTAGGAAGGAAGTTGTTTGCTTCAGTTCCTGGAGTACCATGACATGTCACAAGGTTCAGTGCGGCCTTAGGCAACATTTTATCAGCGGATGAACCACTCCAGAGGGAAGCAGTAAATAGAGTCGGGGTTTTATTTCTCCCACCATGGTCAGTGGGAATGACTAAGCTGCAGTGATAAAAAAAAACATAAACTAAAGCCTGCTGACACTTGCTGATGTTTTATTTTTGCCAGTGCAATAAAGACCAGTGCGGTGGCATCTGTGAGATTCGATTTTCTGTTCGAAAACAAATGGTTTAATTTTGTAAAGTTAACCCTCCAAGGACGCTGTTTGTAGCATTTCAAACACAGACCATAATTACAATGTTCTACACCTTCCAGAGATCACCAGGAAAACAGCAAACACTTCGCTGCTGCAGAATTTCTCATAAACATTCTCTTTTACATAAGCCAACAATATTTCTGCTCTAAACTATTTTCAGACAAAGCCATCTATATCTTAGGTGCCCTTTCCCAGATAAAAGATAATAGCCCCATAAAGCTGCAAAATAAATCAAAATAAAATCATTTATTTGGAGATATTTAACTAGTAGCAGCTATTAAAATGCCAGGTCTTATTCATCTTCCCAGCTGAGAGATTTTGTCAGGGATGGGTGTTTTACAATGAGCTGTGTAGTATCTCTGTTGTCCAGCAGGAGAGGGGAAACTCTTCCCTTTTCCCTCAGAAAACTGAATTATTCATTATAACTCTGCAAAGTAAACTTCAGAAAATCTCCTGTGGGATCATGGTGACCTTGAATTACTGTAGTTCTAGCTAGTCTGATCCAGTCTGACTATCTCCCTCATAGCCTGTTGTGTAGCTTGTTGCTGAATCCTCTGCTGAGGATTTCGACAATGGCTATGGGTGGTGGGCTGGAGATAAATCTCTACCAAAGGAGGTGTAAGGTGCTTCTTCCATCAGTTAGCCTGCAGGTCTACCTTGGGCAAGGTGTAGCACCTGCTTAGCCCCCGATCAGGGTCATGTGAAGCCATGGGAGCAGGTGGTGATGGTCGTTTGAGCAGCTGGTGCAGATCACAAGTCCTGGTTATGTGACCACTGACACCAGGCAGACAATCTCTGAAGAATATTGATAACGGCTGCGGTCACCCATCTTGTAAGACACTGCCCTGAGGAAGGCAATGGCAAATCACTTCTGCAGAAAAATTTGCCAAGATCAATCATGGTCATGGGACCATGATCGGCCACGTCACACGATGCGGCACACAGTGATGATGATGAATGATGGCTATGTTGGGGGGGGGGGGGAGGTGGAGAAGAGTTAGATTGATCTTAGAGTGGGCTAAAGGGTGGGAACATCATCGTGGTCAAAGGGACCAGTACTGTGCTGTAATTTTCTATGTAATGATACTCTCTGACTATCCACACTCACCACCTTGTGATCCTTGCCTGAAGCTAGCATCTTCTAGTTTTAGACAGTTCTGTGTGAGGATCCATTTACCATCTATCTAATCTTTGTCTCTTGTTATCTTTTTTTTAGTTGCCTTCGGTTGGCTTTTAAAAGTTTCCCAATCTTAACTTCCCACTAATTTTGTTCTATTATATGCCCTCTCCTTTGCTTTTGTGTTGGCTTTGTCTTCGCTTGTCAGCCATGGTTCCAATATCTTACCTTTAGAATTCTTCTTTGGGATGCATTTATCCTACACCTTCTGAATTGCTCCCAGAAACTCCAACCTTTATGGTTCTGCTGTGATCCCTGTTAGTGTCTCCTTCCAATATATCTGGGCCAGCTCCTTTCTCATGCCTCTACAATTCACTTTACTCCACTGTAATACTGATACATCTGACTTTAACTTCTCCCTATCAAATTGCAGGGCGAATTCTATCATATTATGATCACTGTCTCCCAAGGGTTCCTTTACCTTAAACTCCCTAACCAAAGCCGGTTCACTACACAACACGCAATCCAGAATAGCTGATCCCTGAGTAGGCTCAACCACAAGCTGCTCTAAAAAAGTCGTCTCGTCGGCATTCTGTAAATACTGTCTTTTGGGATCTAGCACCAACCTAGCTTTTTCATTCTACCTGCATATTGAAATCCCCCATGGCTATTGTAATATTGCACTTTTGACATACATTTTCTATCTCCCATTGTAGTTTGGAACCACATCCTGGCTACTGTTCGGGGGCTTGTATATAACTCCCATAAAGAACTTTTTACCCTTGCAGTTTCTTAACTCTACCCACAAGGATTCTATATTGTCCTATCATACTGTATGTCACCTCTATCTAAGGATTTGATTTAAGACCATAAGACCATAAGACAAAGGAGCAGAAGTCGGCCATTCGGCCCATCAAGTCTGTTCTGCTATTTTATCATGAGCTGATCCATTCTCCCATTTAGTCCCACTCCCCCGTCTTCTCACCATAACCTTTGATGCCCTGACTACTCAGATACCTATCAATCTCTGCCTTAGATACACCCAATGACTTGGCCTCCACTGCCGCCCGTGGCAACAAATTCCACAGATTCACCACCCTCTAGCTCATTTTTTACCAACAGAACCACGCCACACGCTCTGCCTTCACACCTGTCCTTTTGATGCAATGTGTATCCTTAGATATTAAGCTCCCAACTATAGTCTTCTTTCAGCCACATCTCAGTGAGGCCCACGTTATATCTGCCAGTTTCTAACTGCACTGCAAGATCACCTGCCTTACTTGGCATACTGCATGCATGCAAATATAACATCTTCAATCTTATATCTGTCACTCTTTTTAATTTTACCCCCTTCTTACACTGCAGCTTATGAAACTGACTGCAGTTTTGCCCCATTATTTCCCTGTGCTTTCTGACTATCTCACCACACACTGCCTCTGCCTGTAAACCAACAGCCCTAGCCTCAATCTTATCACTGCTGTTCCTAATCTCCTGCCAAATTAGTTTAAACCCTCCTGAACAGCTCTAGTAAAGCAACACAGATCAAAGTTGCTGGTGAACGCAGCAGGCCAGGCAGCATCTCTAGGAAGCGGTACAGTGGACGTTTCAGGCTGAGACCCTTCATCAGGAGTAACTGAAAGAAGAGCTAGTAAGAGATCTCCCAGTGGCCACACATTTTAATTCCACATCCCATTCCCATTCTGATATGTCTATCCACGGCCTTCTCAACACTCAGTCACACTCAGGTTGGAGCAACAACACCTTATATTCCGTCTGGGAAGCCTCCAACCTGATGGCATGAACATTGACTTCTCAAATTTCCGCTAATGCCCCACCTCCCCTTCATACCCCATCCGTTATTTATTTATATACACACATTCTTTCTCTCTCTCTCCTTCTTCTCTCTGTCCCTCTGACTATACCCCTTGCCCATCTTCTGGGTTTTCCCCCCCTTCCCCCTTTTCTTTCTCCCCGGACCTCCTGTCCCATGATCCTCTCATATCCCCTTTGCCAATCATCTGTCCAGCTCTTGGCTCCATCCCTCCCCCTCCTGTCTTCTCCTATCATTTTGGATCTCCCCCTCCCCCTCCCACTTTCAAATCTCTTACTAGCTCTTCTTTCAGTTAGTCCTGGCGAAGGGTCTCGGCCTGAAACATCGACTGTACCTCTTCCTAGAGATGCTGCCTGGCCTGCTGCGTTCACCAGCAACTTTGATGTGTGTTGTCAGGTGAAGCTCGTCCCTTTTGAACAGGTCATATTTCCCCAGGAGAGATCTCAATGATCCATAAATCTGAACCCATGCCCCCTGCAACAGTTTCTCACCCATGCATTTATCTGCCAAATGCTCCTATTCTTATCCTCAGTGGCCTGTGGCACAGGCAGCAATCCACTGGCAGTTCTGTTTATGAGAAACTCCATTCTGTTTATGAGCTTTCTACCTAGCTCCCTAAATCCTCTCAAGTTTTTTCTTGCACAGAGTTGTAGGAGCCTGGAATATGTCATGAGGAGTGGTGGGGGAAGCAGATATGACCGAGATGTTTAAGAAGCTCAAAGAGAGAGAAAGGAGGGAGATGGATCATGTGCAGGCAGTGGGGATTAGCGTAATTAGTTGCCATTAGTTTAATTAGTTTGGCACGACATCGTGGGCTGAAGCGCCTGTTTCTTTGCTGTACTCTTCAATGTTCTATGTTCTAACAGAGAGCTGATTGCCATTTGTGGATGTTCCAACATTATGGGAAGCCTCAGCAGTGAGGCCTCCTGAACGGTTGGACGTGGGCCCAGTAGGCCAGGGCTCCAGAAGGAAGTGTAGCTGTGAGAAAGCGTGAGTGGGAGCCTGGCCTAGTGAATCTCAGGAGAGTATAACAGGCCTTGAACATGAGTCAAAACCTCAGCTTCCTTCTCTGAGTACACATATCTATCAGGTAAATGTTGCAAGCCTCCATAAAAGTTGTATTTGGTTCCAACTTTCCTTTCAATTTCAAGATTATATTTTACATATGGTACAAAAAGGTTTGAAAATACATTCTGTACATGTTTAAACTCTCCAGGACTTCATCGTTTTTGGCTTTGCTTTCTGGGTGTCCAATTGGCTGAGCAATCCTTTGAGGGTGAAGTCCTTCAGTTCATTCAGCAAGACAGCTGCAGTCACCACCTTTTGTGCTAAACAGTGTCTCTGCCTGTGTGAGTGACAGAGCAGGGGTAATTCATCCTGGGCTCTCTGCCTTGGCAGATAAATTGTTACTTGAAGATACACGGGAGAATTGATGAATTATGGAAAATAAATCGTCCAATGATGTAAAGGCTGATAACTCCTGTCTACATGTGCCATTAGAATTCCTGGAAGTTTTATCTTTTCATAAATCAGTAGTTCCTTTATTATGTGGGTTCTATTTATAAGACATCTGTTTCTTGCTGCACAACAAGATAGCTGGCAAGAGCAGATTATAGTTCATTATTCAACTGAAACAGCCTCTGATCTGACACTTTGTTACTTGACCAGATTAAACAAACCGGTATTCCCAGAAGTAACACAGCACATTAGGATGGAAGAGTATTTATAGGAAGATCGAATATTCAAATAGAACTTGGGTCATTTCCAAATGTTCGACATAATGAGTGACAGATTATTTTGGCTCTGTACTTCCAAAACAAAGTCTCCTTTAGACTCTGCCGCAGTGGTCTTACTGGTTGCTATCTCCCTGATATGGTCAGTGTAGGGGTGCAGCAGAACAGAGTGCCAATGTTCCAGCGCTCCGTGACGATGGCTGTCTGATAGAGGCCACATTCGGAATTTGGCTTTACACACTCTGTGCAAAGGATTGAGGCCAGAGACAGGCCTGCTTTACTTTCTTTCCTGATCCGTTCCTTTAGCATTTTGTTCCTGTCACTCATTTTACTGAGGTGATTATCTGATCTTCTTCTTTTCTGCAGAGTCTTATCTTCATGTAACACATGGAACACAGAAGATGGAACACTGTATATGGAGCATGCAACACTGCATATGGAACATGAAACTGTATATGGAACATGGAACACTGTACATGGAACATGAAACTGTATGTGGAACATGGAACACTGTATATGGAACATGGAACTGTATATGGAGCATGGAACATTGTATATGGAACATGGAACTGGATATGGAGCATGGAACATTGTATATGGATCATGAAACTGTATATGGAACATGGAACATTGCATATGGAACATAAAACTGTATATGGAGCATGGAACACTGTATATGGAACATGAAACTGTATATGGAGCATGGAACATTGTATATGGAACATGGAACTGGATATGGAGCATGGAACATTGTATATGGATCATGAAACTGTATATGGAACATGGAACATTGCATATGGAACATGAAACTGTATATGGAGCATGCAACACTGTATATGGAACGTGGAACTGGATATGGAGAATGGAACACTGTACATGGAACATGAAACTGTATATGGAACACGAAACTGTATATGGAGCATGGAACACTGTACATGGAACATGAAACTGTATATGGAGCATGGAACACTGTATATGGAACATGGAACTGTATATGGAGCATGGAACACTGTATATGGAACGTGGAACTGTATATGGAGCATGGAACACTGTACATGGAACATGAAACTGTATATGGAACAAGGAATACTGTACATGGAACATGAAACTGTATATGGAACATGAAACTGTATATGGAACATGGAACACTGTACATGGAACATGAAACTGTATATGGAACATGAAACTGTATATGGAGCATGGAACACTGCATATGGAACATGAAACTGTATATGGAGCATGGAACACTGTATATGGAACATGGAACTGGATATGGAGCATGGAACACTGTACGTGGAACATGAAACTGAATATGGAATGTGGAACACTGTACATGGAACATGAAACTGTATATGGAGCATGGAACACTGTATATGGAACATGGAACTGTATATGGAGCATGGAACACTGTATATGGAACGTGGAACTGGATATGGAGCATGGAACACTGTACATGGAACATGAAACTGTATATGGAGCATGGAACACTGTATATGGAACATGGAACTGTATATGGAGCATGGAACACTGTATATGGAACATGGAACTGTATATGGAGCATGGAACACTGTATATGGAACATGGAACTGTATTTGGAGCATGGAACATTGTATATGGAACATGAAACTGTATATGGAGCATGGAACACTGTATATGGAACATGGAACTGTATTTGGAGCATGGAACATTGTATATGGAACATGAAACTGTATATGGAGCATGGAACACTGTATATGGAACGTGGAACTGTATATGGAGCATGGAACACTGTATATGGAACATGGAACTGTATATGGAGCATGGAACACTGTATATGGAACACAGAAGATGGAACACTATATAATATAGCTCAAGATCGTTGAGGAATTCAACATTGATTTTGTGGGTGTTGGACTTGCAGTATCTGCAGATTTTCTCATTTTTGTAACATGGCACAGGTGTTGTGACATGAAAAACGTCACTGGAGGGACACTGAAGCCAATGGATCTCTAAGTGTTCTGTTCAACAAAAATGAACAGCAGGCACCTTATTTAGATACTCTTGGAGGAAGAGGCCTCCCAACCCAATATTCCATGACATTTTATGTGCTAAAGATTAGAGGTAACAGCAGGATAATTCTATAGTCACAATGTATCTACAATCCTCCCTTTTCACACCCCTCCCTCTTCACACCCACACTTGAGACTCCCGAAACGAATGTTAATCTCTACCAACTCGAGGCCACGTCCATGCATATGCAGGCATCTGAGGTCTAATTGTTCAGAGTTGCATTTTAAATTCAACCTGCAATCTACATTCAAATCAGAAAATTGGTTGCTGGTGAAATTAATATTTTCTATATACCCTAACTCCAGAAACACCCTAACAATGGGCACACCGTTGTATGCACTAAACATGGTGCCAAGTTTATCTAAGGCCGTTCTGCCTGAACATGATCTGCATCCCTGCAATCCTTGTGTACTGGAGGGATAGGTAGGGTTTGGAGGTTTCTTGACACAATATGTAGATAAGCCTACAAGAGGAGAGGCTGTACTTGACCTGACATTGGGAAGTGAATCTGGTCAGAGTTTGGTGGGATGTGAATCACGTGTGAAACTGTCCCAATGGAGGGTCTTGGCTCCAAATGTTAACTGTCTATTCCTCTCCATAGATACTGCCTGACCTGCTGAGTTCTCCCGGCATTTTGTGTGAGTGTTTACATGCAAGTGTCTATCCAACAGGATCTTCAATGCCGCAATCACATTTAGTTCCACCACTACACCTGGCAGATGTATCCGATCAACATTATATTCTGACGCTGTCTGAGGCTGGTTACCCTTCAGATTCCAGTGTGATTGAAGAACAGCAGAATAACTGTTTCATGCTTGACCGAGCAGTGATACTTGGGTCTGAAACTCACAGGGTATGCAAAAAGAAAGGGAATTCTACAAACTGCTCCAACGTTCTTCCACAATTTCACGGTTACTTTGACCTAACTACCAATTTTTCATTTGAACAAATCGGAATTCATAAATGGATGTCAACTGGAAGAAATCTGTTTAGAGATTTTTTTTAAAATTGCTTTCTACTCATTGTTGCAAACATGAAGGAATTTACATTGAATTTGCTTTTGTGCTTCTTGTTAAGTTTGGTTTCCAGCTAAATCTCAAGAAATCTCATGCCTGGACAATGTTTTCTCTATTTTTTTTTACAGCTGTATGGACCAATCATTGCTCTGAGCAGAAAATTTTTACGCGGTCTGAAAAACAGCGTGGCACTTTAATAAAACAGCAGATAAAAGAAAATTCTATTTGCGTGGCAACAAAGGCGATGCGCAGGGGAGCATTTCAAAGTTCAAAAGTTCAAATTTCAAAGTACATTTATTATCAAAGTGCTGTCTGTATACTTTATACAACCTTGAGATCCATCTCCTTACATGGCCACAAAACAAAGAAACCCAGTAGAACTCATTAAAACAAAAGAAGGCCATCGAACATGCAATGTGCAGAGAAAAATAAGATTGTGCAAACAGTAAAAGTAAGCAAGTAGCATTCAGACCTGAAGGTCACAAAGCTAAGTCCACAGACAATTCAGAAGCCTGGCAATTACAGACCACAAGACTGAGTTCAATGCAGAGACTAATAGAACTCACAGAGCAGCAAAGCGAGCTGAACTGGCCTGGCCCTCGTCCACGGCCCTGACACCCAGATCTATTCAATCTGGCCAGCCTTTTAAATTGGTGGTTGCTGTGCGGCCACGCACCCTCACAGCTTAGAGGGAGCAGGTTCAAAAAGATATGGCCGGTGTAGACACAGAAACGGAAGATCTTGTGTTGGTGTGTTTTTTTGTTATTAGCACATCCAGCGACATGGACGGCATACAAACTGTTGGAGGGTCTCAGCATGTTGAGCAGCTTCCGTGGAGGGAAAAGAAGTATCAATGTTTCAGGTCAAAATCCTACATCAGGACACATCCTGGCCCTCCTCAGATGGTCCTCCAACAGGCTGCTCCAGACTCCAGTGTTTCCATGTACAAGAGCAGACACTCCCAGTCAAACCCAGGTGCACTTGGAAGTTGGAAGGCGGTGTTGAGTATGAGCTGAGATTCTGTTCCTGGGAGTGCTTTCCTGCTTTCCTGATCTTCCCGGCCCCAACATAGAAACATAGAAACATAGAAAATAGGTGCAGGAGTAGGCCATTCGGCCCTTCGAGCCTGCACCGCCATTTATGATGATCATGGCTGATCACCCAACTCAGAACCCCGCCCCAGCCTTTCCTCCATACCCCCTGATCCCCGTAGCCACAAGGGCCATATCTAACATCATTGACTTTCACACAGAGGGAAACCATTTGGCCCATCAGCCCCATCAGTATTTCCCTGTTCAAACCACAAAATAAATTTATTATGAAAATACATATATGTCACCTGTTACAACGCTGAGATTCATCTTCTTGTGGCAGTCACAGTAAATACAAAGAAACGTAACAGAATTAACAAATTCCACAGATTATGAGGGGGAATTTCTTTAGCCAGAGGGTGGTGAATCTGTGGAATTTGTTGTCACAGGCAGCTTTGGAGGCCAAGTCATAGGGTCTATTTAAGGCAGAGGCTGATAAACTCTTGACTAGTCAAGACATAAAGGGATACGGGGAGAAATAGAAGATTGGAGATGAGAGGGAAAATAGATCAGCCATGATGAAATGCCAAAGCAACTCGATGGGCCAAATGGCCTAATTCTGCTCCGAAATCTCATTGTTTTATGATCGGAAGACCACACACAAGATGGACAAACAACTAATGTGCAAACATCAATAGATTATTTAAATACAAAAAGAAAAAAGAAAAATGTATATAATAAATATGCAATAAATATCGAGACCATGAGATAAAGGCATCTTGAAAGTGAATCCATAGTTTGTGGGAACACGTTGGTGTTGGGATGAATGAAGTTGAGTGAAGTTATCCCCTTTGGTTCAAGAGGTTGAACCCTCACAATGTGTCCGGCCCTGATGGTGTACCTGGTAGGGCTCTGAAAACCTGCGCTAACCAGCTGAAGGAGTGTTCAAGGGCATCTTCAATCTCTTACTGCTGCAGATGGAAGTTCCCACCTGCTTCAAATGGGCAACAAACATACCAGTACCCAAGAAGAGCACAATGAGCAATTTCTGATTTTATTAATAACTTAGATGAGGGAGTGGAAGGGTGGATCAGTAAGGCTGCAGATGATTTAAAGGTTGCTGGTGTTGTGAACAGGGTGGAAGGTTGTCGTAGGTTACAACAGGACATTGACGGGTTGTAGAGTTGGGCTGAGAAGTGGCAGATGGAGTTCAGTCTGGAAAAGCATAAATTGATACACTTTGGAAGATTAAAGGAAGGCAGAGTACAGGATTAGCAGCAGAATTTTTATCAGTGTGTAAGAACAGAGCTATCTTGAGGTTCACGTCAATAGATCCCTCAAAGTTGCTGCACAAGCTGATAGGGCAGATAAGATGGCATATGTTGTGTTAACCTTCGTTGGTCGGGGGACTGAGTTCAAGAGCCATGAGGTAAGGTTGCAGCTCTATAAAGCTCCATCTAGACTATGCCTGGAATATAGTATTCAGTTCTGGTTGCTTCATTATAGGAATGATATGGAAGCTTTACAGAGGTTTGAGAGGAGGTTTACCAGAATGCTACCTGGATTAGAGAGCATGTGTTATGAGGATAAGTTGAGCGAGGAGGATGAGGGGTGACTTGATAGACGTTTACAAGATTATGAAAGGCATCAATCATGTGTACTATTTCCCAGGACAGCAGTGGCCTGCACCAGGTCACGTCCACCTAAGACGAGTGGAAGAAGTGGAGGGAAGTTGACATGAGATGTCAAAGGCAGGTGGATGCCTAGAACACACTGCTGACAGAGGCAGATACATTCAAAGAACAGAGCAATGCCTCAGAAGGCTGTATCCATCATTAAGGACCCCCATCACCCAGGACATGCCCTCTTCTCATTGCTACCATCAGGTAGGAGGGACAGAAGCCTGAAGAGACACACTCAGTGATTCAGGAACAGCTTCTTCTCCCCTGCCATCAGATTTCTGAATGGGCTTTGAACCCATAAACACTACCTCTCTACTTTTTTTGCACTATTTAACAATGGGATTAGCATACAGGCATTATGTCCGTACATTTCTATCATTATATGATGTTGCGTGATGGTACCTGCACCCCATCCTTCACCGCGGATCCCCTCACCCCTCTTATCCCTCACACCCCTCATCCATCACCCCAAATCACAAATTCCTCACCCACAACCCTCAGTCTTCCCCTCTTACCCCTCACCCCTCTCTCCTCACCCCTCTTGCCTCAGTCTTCAACCCTCACCACTGTTTCAAACCTCAACCCTTCATCCCTCACCCAAATCACAAATACCTCACCCTTCACCCCTCACCTATAACCCTCACTCCTTACCCTCACCCTTCACCCCTCAGTCTTCAAACCTCATCCCTCAGAACTCACCCCTCAACCCTCTCCCCTCATTTGCAACCCTCACCCCTCAGTCTTCAAATCTCAACCCTTCATCCCTCACCCAGAATCCTAAATACCTCAGCATTCACCCCTCACCTGCAACCCTCACTGCTTACCTCTCACCCCTCGCCCCTCAGTTTTCAAACCTCACCGCTCATCCCTCAGAACTCACCCCTCTCGCCTCAGTTTCAACCCTCACCACTGAGGTTTCAAACCTCAACCCTTCATCCCTCACCCGAATCACAAATACCTCACCCTTCACCCCTCACCCATAACCCTCACTCCTTACCTCTCACCCCTCGCTCCTCAGTTTTCAAACCTCACTGCTCATCCCTCAGAACTCAACCCTCTCCCCTCAGTCTTCAAACCTCATCCCTCATCCCTTACCCCAAACCCCTCACCCCTCACTGTGCACCCTTCACTCCTTATGCCCCACCCCCTCATCACTCTGCACCTTTTACTCCTCACTTTCCACAACTGCCTTTCCCCCCACGGTAACTGTTTCGTCAGTCAGTCTGCTGGAGGAGGCAGGACACATGATAATGAAGTACTGTAGGCCTGTGTCACACCCCTCTGCTCTCTGCCCCACTCCCCCCTCCCCACCCCGTGGCTGTCTGTGACCCAGCCTGCCTCCAGCTGTGCAGGCACCTTCGAAAAGAAGCAACATATCGACCAAAGTCTCTCTGAAATAAATCGCCGAAGCTGCTTGTAATAAACTCTGCCTAATTATGAAGTAAGAGCCATGGATACATGTGCAAGAGAATTGGAGCAGTGTGGATTGAAAGCGAGATTGGTTTCATTCTCATTTCATATTAATGGAGCTGTTAGTTCTAATGTGCTGGCGTTGCAGATCTGACTGAAATTCAGGCTGCCACTAATGAATCCATTAAGTATTTTCTAATGTCCTCCCTTTCTAACTCTCATTACCCAGTGTTAATGCTCTTCAGTCAGCTCCCAGCTGTACTCCTCCACACCAGCATCAGAATTTGCCGTAACGCTGCTGCTGCTGTGTGCCCCGGAGAAGAGGCAGTTAGCAATTAGGAAGGTAAATGATGTGTTGGCTTTTATAGCAGGTCGATTTGAGAACAGGAGTGAAGATGCGGTGCAGCAGTTTTGTTGGGTCCTGTTGAGAGCACCACCTGGAAGACTGTGTGCATGTCAAAGGAGGGATGCATTTGCAGTTGGGGGAGTGTGGCAGAGGGTCACAGATTGACTGTGTTCTCTCAGGGTTCTGCGGAATTCTCTGAAAACGATGAATGTTTAGTGGTCAGGAGTGGTCTATCCTACAGCTTGTGCCTGCTCCTCCAGTAACACCCTGGCTGCTGTCTTACCTCAGTTACGTTTCCGACAATAATCCCAAATCCCTCGCAATCAACACAAAAAGGGACACAGTTTTAAGGTGCTTGGAAGTAGGTACAGAGGGGACATCAGGGGAAAGTTTTTTACGCAGAGTGGTGAGTGCGTGGAATGGGCTGCCAGCGACTGTTGTGGAGGCAGATACGATAGGGTCTTTTAAGATGCTCCTGGATAGGTACTTGGAGCTTAGAAAAATAGAGGGCTATGGGTAACCCCAGGTAATTTCTAAAGTAAGTACATGTTCAGCACAGCATTGTGGGCTGAAGGACCCGTGCTGTAGGTTTTCTATGTTTCTATGTTTCTAAAATGCTGGAGGAACTCAGCAGGCCAGGCAGTATCTATGGAAAAGAATAAACAGTCAACATTTCAGGCCAAGACCCTTCTCCAGAACTCAGTGAGCATCTGAATCAGGTTTATTATCACTGTCTTCGTACATGATGTGAAATCTGATGTTCTGCTGCAGCAGTACAGTGCAATTCCTTTGCATCCAAAACTACATCATTTTCCTTTCACGTCACATGCCGGTGATAATAAACCTGATTCTGATTTCTGATTCTGTGTGGCTAAGTACAACTCCAACACATTTGCTGATGACATGATTGCTGTGGGCCGTATCAAAGGGCACGATGAATCAGCACAGAGGAGGGAAGTTGAAAAATTGTCTGAGTGGTGTAATAACAACAACCTCTCACTCAATGCCAACAAGACCATGAAACTGATTGTACATTTCAGGAGAGGGAAACCACAGGTCCACAAGACAGTAATCATTGGAGGATCAGAGGTGGGGAGGGTCAGTAACTTTAAATTCCTGGGGGTCACTAACCCGGAGGACCTGTCCTGGACCCATTATATAAATATAATTGCGAAGAAAGCGCGACAGCACCTCTACTTCCTCAGGAGTCTGCGGAGGTTCTGCATGTCATCAAAAACCTTGGCGAGCTTCTATAGATGTGTGGTGGAAAGAGTGCTGACTGGCTGCATTACCGCCCGGTATGGGAACACCAATGCCCTTGAGTGGAAAATCCTACAGAAGGTAGTGGATTCGGGCCAGTAAATCATGGGTGAAACTTTCCCAACCATTGAGCACATCTACATGAAACGTTGCCGTAGAAAAGCAGCATCCATCATCAGAGATCCTCACCACCCAGGCCATGCTCTTTTCTCACTGCTGCCATCAGGTAGAAGGTACAAGAGACTCAGGACTCACACCAACAGTTACTACCCCTCAACCATCAGGCTCCTGAACAAAAAAGGGTAACTACACTCATCTAAGGACCCTTTATCCTGTTACTTCATGCTCGTTATTTATTGCTATTTATTTATATCTGAATTTGCACAGTTTGTTGCTCATTGATCCTGTTTACGGTTACCGTTCTAGAGATTTGCTAAGTATGCCCGCAGAAAAAGAACCTTAGAGTTGTACGTGGTGATATGTATGCAGTCTGATAATAAATTTTACACAGCTTACACCCTGAGTTCATCAGTGACAGCCAGGAAAGACTGGGTGACAACCTTGAAAAGAGTGGTGACGACTGGAGAGTCCGTGACAGCCCGGACAGAGACGGCAACCAGGGCAGAACGGGCTGGCAACCCAATCTGTGTCCTCTGAGAGGAGGACCCCCACAAAAGCTACGATGAATCTAAGGGAAAAACACCCCCAGGGATGCCCGAGAGGTGGCGGGGGGGTGGGGGGGGAGGATGAGCACCCCAGTCAGGTGGACACAATGGCATCAGACCAGGCAATGAACAAACGACGATGAGGAAGCAGTGTGCATGTGGCAAAATCTGCAAGAACAATCACGGCTTGAAGATCCACCAAGCGAGGATGAAGTGTTTGGCGGGAGCAGGAGCAGCACAATGCACAGATGTCCAACCTGGTGAGACGAAGGAGGGGCCAGGCCTGGAGTCACCCCATAGTGCCCGGAACCTCCAAGTATTGCAAACTAATCCCTCTAACATCAAGTCTAACAGGAGGCGGATCAAATGGCCTGCAGCTAACATGACTTCACTGTGAAAACAGTTTGATGAAGATGTTAACCAAATTCTGGAGACAACAGAGAAGGGAGGAGTTGATAGGAAGCTACAAGCCATGACAACAATCATTGTCAGCATCGCAGCGGAACGGTTCGGAGAAGAGGAGAAGGAAGGCTCCAAAACACCTACTCGAAGAACCAAAGAGCATTGAGGATCCACAACATCAGGCAGGAGATGAAAGCGCTGAAGTCCCAATACAAGGAGGCAGGAGAAGAGGAGAGCATTGGCTTGGCCCAGCTGATGTGCATACTACGAAAGAAGATCGGGGTCCTCCGCCGGGCAGAGTGGCATCAGAGGCGGCGTGGTGAAAGGGCCCAAAAACGTGCTGCCTTTATCGCCAACCCCTTCGAGTTCACTAAGGAGTTGCTGGGGGAGAAGCGCAGTGGGAAACTGGCCTGTTCTCAGGAAGACATAGACCAACATCTGAAGAAGATATATAATGATCCTGAAAGAGAGCAGGAGTTGGGAGAGTGTGACACCCTAATAGACCCACCTGAACCGGAGGTGCAGTTCGACATGTCAGAGCTGCAACTAAAGGAAGTCAGAGAGGTCGTCCGCAAAGCAAGGGCAAACTCAGCTCCAGGACCAAGCAGCACCTAGTACAAAGTGTACAAGAACTGCCCCAAACTCCTGCTGCGTCTGTGGAAGTTCCTGAGAATCTTCTGGAGAAGGGGGAAGATCCCAGAACAGTGGAGAGTGGCTGAAGGGGTGTGGATCCCGAAGGAGGAAAATGCCACCCAGATAGATCAGTTTCACATCATCTCCCTGCTGTGTGTCGAGGCAAAGATCTTCTTCAGTACCGAGTTGGATGGCTGGCTGAAATCTGTGGACAAGTCTAGCCTATCTGGGAAGTTTAAAGCCTGGGTGTATCAGCATGGCGTTCTTCCCAGAATCCTGTGGCCCCTCCTCGTCTATGCAGTTCCAATTTCAACAGTCGAAACCTTAGAGAGGAGGGTTAGCAACCACCTCAGGAGATGGCTGGGGCTGCCAAAGAGCCTGAGCAGCATCGCACTCTATGAACACCACAACAAACTGCAACTGCCCTTCAAATCCTTGGAGGAAGAATTCAAGATAACAAGAACCAGAGAAGTGATACAGTACAGGGACTCAAGTGATCTGAAGGTGGCTAAAACAGGGATCCAAGTGAGGACTGGCAGAAAGTGGAGGGCAGAGGAAGCTGTTCAGAAGGCAGAGGTGAGGCTGCATCACAGGAGGCTGGTGGGAGTGGTCACACGAGGCCGAGCTGGGCTAGGATCCTTTCCAACTCCCCAAATGGACACCAGAGAGAAGGAAAGGTATCGTCTAGTTTAAGAGGAGGTGAGAGCAGTAGTGGAGGAGATGAGAGCCTGCAAGGCACTGGGAATGAAGCAACAGGGAGCTTGGACAAGGTGGGAGAATGCGGTTGAGAGGAAAGTGACCTGGGCTGATCTTTGGAAAGCCGAACCACACCGCATCCAATTTCTCATCCAGGCAGTGTACCATGTGCTTCCAAGCCCATCAAACCTGCACACATGGGGCAAGGCAGAGTCATCTGCGTGCCCACTGTGCTCCAAGCGAGGAACCATGGAGCACATCCTCAGCGGCTGTGCAAGGGCACTTGGTGAGGGACGGTACCGATGAAGGCATGATCAGGTCCTGAAGACCATCGCTGAAGCCGTCAGCGCAGGAGTTGAGTGGGCGAAACGGTCCCGACCCTCCAAACAGACAATTGCCTTTGTCAGAGCTGGGGAGCAGCCAATACCTGCAGGCATTCTGACCTCTGCAAGGGACTGGCAGCTGTTGGTGGACCTCGAACGGCAGCTGAAGTTCCCCAAGCATATCGCAGCCACCACCCTGCGACCAGACATTGTCCTAGTGTCTGAGTCTACTAAGCAAGTGGTGCTGCTGGAGCTGACAGTCCCATGGGAAGATCGCCTGGAAGAGGTCTTTGAAAGGAAGCTGTCCAAGTACGCAGGACTGGTCAGCAACTGTCAGCAGGCTGGATGGAGAGCGAGGTGTCTCCCAGTGGAAGTTGGTTGTAGGGGATTCGCAGCCCATTCCTTAGTTACAGCCTTCAGCATTTTGGGCATCAAGGGAGAGAGGAAGAGGAGAGCCATCCGCAGTACCACCGATGCGGCAGAGAGGGCCTCAAGATGGCTGTGGCTCAAAAGAGGGGAGCCATGGAGTCATAAGTAGCTAGCCATCTGGACACAAGCTGGGGTCTGATCAGTCCCGGCTGGGTCACCTGGAGGAGGTTGTATGATGTTGAAAGACCCGAAACACCCGATGATTCCAGGAACATCACTGAAGATGTGTCCAGAGGCATCAGTAGATGTATGTACACAGTTGAACTTTGAGCAGAATAATGCAATACGTGATAATAGAGAGAAAAAAAGAAAATTTTGATTTACAGGAAGAGTAGATATATTAAATGGTTAAATTAAATAAGTAGTGCAAAAATAGCCAATAACAAAAGTAGTGAGGGAGTGTTCATGGGTTCAATGTCCATTCAGAAATCAGATGGCAGAGGGGAAAAAGCTGTTCCTGAATCACTGAGTGTGTGCCTTCAGTCTTCTGTACCTCCTTCCTGATGGTAACAATGAGAAGAAGGTCTGACCTGGGTGATGTTGGTCTTTAAAGATGGACACTACCTTTTAGAGGCACTGCTGCTTGAGGATGTCTTGGATACCGTGGAGGCTAGTCCCCATGATGGAGCTGACTAATTTTACAACTCTCTGCAGCTTATTTTGATCCTGTGCAGCAGCCCCCACCCCACTATACCGTACGGCATACGGTGAAGCAAAGACATATGGGTTAGTAGGTTAATTCCTGACATGGGTGTAACTGGGCAGTGGGGTCTCACTGGCCAGAAGAGCCTGTGACTGTACCATATCTCTAAATAAAACATATAAGAAAAATAAAAATCCTTGCTTCACTAAAGGGTTTGGCATACAAGCATTACCCAGCTAACAGACAAGAATAAATTAACATCAGTAAATACTGTCATTAACAGAATGCTTCAACAATCATTGTTAATTTAACCATGTCTGCTAATTCAACCCGCTCGACATTGTTCAAGCTAGGTTCCTCACTTATGTAATCAGCTTTTTCTGTTTATGCAAAAATATTCAAAATATGTTGGATTTGGTCACAAGACTTTGTTATTGTTTTATGGATGGTATGAATGTCAGGTATCTGACATATCTCTATGAAGCTAATATTATTTCCATGTGAGGAATCAAAACTGCATTATGAACTGTCAAACTCATGGGAACAGGCCCTTCAGCCCATAATGCTGGAACTGACCATGCTAATTCTAACCAGTCCCATCTACCTACACATGGTCCAGATCTGCCACTCCCGGCCTGTTCATGTGTCTGTCCAAAGGCCTCTTAAGCAGTCATATCCATCTCCCCCACTTCTTCTGACAGTGTGTTTCAGACACCTACCAAAAAACCTGGCTCATAAATCTCCTAGAAATTTTCTTCCATTTGCCTGTAAACTTTTTACATTTCCACTGGCAAACGCCATTTTTACCCTTTCCATGTCTCCCATTTTTATGATCTTCTATCGTTCTCCCCTCAGCCTGAACACTCCAGCAAAAACAACCCAAGTTAGTCCAACCTCTCCTTATAGTTATTCTCTTGAATCTGAGCAATGTCCTGGCAAACTTCTCCTGCAACCCCTCCAAAGCCTCCACATCCTCCATATAAAGAGCAACTTCTTATAAACGTGCAATACTCCAAATGTGGCTTATTCTAAATGTTATACAGCTGAAACCTGTCTTCCCAAACTTCATGCCCAATGCCCCATCCAATGAAGGCAAGTATACCATGTGCTTTTTTGTTAACCTCCCTATTTTTTGTAGGGTGGCAGGGTGGAGATACACCTCTACCAAAAGAAGTGTAAGGCACTCCTTCCCTCCACTAGCCTGCATCACCCTTGGGCAAGGTGTAGCACCTGTTTAGCCCCCCGATCAGGGTCACATGAAGCCATGGGAGCAGGTGGTGGATGTTCGTATGAGCAGCTGGTGCATATCACAAGTTCTGGTTATGAGATCACTGACGCCAGGCAGACAATCTCTGGTAGCGGCTGGGGTCACCCAGTTTGTAATGCTACTGCCCAGAAGAAGGCAATGGTGAAGCACTTCTGTTGAAAAATTTGGCAAGAACAATCATTGTCATTGAAAGACCATGATCACCTGCCCTACAACATGGCTCATAACTAACAAACAATTGAGTCGCCACTTTCAAAGGGTGTTAGACCTGCACGCCAACATCCCTCTGCACATTAGTGCTCCTAAGGTCCTGACTACTTTCTTCTTGCATTTGACTTGCAAAAGTGCAAAACCAGGCACTTGTTCAGATTAAATTCTACCTGCCACTCTTCCAACGGGTCTATATCTCGCTGTATCCTTTGGCAACCTTCTTCACTGTCCACAGATCTGCCAGTCTTCATGCAAAGTTGCCAATCAGTCTATCATTTTTGTCCAACTAATTTGTATATTTATGACAGGTAACAGATATCCCACTACCAATCCTTCCCCTATACGCTGGTCACAGATCTCCAGTCAAAACAATGTCTTTCCACTAGAATGGCCAAGAGAATTTTGGATTTAGTTTACCAAGTCTCCATTGATCCCATGCTTCAGCTTTGTCATCTAGCTCGCCACTCAAAAATCTCAACCAGGTTTGTGACACGTGACTTCTCCTACCCAAACGGAGCAATATAGTGGTGTAGCAGCAAGCGCAATGCCTTACAGCGTGCCAGCTGTGAGGCTGGGGTTCGATTCCTGCTGTTGTCAGCCAGGAGTTTGTACGTTCTCCCTGTGACTTTATGGATTTCCTCCAGGTGCTCTGGTTTCCTTCTGCTTTCACAAGACCTATAGTCAGGGTTCGTGAGTTGTGGGCATGCTACATTGGCACCAGGAGCAAGTCGACACTTGCTGAGTGCCCAGAGCAATTCTCACTGATTCGATTTGATGCAAAATGACATATTTTGTTGTTTCAATGAACAGTACTGTGCAAAAGTCTTAAGCACATATATATAGAGCTAGGGTGCCTAAGACTTTTGCACACTACTGTAGTAATTTCATGTATTACATTGTACTGCTGCCGCAGAAAAAAAACAAATTTCATGATATATGTGAGAGATGATAAACCTGATCTAATATGGGTCTCTATTATGAACTGAGAGTGGGAGAGGGGCAGGGTGAAGGGAATCCTGGTTGGGAAAAGAGGAAAGGAGGGGAAGAGAGCAGAGAGCACCTGAGAGACATTCAGTAATGATCAATAAATCAATTGTTTGGAACCAAAGGACCTTGCCTGGTGTCTGCACCCATACCTCTCCCACCCCTTGGCACCCCTTCTTGGCCACCTGTGCCACACCCGACATGCGGCAATCCATCCTCGCCATTCTCAGCAATCTTGTCTCCCACCAGATTTATACACTCACTCTCCGCTCCACACTGACAAATACAGAACTGTCCAAAAGTTTTAGGCACCTTATGTGCCCAAGACTTTTGCACAGTATTGTAGATGTGAAAAATTAAGGCATCTGTTAGTCTTGTGAGACCATGGATCTGCACCTGGAAAGTCTTCACTCTCCAGGGCGCAGGCCTGGGCAAGGTTGTATGGAAGACCAGCAGTTGCCCATGCTGCAAGTCTCTCCTCTCCACAACACCAATGTTGTCCAAGGGAAGGGCATTAGGACCCATACAGCTTGACACCAGTGTCATCACAGAGCAATGTGTGGTTAAGTGCCTTGCTCAAAGACACAACACGCTGCCTCGGCTGGAGCTCGAACTCAACATAAAACTAATCTTTGATCTTCAAGGTAATAGTGAGGCCTGGGGCAGATCATGTAGATCAGAGACTGAGTGGTGTAATACTGCTCCTATTTGCTTGTGCTGCCCTTTGTAGGTCCTCTTTCCAATATTTTTGTTCCCTTAAATCCCATCACCATATCCTCCAGCTGGAGATGGAGGAGCAGATGGGATGAAATGTCCTTGTGTAAAGATGATGGTTGATAGTGGTAGGAACTTCAACTTCCCCAGTGTTGACTGGGATCAATTCATGTCAAAGCCTCAGGGAGTAAAGAATCCTTAGACTATGTCAAGGATCAGTTAGTTTCTGGGGTGATACTTTGATAATTCTTTTAATGAAGAAACAATAGTGAAAGAAAGATGCCTTTTGATTATGGGCAGGTAAATGGAGCCACTCCAGAGAAAGTAACCACAGCTCTAGGTTTTAAGGTTGTTGTAGAGGTGAACAAGTATCGACTGGAAATTAAGGCCCTGAATTAGGGGAGGGCAAATTTCAACATGAAAATATGGGACTTAGCAAACATAGAGTAGAGTTTTGCAGGTAAATCTACATCTGACTGATGGGAAATGTAGGACTGAAAGGACAAAATAAAGGACTGAAAAATCAAGGACAACATGTTCCCATATTGGTGAAAGGTTGAGGAAGGAGGACTGGAGAGAGAAAGCAGAAGCCATAGCCACTGTTTATCAGCTTGGATGCTTATCTGGACTGGCGATCTGGACAAGTACTGAAAATCCAGCAAACACCATCTCTCCTTAATGATTGAAAAGTATGGTTATTTGGACCTTCGGATTTCAACTCATTGGTAATTCTGCACTTATTGATCTCGTGGTAGAGAAGGATCAGATGGGGAGTTATTGGCACGACCATTCTTATCAACAAAAACTGATTTGAAGGTTACTCAAATCATTTTCTCTCTGCAGAAACTGGAATGAAACATTGATTTCTAAATGTCAGCCAGATTAAACAACTGCAAGGCAATCAATAGAATTATGTTTACTTAATTTTTTTCTTCAATTGCTTCTTTATTTATACAAAACAACTGATGAATCTCACAAAATAATTTTATTCTATGCCCTCTATATTCCTGATTATTTTATAAGCTCCATTTCAACAAGGGTTAAAGGTCAAGGGTTTCATCTCGCCGAATGCGCATTTGTTCAGCGCCTCTCTTGCATGCTGCAGGGAGTTGAAATGCAGCATGCTGGGAATGTGCAAGAATCATCGCGTGGGCACAGTCAGAGCATGTGGGAGCTTGGCCAATGGTCAGGCTGCTTTCTTCAGTGAGGAATGGCAGAAGGGAGTGTCAACATTCAGAAAATGGAAAAAAGTGAAAAGTGAAACATTTTAAAGATACTTGGAGAGGTACATGATAGGAAAGATTGAGAAGGATGTGAGTCAACTAGGGGCAAATGACACCAGCTTGGACAAGTTAGGCTGAGGTGCTGACTTTTTTTATTGTTATTTAGGGATCCCCATGGTAACAGGCCTTTCCAACCCAGCCAGCCCACACCACCCAGCGACACACATGAGACCAATTAATCTACTAATCTGTACATCTTTGGGATGTGGGAGGAATTAAACTCGATGCCTCTCTAAGTAACAGAGAGAAAAGTTTCAAAGTTCATTTATCATCAAGGTGTGTATACAGAGCACAACTCTGAGATTCGTCCTTTTTCCAGGCAGCCGTGAAACAAAGAAACAGCATGGAACCCGTTCAACACCCAACACGAGAAAGGAGAAGAACAAATTGCTCAAGGAGCAAAGAGCGAGCGATCGACACATAGAGTATCAAACATCAAACCAGTGGTGTTCAGTTTCGTTCCATTCAGCACCACGCCACCAGCCAACGCGAACCACAGGGCCACTCTTCACCGAGGCACCCCAGTCCACGTTGATCACCCCACTCAAAAACAGCAAAAACAGAGTAACCAGGATCCAGGAACATAAAACAAAACAGAACCTGCAACAGAGGCAAGAAAGAACGGATAAACTCGGATAACAGTATACTGCATGTAGGGATAAGGTCATATCACTTAAGAAGGGCTACAGAGAGAAGCCAGGGAACTACAGGTCGGTAACCTTACATGATGGTGAGAAGGGGATTGTGAGCAATAGGATCGAAATGCATTTGGGAAGGCAAGAATTAACTAGGGATAGTCAGTGTGGCTCTGTGTATGAAGTGTGCTGAGTGTGTTTTGAAGAGGTAACCAACAAGATTGGTGAAAGCAGAGTGATAGATGCTACCTTTAACAAGGCTCTACATGGAAGGTAAGACTACTGGGATCTAACGTAAGCTAGCCAGTTGGAGTCAGACTGGAGACCAGTGTCCACTGGGGCACTGCAGGGACTGGTGCTGGGTCCACTGTTGTTTCACACCTACGTTAACTATTTGGATAAGAATGTAGATGGAACTGTTGAGAGGTTTGTGAATGACACCAAAAGTGATGCTGCAACAGACAGTGCAGAAAGTTGTCTCAGGTTACAACAGAATCTAGATCATTTAGAAAACCGGCCAAAGTAATGGGAGATGGAATTTAACTCAGGCAAGTGTGAAATAATGCATTTTGGGAAGTTAAACCAGAGCAGGACATACACAGTACATGGTAGGCCCTGGGAGATGATGTAGAACAGACCAGTCTAGGGGAGTAATTACATATAGTAGTTTCCTAAAGGTGGGGTCACAGGTCAACAAGGCGGTGAAGAAGTCATATGGCATGCTTGTCTTTATTGGACAGGGCATGAGTGCAAAGGTTGGGATGTCACAAAGGAACAGTATGAGATACTGGTGACACAATACAGGGTACTGTGTGCAAATCTGGTCACTGTATCGTTGAGTTAAGCTAGAGAGGGTGCAGATAAGATTCACAAGAACGCTGCTGGGATTTGAGGGTTTATTATGTAAGGAGAGGTGGGTAGGCCTGGACTGCTTTCTCTGGAGCAAGGGGAATTTGGAGGTGTATAAAATTATCCGATGCATAGATAAGTTGAATATCTGAAGGTGAAGCCCTATTTCCCAGTCAATTGGCAATTGGCACTGCGGTCCACATTGCAACCACTTTATGCATTAGACATTTTTCCCTTAGATTCATAGCAATAGAAAACTACAGAAGTAAAGTAGGCCCTTCAGCCCACCTATTCCATGCCAAACCATTTATTATTCCTTTATATATTTTGTAAAATCGTTATATCTGTGTTCCCATTCCAGGAGCCAAATCCAGAAACAACTTCCCCTTCCATTGTATACCACTGTTAGACCTCCACTCAACCCGAGGTGAAATGCCAAGATCTGCAGATGCTGGAAATACATAGAAACATACATAGAAAATAGGTGCAGGAGTAGGCCATTTGGTCCTTCCAGCCTGCACCGCCATTTATTATGATCATGGCTAATCATCCAACTCAGAACACCGCCCCAGCCTTCCCTCCATACCCCCGACCCCCGTAGCCACAAGGGCCATATCTAACTCCCTCTTAAATATAGCCAATGAACTGGCCTCAACTGTTTCCTGTGGCAGAGAATTCCACAGATTCACCACTCTCTGTGTGAAGAAGTTTTTCCTAATCTCGGTCCTAAAAGGCTTCCCCTCTATCCTCAAACTGTGGCCCCTCGTTCTGGACTTCCCCAACATCGGGAACAATCTTCCTGCATCTAGCCTGTCCAATCCCTTTAGGATCTTATACGTTTCAATCAGATCCCCCCTCAATTTTCTAAATTCCAACGAGTACAAGCCCAGTTCATCCAGTCATTCTTCATATGAAAGTCCTGCCATCCCAGGAATCAATCTGGTGAACCTTCTTTGTACTCCCTCTATGGCAAGGATGTCTTTCCTCAGATTAGGGGACCAAAACTGCACACAATACTCCAGGTGTGGTCTCACCAAGGCCTTGTACAACTGCAGTAGTACCTCCCTGCTCCTGTACTCAAATCCTCTCGCTATAAATGCCAGCATACCATTCGCCTTTTTCACCGCCTGCTGTACCTGCATGCCCACTTTTAATGACTGGTGTATAATGACACCCAGGTCTCGTTGCACCTCCCCTTTTCCTAATCAGCCACCATTCAGATAATAATCTGTTTTCCTATTTTTGCCACCAAAGTGGATAACTTCACATTTATCCACATTAAATTGCATCTGCCATGAATTTGCCCACTCACCCAACCTATCCAAGTCACCCTGCACCCTCTTAGCATCCTCCTCACAGCTAACACTGCCACCCAGCTTCGTGTCATCTGAAATAAAAACAGAAAATACTAGAAACAGAGGTCAAGGAGCATCTGCGGAAAAAGAAGCAGGCTGGCGGTCCTTCAATGGAACTATCAGAATGCATCAGACCTATTGAAAAGTCTTTAACTTGAACACGAGGAAATCTGCAGGTGCTGGAAATTCAAGCAAGACACACAAAATGCTGGTGGAACACAGCAGGCCGGGCAGCATCTATAGGAAGAGGTACAGTCGACGTTTCAGGTCAAAACTCTTCGTCAGGACTAACGGAAAAAAAGAGCTAGTAAGAGATTTGAAAGTAGGAGGGGGAGGGGGAGATCGGAAATGATAGGAGAAGACAGGAGGGGGAGAGATGGAGACAAGAGCTGGACAGGTCATTGGCAAAAGGGATACCAGGCTGGAGAAGGGAGAGGATCATGGGACGGGAAGCCTAGGGAGAAAGAAAGAGGGAGGGGAGCACCAGAGGAAGATGGAGAACAGACAAGGAGTTTAACTTGAAGTCTTTAACTTGAAGCAGGTTTCCTCACCAGACAGATTCTGCCTGACATACAGAGTGTTTCCAGCACTTGTTGATTTTACTTGGCTCGAGTCCTTCATCTTCTCCATTCTAACCTTGGTCCTGGAACCTCTCCTTCCTGAAACCATTTTCAGAATCTTCTCCAGGACACAGCCAGAAGGAAACACATATACCTGACTGTGATTTCACCTCCTTGTTTACAGAGTGAATAAAACTTCCCTTCTAAACCCTGTGCCTCAACCTGCAATCCAAAGGATCTGTGTGCTTTAACTACCGTCACACTGTGTTCAAGTCCAGGTACACTTGGATCTCCCTTTCTGCACTCTCCTTCGAACTGTCCTACTCACTCTATATCTTGTTATTTTATCTAAATCTGACACTTTAAACTCCTGCTACTGTTACACCTTGATCCACCCATCCTGCCAACAGCAATACCATCTTACTTCAGAAATTAGGCTCCAAAGTGTCACTTTCAGCAAAACCAGGTCTTCACCAGCTCCTGCCAGCCACCACTTTCCACTACCAGCCCGATCCACCCCACCCACAACACCCATCCTGGCCTGACTGCTCCATCTTCCAGGCATATTCAAGCACTTCCTGAAAGCCTCTGCTGGCTGTTGACTAAGGCCAGGCCTCAGATCAACCATGGAGTGATTCCAGGACTAACCATTCCAGAGCTAATCTTTCCAGCACCAGTTCTGTGCCCTTTCTCGCATGCTATAAGATTGGAAATGGAATTTCATATGTGCCAAGACACAGTAAAAAACTTGTCTTGCACACTGTTCATGCAGGTCAGATCATTATAGAGTGACTCTGATAGCACAGGATACGATAACTGAATACAGAAAAACTAAAGGTTCTAACTTCTCTCAACTTCACTTGCCCAGTCATTGAAATAGTCTCACAACCTATGGACTCACTTTCAAGGACTCTTCATCTCATGCTCTCGATATTTATTGCTTATTTATTTATTATTATTATTTCTTTCTTTTTGTAGTTACACAGTTCATTGTCTTTTGCAGTCTGGTTGAATGTCCAAGTTGGTGCAATCTTTCATTGGTTCTATTATGGATTTATTAATTATGCTCACAAGAAAATGAATCAAAGAGTTGTATATGGTGACATGTATGTACTTTGACAATAAATTTACTTTGAACTTTAAAGTGTAACAGCTCCAGAGAACGTGCAGAGCAGATAGATAGTAAGGTGCAAATTCATAACGAGGTAGATTGTGAGGTCAAGGGTCTATTTTAGCTTATTAAGGAACCATCCAATAGTCTTATAGCAGGAGTCAGAAGCTGTCCTTGAGCCCTGTGGTACATGCATTCAGGCTTTAGTATCTGCTGCCCAGTGGGAGGGGTAGAAGGAGAATGTCCGGGGCAGTTGGCTGGGGTCGTTTCTATGCTGACTGTTTTACTGAGGTTGCAAGAGGTGTAGACTGTGTTCATGGAGGGGAGGCTGGTTTTTGTGACATGCAGAGCTACAGCCACAAATCTCTGCAGTTTTTTATTCATTTACTGAGATACAGCATGGAATAGTTTCTTCTGGCCCTTGGAGCCATGCCACCCAGCAATCCCCCAGTTTAACCCCAGCCTAATCACAGGGCAGTTTACAATGACCAGCCAACTGGAATGTCTTTGCACCGTGGGAGGAAATCGGAGTACCAGGAGGAAACCTGCGGGGTCATGGGGGTCACATGCAGAGCTATTGTGCACTAAGCCGTTATGCATCCAGATAGGACGCTTTCCATGGCGTGTCAAGAAAAACTGGGGACATGCTAACTTGCTTTAGCATACTACGTAAGTAAAGACATTGGTGAGCGTTCTTAGCCATATCAAACTCTACACCTTTAATGCAGATAAGAGCATGTGCAGCATTTGCTTGCTGAAATCAATGATCAGCTCTTTATTTTGGAGAGGTGTCTGTCACGTGTCAATGTTACTAGGCTCTATATCTCCAACTCATTGTCATTTGAGATGGGGCCCGCTACGGTCTTATCACCTGCAAACAGATGGAGTGGGAGCAGAATCAGGCAACAAAGTCAGGAGTTTATAGGGAATAGAGTAGGGGGCTGAGAACACAGCCTCATGACGCACCAATATATTTAGAATAACTGTGAGAAGGTGCAACAACTTTGGGTGGAATCTACTCACTCAGTCTGAGATTAGACAGAATCAGCAAGAAATATCAAATGATGCAACCGTGTGCTGTGCTTAAAGCATAAAATAATTGTAGCTTTACCTGGATAGATCTGTGCAAGACAGGGCCTCACACAAGAGTGGAAGCCTCTCTCATGAGATCTTTGAGGAAAGGCAGTAATTCCTCAAACATGAGGAAATCTGCAGATGCTGGAATTTCAAGCAACACACATAAAAGTTGCTGGTGAACACAGCAGGCCAGGCAGCATCTATAGGAAGAGGTACATTCGACGTCCGCCAGAGAAAGCAGGATCTCCCAGTGGCCACACATTTTAATTCCACGTCCCATTCCCATTCTGATATGTCTATCCACAGCCTCCTCTACTGTAAAGATGAAGCCACACTCAGGTTGGAGGAACAACACCTTATATTCCGTCTGGGTAGTCTCCAACCTGATGGCACGAACATTGACTTCTCAAACTTCCGCCAATGCCCCACCTCCCCCTCGTACCCCATCCCTTATTTATTTATTTATATACACACATTTTTTTTCTCTCCTTTTTCTCCCTCTGTCCCTCTCAGTATACCCTTTGCCCATCCTCTGGGTTTTCCCCCCATCCCCCTTTTCTTTCTCCCTAGGCCTCCTGTCCCATGATCCTCTCATATCCCTTTTGCCAATCACCTGTCCAGCTCTTGGCTCCATCCCTCCCCCTCCTGTCTTCTCCTATCATTTCGGATCTCCCTCTCCCCCTCCCACTTTCAGATCTCTTACTCACTCTTCCTTCAGTTAGTCCTGACGAAGGGTCTGGGCCTGAAACGTCGACTGTACCTCTTCCTAGAGATGCTGCCTGGCCTACTGCGTTCACCAGCAACTTTGATGTGTGTTGAAGTAATTCCTTATTGGGATCAGGGAAAATCCTGATGGTGAGGCAGCCTAGATCCATCAGAAACACCAGCTGGACTAGAAGGGTGGAGACACAAGATCGTAACTGCTGCCAAGGTGCTGAAAATAATTAGAGCAGGGAAGTGAAGGTAACCTGTCAAAGCTCAGATACAGCACACACAGAATGCTGGAGGAACTCAGCAGGTCAGGCAGCATCTACAGAAAAGAATAAACAGTCAACATTTCAAGTGGAGATGCTTCTTCAGAAGTGAGAAGGAAGGTGGAAGATGCCAGAATAAAAAGGTGGGGTGAGGGAAAGGAGGCTAGCTGGAAGACGACAGGTGAAGCCAGATGGGTGGGAAAGGCAAAGGGCTGGGGAAGAAGGAATCTGATAGGAGAGGAGAGTGGACCATAGGAGAAAGAGAAGAAGGAGGGGATCCAAGTGGAAATGATAGGCAGGTGAGAAGAGGTAAAAGATTAGAATTGGGAATAGAGGAAGGGAGTGGGGGGGGGGAATTTTCTTACTGGAAAGAGAAATCGATATTCATGCCATCAGGTTGGAACCAGACAGAGTACTAGGTGTTGCTCCCCTGACCTGAAGGTGGCCTCTTCTTGGCACAAGAGGAGGCCACGGACTGGCATGTCAGAACGGGAATGGGAATCAGAATAAAATATGTTTGGCCAGCAGGAAGTTCCGCTTTTAGTAGATGGAGCAGAGGTGCTCGACAAAGCTGTCCCCCAGTTTACGACGGATCTCACCAACGTAGAGCAGGCTGCATCGGAGGCACCAGGCCCAGCAGATTCACAGGTGAAGTGTTGCCTCACCTGGAGGGAGAGTTTGGAACCTGGTATCAGGAGAACGATCCGCACTTACCTCAACTGAGAGTGGCGATGTTTGCTTAAAGTACGACCGCTTCTTAATAGTAATGTGGGGAAGCATTTATACTCTCCCACACTGTCAATTCTTCCTATGATAAATCAAAGACTGTGCAGTTTTTTTTTAATGAGCCCTACTGAGCACAAGGAATAGGGTAATTCTCACCAGGCTTCTTTCTTCCAAAGATCCACGGCTGTGATACAGCCTTGTGGAAACAAAGCTCGGATATAATTATAGAGTATGACGCACAGAAAATTGGGCAGCAGTAGAGTTTAGCTTAATAGGTGAGAACTGGGTTGGTGGCTTCAACCTTGGAGTATCTCAGAAGATTGAAGTTGAAATAATATCATCAGTGCAAATTGCTTCCAAATGAAAAATGCACTTACAGCTTTCAGAAATACATCAGAGAGTGAGTC
Source organism: Mobula birostris (assembly GCF_030028105.1). Taxonomy (NCBI): domain Eukaryota; kingdom Metazoa; phylum Chordata; class Chondrichthyes; order Myliobatiformes; family Myliobatidae; genus Mobula; species Mobula birostris. Next base: position 96,335,858 of record NC_092383.1, on the reverse strand, counting down.
ACAGTTCAGTCAGCCAGGATTGTTTGGATTGTAAAAGAACAGGGGCTGGAATTTGTGAACACTGTTCAGAATCCTCAGGCTGATCAATAAACCATTTAAATGTAATGTCTTGGTCAATGCCCTGGAACAATTATCAGTGTAGTTTGTAGTTTGTCCGTTACTTCTCCTTTGAAGAGTTTCTGAATGTGCCGCAGAGATTTTTCACTGCATTGGACGGCTGGAGAATAAATTCAAGCAACAGTATTTATCAGGTAGACAGCAAAAAATATCAGATTCAGTCTTTATTAAACAACAAACCCAATTTCAATTTTTCCTGATTTTCAACTCAGAGTTGAAATTTTATATTGATAACAAACTATTAGATTTCATTTGGAACTTTCCTGTAAACTAATTTCATAGAAATGAAATCCCATTACTGAAGGAGGAGCTGATTTCTCTCCAGCATCATTTACTGAACAGCACACACACAACCTCAGCATTAATGAAGCACTGTACAAATGCACTCATTGACCAAAAAGCTCAAAGTTCAAAGTAAGTTTTATTATCAAAGTTCATCTGTGTCACCACATACAATGCTGAGATTCATTTTCTTGTGGGCATACTTAGCAAATCTATACAGTGATAACTATATCAGAATCAATGAAAGACTGCCCAATCAACATTGAACCAGAGTGCAGAAGACAACAAACTGTGCAATTGCAAACAGAAGGAACAATAGTATAAATAAATCAGCAGTAAATATTGAGAACCTGAGCTGAAGAGTCCTTGAAAGTGAGTCCATTGGTTGCAGGAATATTTAAACGATGGGGCAAGTGAAGTTGAGTGAAGTTACTCGATCTGTTTTAAGAGCTAAGAAAGAGGCACGAGGTTTGCCCGGCCATCAGCAGTGCAGTAATCAGTCTCTTTTCTGGTGGTCACTTGAGGGATAAATATTGGCCAGGATACAAGAAAAAACTTCCCTGTTTTTCCTCAAAAAATATCACAATTTTGCATCTGAAAGGTTTAGTATCATCTCTGACAATGCAGCACCCCCTCAACTTACACCCAAGTATCAGCCTTGACTTTGTACTCAAGTCTCTGCACTGAGCTTTGAAAGAACAACCATTCAGTCAGAGCAAGTCAGAGCTGTTGAAGCAGCAGCTCTTTTTTTTTTCATTTTCTCATCCCTAGGATTAAGAATTTATACTGGGGTCAGTGCCTATTTCATCTTGCTTATGGAACTTGGCATGGAATTTGACTCCCATCACCCAGGTCATGCCTTGTTCTCTTTGCTACCACCAGGAAGGAGGCATAGAAGCTGAAAGCACAAACTCAACAATTCCACCATCAGTACTACCTTCAAGCATATCTCTTCCATTTTGTGCATGTCCACCCTCACCCCATCCTCCCGCCATCCTACCAGGGATAGAGTTCCTCTTATCCTCACCGACCATCCCACCAGCCTCCACATCCAGCTCATAATTCTCCGTAACTTCCACCATCTCCAGCGGGATCCCACTACCAAGGTCATATTTTCCTTCCCCCTTACTTTCTGCTTTCCACAGGGATCGCTCTCTACACAACTCCCTTGTCCATTCATTCCTCCCCACTGATCTCCCTCCTGGCACTTATCCTTGTAAGTGGAACATGTGCTACACCTGCCACTACACCTCCTCCTTCACTACCATTCAGTGCCTCAAAAAGTCCTTCCAGGTGAGTTGACACTTCACCTGTGAGTCTGTAGGGGTCATCTACTGTATCCAGTGTGGCCTCTTGTATATCGATGAGACCCAAGGCAGATTGGGAGACCACTTCGCTGAGCAACTACGCTCCCTCCGCCAGAAAAGGTGGGATCTCCCGGAAGCCACCAATTTTAATTCCATTTCCCATTCCCATCCCGACATATCAGTCCATGGCCTCCTCCACTGTCACGACAAGGCCACACTCAAGTTGGAGGAGCAACACCTTATATTCCAATCTGATGCCATGAACATCAATTTCTTGAACTTCCAATGTGTCCTGCTTCCTTCATCATTCCACATTCCCATTTCCCTCTCACCTTATCTAACCGTACCAGCCTATCAGCTAGATCCTTCTGGTGCTCCTCCCCCGTTTCTTTCTTCCATGGCCTTTTGATTGCCCCTTCTCCAACTCTGTATCTCTTTCACCAATCAACCGGGAACTTCACCCCTTCCCATTCACCTATCACCTTGTGGTTCTCCCTCCCCCTCCCCACTTTCTTCCTCTGATTCCTCGTCTTCTTTTCCAGTTCTGCTGAAGGGTCTCGGCCAGAAACGTCGACTGTACTTTTTTCCACAGATGCTGCCTGGCCATCTGAGTTCCTCCAGCATTTTGTGTGTGTGTTGCTCGACAATTTGGGAAGAGCTTCTTCCCCTCTGCTAATCAACTTCTGAATGGACACTTGAACCCATGAACACTGACTCTACATTTTTATTTCCAGTTTTGCACTATCTGTGTAATTTAAACTATTTTATATATATACTTACTGAAATTCACGATTTTTTCCATTGTTATGTGTTGCATTGTACTGCTGCTGCAAAGTTCACAAATTTCACAATGTTTGCCAGTGATATTAAACCTCAATCTGATTTATTTATTTTTCCATGTGAGTATATCCTTCCGGTTGCCTGGGACTGAAACCCTTAAGACATAAGAGCATAATTAGGCCATTGAGTCCATCAAGTCTACTTCACCATTCCATCATGATTCATTATACTTTTCAAGCCCATTCTTGTGCTTTTTCCCCATAACCTTTGATATCCTCACTAATCAAGAACCAGTCAAACTCTGGCTTACTTATACCTAATGACTTGCCCCCCCAGCCGTCCATAGCAATGAATTCCACAAATTCACTGTTGTGTATTTAATATTTCAGTAGTGTTTGAGTAACGTTGGAATATATTGTTTGAGTCAGCATTCTTCCTTAAATAATTCATTACGGATTATATGTAAAAATACGTCATCACGCTGCCAGGTAATTCATGTGCACCTCGCTTATAGTAAACCCCAAGTTAGGCTCATATTTCAGACTTTCGTGTCTTCCTTTGAATTAGTTTAACATTCTGAAGTTACAAAACATAACATTCACCACTCTCTGGCTAAATAAATTTCCTCTCATCTCTGTTTTAAATGGACGTCCCTCTATTCTGAGGCTGTGCCTTCCGGTCCCAGAATCGCCTGCTATAAAAAATGTCCTCTCCACATCCACTCTCTCTAGGTCTTTCAGTATTCAATGGGTTTCAATGAGATTCCCCACCACCACCCCCACCTCGCTCATTCTTCTAAACTCCAGCAAGTACAGGCCCAGAGCCACCAAACCCTTTCATGAGCAGAATTATTCTAATAAACTTCCTCGGGACCCTCTCCAATGCCAGCACATTGTTTCTTCAATAAGGGGCCCAAAACTGTTCACAATACTCCTAGAGAGGTCTGATGAAAGCCACATAAAGCCTCAGCATTACATCCCTGCTCTTATATTCTAGTCCTCTTGAAATAAATGTTAACATTGCATTTACTTTCCTCACTACGGACTCAACCGGCAAATTAGCCTTTTCATAAGATCCTTGCTCAGATTATTAGCTGCTTCTCTTTCCTCAGACGCTGCCTGATCACCGAGCTTTTCCACAATTTTATGATTTTGTACCAATGTTTAACATTCTTAAAATAGAGGTCAGTTGAAACTGTCTCCAATAATGGAGCTGAAGATAAGTCTCCAGAACATAAGGACAAGGAGCAGGAGTTGGCTGCCCAGCCCTTCGACCCTGCTGTGTTATTCCTGCAGATCATTCCTACACATTGTCCTCAGCACTGCTACCCCACGTTAAACTTTCATTTATAGAGCCCTGCACCTACACTCCACTCGGAGTGAAGATACCTTCCCTATTTCAGTCCATGGCCTACCCCCATTCTCAAAAACCCACCCCACACCTGGCCTGGCAACACCTGTGAGAATTTTGCAGGTTTCAAAGAGATTGCGTCTTAGTCTTCTAAGCTTCAGCAAGTTCTGTCACAGCTTAATCAATCTCTTCTTGTGTGGCAAACCCAAAATCCCTAGAACCAGTCTAGTGAATCTTTGCTCCAATAACTCTTTGGCAAACTCACCTACCCTTAGGTGAGAGCTCCAGGTGTGGCCTATGCAAATTCATATACTCCAGGTGTGGCCTCTTTAAGGCTTAGGCAACTGAAGTAAGACTTCTGTAATTAAACCCTCTCATTTTAGAGGCTGGTGTATAATTCTTCATCCCAATTACCTGCTCTTCTTGCATGTTGGCATTAGTGACTTGACCCTGTGATTTTGAGCAGTCTCTAATCTCTCACCCTTTCACAAATGTTCTGCATTTCCGTCTGTTGTCTCCACTTTCTTCTCCACGTGCTCTTGCCTGCTCACTTAGCAACACCAGCCCTTGAAACCTCTTGCATTCTCCTCACAGGCAGACATCAAACCTCAGTCACTGAGCAGGACTGGTCCCTTAAGTAAAGGAGTCTTAGAAAAATAGATTCCTGATAAAAACGACTGGAGCTTACTCTGATTTACACATCCATGGGATACGTCTATGCAATGCAGACAGGACTAGTTGTCCCCATTTGCCTCTAAGCTGAGTGTTTCAAGGGATGACTTCAGGGACAACAGAGCGTCAGTCACCTTGCAGGCCTGGGGCTCACACTGGATAAGAACAAAGATCTTCATCCTCAGAGGAGTTCATGAACACGGTCATCTTTATGCCAACCCTTTTGTTTCCAGGTCCCCAGTGCAGATACTGGGGATACGTTTGGATTCATATCATTATTTAAATTTAACTTCTCCATTAGAGAAATTTATTTTACACAAGCTCTGTGAGGGGGAAAGCTGTCTGAACTCCGTGTCTTCTGCCTGATGAACCACCCACAGGCTGGGACTGATAAAGTTGACAGGATGGGGTAGCCATGCCCCTAAATGATGAAGGGATGAGAGCATTATGTGTTAGTGCCTCAGTGATGGCACAATCCTCCAACTCATCCCTCACAGGTACTAACTCCTGTAGCCACATGTTATTTCACGACTAGTAGATTCCTTGTTGCTGTGGATAGGATGCTTTGGTTCGCCATGTTGGTGTCTCTCTGGTGCTCTGTAGGAATGTCAGGGCACTGAATCGCTGTTATGCTGTCATCGTTATCATCATCATCATCATCATCATCATAATCAATCATCAATCATCATCATCATCATCAATCATCATCATCATCATCATCATAATCAATCATCAATCATCATCATCATCATCATCAATCATTTATGAAGAATGTTGAGTACACAGAGCTCTTGGTATGATCCAGGATCCTATCCATCCCTCCAGCATCCTCTTTGACTGTCTACCATCAGGCAGGAGACTCTGACGCATAAAAACAAGAACGGTCAGAATGGGAAACGGATTCTTCCCTCAGGCCATTAGGCTGCTGAACTCCCTGCCACATCTCATTCAAAGTGTCACCAGATAATTTGTACTGTACCCTAAATACTTAATTTATGCATTTTACCTTGTTTATATATACATGATTTATTTGTAGATTTAGTTCTTACTTTCCTTGATTATTGTGTGTTATATATGTGATATGTGTGCTACTGTGGTTTACATCTGGGTCTGGAGAAAAAGTTGTCTCATTTGACGGTATACATGTAAATAGTTAAATGACAATAAAATTGACTTGATTATATGCTATATCATACGACATAGATGATCATGGTCTTCCATTCATCTTAATTACCTGTGGGGAAGACCCCTTCACACCGTTGGTCTTATTCTTTTATCTATCCATGACCATGATTATTCTAGGCAATTTTTTTCTACAGAAGCGGTTGCCATGGCTTTCTTCTTGGCAGTGTCTTTACAAGATGGATGACCCAGCCACTATCAATACTCTTCAGAGATTGTCTGCCCGGTGTCAGTGGTCACATAACCAGGACTTGTGACATGCACCAGCTGCTCATACGACCATCCACCACCTGCTCCCATGGCTTCACGTGACTCTGATCGGGGGGGGGGGGGCGTGCTAAGCAGGTGTTACACCTTGTCCAAGGGTGGCCTGCAAGCTAGCGGAGGGAAGGAGTGCCTTACAGCTCCTTTGGTAGAGACGTATCTCCACCCCGCCACCCTATCCTGTCATTATTATCTTTGAATATAGATCTGCACTTGCAATAAATCATGTACTGTCTGAAAACCTTTCCAATAATTTTATAAATAAATTAGATGGCTGATCACCACTTTTCCTCTAAGTTGCACAGGTGCACAGCCATGCAGTAACTAAAGTGCTCCCACGCACATAGCCTTTGTTGCCACACAGTTGGAATTGGATACAGCTAGGAAAAGTTCACGAAACATAAACAATTTACGTTGTGGTGCTGTATTTAATTATACACTTCAATTAATAAATAAAATCAAAAGTATATGATATTTCAATTTTCATTTTAAATATTCATAGTGTGCATATTACCAAAAAATAAAATTTGAAGTGCCATGCAGTTTTCAGATGGTGTAAAAATTTCCTGCTCAGAGCAATAGTTGGCCTGTGCAGCTGTAAAAAAATGAGAGAAAAGATTGCTATTCACCTAACATGCACATTTCGAATCAGCATTTTGACATCTTCCTTTGCATTAATCTCCTTTATGATTGATTCAAACTTTGGCCCATCATGTCCACGCAGATCTTGTTGCCCATTTGCATTAACTGCCTTTGCCCACATTGGGTTCATATCCATTTATGCTTTGTATATGCATACAGTATGTCTGTTTAAACATCTAAGGTGTAGAGGTTGTATCTCACTCGACCAGCTCCTCTGGAAGCATGATCCAGATATCAGGCATGAGGAAAATAAACTATCCTTTCATATTTCCTTTTGGACTCGCTCATCTCCCCTGAACCTTGCCATCATGCTTATGATGCTTCTACATAGATAAAGATTCTGACTAGCTACTATATATTTGAACTTTGAACTTTGATACCTGTGTCTCTTATAATCTTATACACGTCTATCAGGTCACCCCTCAGCCTCATTCAGTTCTGGAAAAACAACCCCAGACTGATCAATCCCTCCTCATAATCCAGGCAATATTCTTGTGAATCTCCTCCAATGCAGCCGACCCTGTGTTTTGCAAAATTTAGTTGCAGTGCATTCAACCCTACTCAGGTATACGAGGAACGTTTGTCCGCTGTTGGACTGTATTTCTTGGAGTTCAGAAGAATGAGGGGAGACCTCATAGAAACATTTCGAATGTTGAAAGGCATGGACAGAGTGGATGTGGCAAAGTTGTTTCCCATGATGTGGGAGTCTAGTACGAGAGGGCATGACTTAAGAATTGAAGGGCGCCCATTCAGAACAGAAATGCGAAGAAATTTTTTTAGCCAGAGGGTGGTGAAGCTGTGGAATTTGTTGCCATGGGCGGCAGTGGAGGCCAAGTCATTGGGTGTACTTAAGGCAGAGATTGATAGGTATCTGAGTAGCCAGGGCATCAAAGATTATGGTGAGAAGGCAGGGGAGTGGGACTAAATGGGAGAATGGATCAGCTCATGATAAAATGGTGGAGCAGACTCAATGAGCTGAATGGCCGACTTCTGCTCCTTTGTCTTATGGTCTTATGGTCTTATACAGCTGAACAAAACGATGATGCCCCAGGGCCAAGGAGCGATACCCGATGCCAATGGTGACACACAGCAGACAGTATATATATCACAGAGAGGGGCAGCACGGAAACGTGGCGGTTATCACAACGCTTTACAGTACAGACAATCTGGGTTGTTTTTCAAATGCTGCCTGTAAGGAGTTTGTACATTCTCCCCATGACCATGTGGATTTCCTACAGGTGCTTTGGTTTCCCTCTATATTCCAAAGATGCACAGTTTGGTAGGTTAGTTGGTCATTATAAATAGTCCCATGATTAGGCTAGGATCAAATTGAGGGGAGGTGCAGCTTGAAGGGCCGATTCTGTATTGTATTTCAACAAGTAAATAAATACAATGGCATAAAAACATTAATAATATAGCCCAAGTCCCTGGGTGTCATGCCCTAAAGATTGATGGTGCATGGATGTTGTCCCGGAGCCATGCTTCTGCAAGAACACGTCCGCAGCAGTTACTCATCTCGCGGAAGTGCAGCCGCAAACCCAATCAGCTTGTTTTCTACCGAGCGCACACTGGAGAGCAGCAGCAACAGGACGGGAAAGCCCATCACCCAGCACAGAATCCTGCAGCACATAGCCATCTCCGGGATCACATTTGCCAATGACCGTAATAGGCAATGCCGAGGCAGGAGGGCCTTCTCCTCACAACAACCAAAGTAACTCAGATTCCCTACCGTCGATTTTGAGAATGAACCAGTGAATTGGACTTGCAGTACTCTACATTACCAATGTCCAACAGGGTCCTGCGATTATAAGAAAAATGTCCCTATTTTCTTCTACTTCAACCTGTGAAGCCAAGCACGTCATATGCCTTCGTCATAAGCCTATCCATGTTCAGCGAACAATATACGTGGACACCTGGATCTCTCCGTATATCGACATTCCTCAGTGCCCTACCACTTACCGTTCATGTCCTACCCCTACTTGACTTGCTGAAATGCATCACTGCCCACTTGTCATAGTGTTTCAATGACAAATGAGAACTTTTCCTACATTCTCATCTGTTACTTAGATAGATCAGAATTAAGCAACAAACCCTGTGGTTCAGCACTCGTGTGTGTGTGTGTGGATGGGGTGTGTAGATGTGTGTTGGTTGGGTGTTTGTGGTACCTGTGCTGCTGGGGTATCTGTGTGTATGTGTGTTGGTAGGGTGTCTCTGTGTACATGTCTGGGTGGGGTGTCTGTGTGTACATGTGTTGGTTGGGTGTCTGGGTGTGTGTGTGTTGGTGGGGTGTCTTTGTGTGTCTGTTGGTAGGGTATCTGTGTGTACGTGTTTTGGTGGGGTGTCCGTGTGTACGTATGTTGGTGAGGTGTCTGTGTGTTGGTGTGGGGTGTCTGTGTGTGCGTGTGTTTGTGGGGTGTCTGTGTGTACCTGTGTTGGTGTGGTGTGTGTGTGTGTGTGTGTGTGTCTGCTTGTATGTGTGTTGTTGGGGTGTCTGCGTGTGTGTGAGTTAGTGTGGTGTCTGTGTGTTGGTGTGGTGTCTGTGTGTGTGCAATTGGTGGGGTGTCTGCCTGTACCTGTGTTGATGGGCTGTGTGTGACCCTTACAGCTCTCTGCCAGGATCCCTCGAGTCTTGAGCAGCATTTCCAGCCACTGGTGACCCAGCTCTGAGCTTCTGCCCCAGGGTCTGGGTACTTGGACAGCAACAGGAGGCTTCCAGATTCAGTCAGTCAGATGGGAGACCCTCACTAATGCACCAGCCTCGCTGATACTGTTGGTGTCCAAGGTGTTCGGGGCTATGATCTGAAAGCCTACACAGACCTCAGTGGCAGCTAGCAAATTAAATTCAGTGAAATCAGTAAATCTGGATCCAAAAGGCTGATAAACATAAGGAGAGACCTTAAACCTGTCAGGCTGTTGTAAGGAGATCTCGTGACCTTATCTATCGGGTCCATCAACGCAATGTGACTGGCTTTTCACGTTCCTCATTAACTGGCTCGGTGAACCACTCGCCACGTGTTCGGGAAGGTGGCACGCTGCTCCTCTCTAATGGGCAATCTGGTGACGGTCACTCACAGAGCTGAACGAGTGAAAGAAGCACGCAGAGACAGGCCAGGGCTGGCGGCTGGCGGCTGGGGCAGTTCATTCAACGTTAAATCTGTTCAGCATGTTAAATGGAGCCGTCGGAACTTTTCCTGATGTCTACGGTGGGGTGACGCTGAATAATCGTCCTCTTTCTTGCCTGTCAGATGCTTCAGTGTGAAGCTTTAGGGTAATGTATTAAACAAATGGAAGCTTGTGGACAGCACAGGCAATCCACAAACAACTTCCCAAGTTTCGCGTTTAATTCAGCTGCACAGAGTTGCGGCCTGACTCATTCTGCCTTAACACTGATTGTTGAGAACCCCACTTAGCATCGACTTAGAAAACACAAGCTACTGAAAATGTATGTTTTGCTCCGGGTTTGTGCTGAATATACAGTATTCGTTCACTTTCCTTTGCAGTTTATCAGACTGGAAGGCACATTCAGACAACCTGTGAAGAGGGCATTTGCTGAACGGGTCACATCCAATAAATCACAGCCACACCGCTCCAGACAACAAAAAAATGTTCTGTTCAATTTACCATATCTGGAGAAAAATAATACTTCATTTTGCAAAGTGGCAACTGGAGTAGCATTTGTTTAGATTTATGCCTGGTCTGATACAACGTTCGTGAATGTTTCATTGACCCATCATTGAAAACCCGATGAGGTTCTGTAAATCAGCAGTGAGGGTATTGTAGTGCCTATTTGTTACCGTAATCAGTGTGTAAATCACTCAACCCACCCCCACCCTACGATTGGTAAAATAAATGTTTGGATCCCTGAAATGTGAAATTAATTCTGATTGATGAATGTGACGAACCACGAGATTTGCAAACGCGGGTCTGAGTCTTGTCAGATGGGTGGCGGAACTGGCTCGGGGAGGTAATGAGTGAATAACTCGAATCCCGAGATCGAACACAGGCAGAGCCTTGCTGCCTTTACCGTGCTTCTCAGCGTCAGAGTCCCGTATTCTCATGAGGGTGATGGTTGACATGACAAGATTGGAAATAATCTCCGTCACTGAGCTCATTTAGGTGGAGGGCTGTCAGAGGAAAGCAGCATCCATCATCAAAGACCCCCACCATCGAGACCAGGCCGGAGGTTCAGGAGCCTCAGGTCCCACACCACCAGGTTCAGGAGCAGTTATTACCCTTCAACCAACAGGCTCCTGAAGCAGCGCAGATAACTCAACTCACCAGAACTCTGAACTGATTCTGTGACCTACAGAACTTCAAGAACTCTTTACAATTCATGTCCTCGGTGTTATATTTATTCACACAGTTTGTCTTCTTGTGCCCATTGGTTGTCAGACTTTGTTTATGTAAAATTCTGTTATTTTTTTTCTTTCCTGTAATTGCCTGAAAGGAACTAAATCTCCAGGTGGTGTATCAGTAACATATAGACTAACATACTTACCCAATCACAGAATTGTTCCCACAACCAATGGACTCACTTTCAAGTACTCTGCATCTCACATTCTCTATTTCCTGAGGAGACTGAGGTCCTTTAACATCTGCCGGATGATGCTGAGGATGTTCTACAAGTCTGTGGTGGCCAGTGCTATCATGTTTGCTGTTGTGTGCTGGGGCAGCAGGCTGAGGGTAGCAGACACCAACAGAATCAACAAACTCATTCGTAAGGCCAGTGATGTTGTGGGGATGGAACTGGACTCTCTCACGGTGGTGTCTGAAAAGAGGATGCTGTCCAAGTTGCATGCCATCTTGGACAATGTCTCCCATCCACTACATAATGTACTGGTTGGGCACAGGAGTACATTCAGCCAGAGACTCATTCCTCCAACACAGCGAGTCATAGGAAGTCATTCCTGCCTGTGGCCATCAAACTTTACAGCTCCTCCCTTGGAGAGTCAGACACCCTGAGCCAATAGGCTGGTCCTGGACTTATTTCATAATTTACTGGCATAATTTACATATTACTATTTAACTATTTATGGTTTTATTACTATTTATTATTTATGGTGCAACTGTAACGAAAACCAATTTCCCTCAGGATCAATAAAGTATGACTATGACTATTTATTGCTTATTTATTTATATTATTATTACTTCTTCTTTTTGTATTTGTGCAGTTTGATGTTTTTGCCCATTGGTTGTTGTCCATTCTGTTGGATGCGGTCTTTCAAAGTTGAAAGTAGATTTATTTTCAAATTATACAACCTTGAGATTCGTCTCATAACAGGCAGCCACAAAACAAAAGATCTAAAAGAGCCCATTAAAAAAAGATCATCAAACACCCAATGTGCAAATAGCATTCTAATCTACAAAGATTATGTTGTGTTTCTTGTATTTACTGTGAATGCCCACAAAAAATCTCAAGGTTTTATATGGTGATGTACATGTACTTTGATAATTACTTTAAACGTTGAACTAATCTCCTTCAGTCGAGAAGCACAGTGGATGAAATGAGGTGATTATTAGCCACGGCCAGGATTTACTGGGATTTAGTTACACATGAACCATAAGACCATAAGATATCGGAGCAGAATTTGGCCATTCAGCCCATCGAGTCTGCTCCACCATTTCATCACAGCTAATCCAATTTTCCTCTCAGCCCCAATCTCCTGCCTTAGCCCCGTATCCTTTCATGCCCTACTCAATCAAGAATCTATCAACCTCTGTCTTAAATATACATACAGTAAAGACTTGGCCTCCACACAACTGCCCGTAGAAAAGAATTCCACAAATTCACCACTCTCTGGCTAAAGAAATTCCTCCTCAACTCTGTTCTAAAAGGACACCCCTCTAATCTGAGGCTGTGTCCTCTGGTCTTAGACTCTCCCACCATAGGAAGCATCCTTTCCATATCCACTCTGTCAAGGCCTTTCACCATTCGATAGGTTTCAATGAGGTCAACCCTCATTCTTCTGAATTCTAGTGAATAAAGGCCCAGAGCTATCAAACACTCTTCCAATCGACAAGTCATTCAATCCTGGAATCATTTTTGTGAACCTCCTTAGAACCCTCTCCAGTTTCAGCACATCCTTTCTAAGATAAGGGGCCAAAACTGCTCACAATACTGCAAGTGAGGCCTCACCAGTGCTTCATGAAGTCTGAACTGTGCATCCTTGCTTTTATATTCTAGTCCTCTTGAAATGAATGCCAACATTCCATTTGCCTTCCTCACCACAAATTAAACTTTAGGGAATTCTATTCTAGGACTTCCAAGTCCCTTTGTGGCTCAGTTTTTTGTATTTTCTCTCCATTTAGCAAACAGTCAACCCTTCCATTTCTTCTATTAAAGTGCAATACCATGCACTTCCAGACACTGTATTCCATCTACCGTTTCTTTGCCTATTCTCCTCATTTGTCTAAGTTCTTCTGTAGCCACTCTATCTGCCACTCCAGCTGTTTTATCATATCATCCACAAACTTTGCGATCAATTCCATCATCCAACTCATTGACATATAACATAAAAAGAATTGGTCCCAACACAGTCCACTGTGGAACATCACTACTCATCAGCAACCAACCATGGGATTGTAGCTGTAAAGCGGTTTCATGTGTGGCAACTTGTCAAAGGCCTTCTGAGATGATTCTCCTTTGTCTATCCAGCTTGTTATTTCTTCAAAGAATTCTTTCAGACTTGTCAGGCAAGATTTTCCCTTGAGGAACCATGCTGAATACAGCTTATTTTATCATGTTCCTCCAAATAGCCCGAATAATCGACTCCAACATCTTCCCAAACGCTGATTCAGACCATAGACCTATAGTTTCCTTTCTTCTGCCTCTTTTCCTTCTTGAAGATGACATTTGCAATTTTCCAGTCTTCCAGAACCATTCCAGAATCTAGTGTTTCTTGAGAGATCATTATCAATGCCTCCATGATCTCTTCAGACTCCTCTTTCAGAATCCTGATGTGTGCACCATCTAGTCCAGGTAACTTATCTACCTTCAGACCTTTCAGTTTCCCAAGAACCTTCTCCCTATAATGGTAACTTCACACACTTCATGACCCCTGACACCTGGAACTTCCACCATACTGCAAGTGTTTTCCACAGTGAAGACTGACACAAAATATTTATTCAGTTTGTCAGCCATTTTCTTGTTCCCTATTATTATCCACTTCTACAGCATCATTCTCCAGCCGTCTGATATCCACTTTCTTCTCTATTTTACACTTTATGTATCTGAAGAGCCTTTTTGTATCCTCTTTTACATTATTGGCTATATTACTTTCGTATTCCATCTTACCTTTTCAATGACTTTTTTAATTCCCTTCTGTTGGTTTTTAAAAGCTTTCCAATCTTCTAACTGCCCACCAATTTTTGCTCTAATATATGTGCCCTCTCTTTGGCTTTTATGTTGGCTTTGATTTCCCTAGTTAGCCACGGTTGTGTCATCTTGCCTTATTCCTCTTTGAAATGTATATATCTTGTGTCTTCTGAATTGCTTTCAAAAATTCCAGCCAGTACTGCTCTGCCATCATTCCTGCCAGTGTTCTTTTCCAATTAATTCTAGCCAACTCCTCTCTCATGCCTCTGTAATTCCCTTTACTCCAATGTAATACTGATACATTTGAGTTTAGCTTCTCATTCTGAAATTGCAGGACGAATCCACCATATTATGATAACTTACCCCTAAGGATTATTTTGCCTTAAGCTCTCTTGCACAACACCCAGTCCAGAATAACTGATCCCCTAGCAGGCTCAACCATGAACTGGTCTAGAAGCCATATCATAGGGACCCTAGAAACTCCCGCCCCCCCCCCCCAGAATCCCGCACCAACCTGGTTTTCCCAGTCTACCTGCATATTGAATCCCCTGTGACTATTGTAACATTGTCCTTTTGACATGCATTTTCTATCTCCCAATGTCATTTGTAGACCACACCTTTACTACTGTTTGGGGGTCTATATGCAACTACCATCAGGGTACTTTTATCCTTGCAGTTCCTTAGCTCTATCCACAAAGATTCAATACTTTCCAACCCTATGTCACCTCTTTCTAATGATTTGATTTCGTTCTTTACCAAGAGAGCAACACCGACCCCTGATGAATCAGATGAAATAACAATACTTTCATGGCTGATCCAGTCCTTTAAGGACATTAACTCTTCTCCGAGGATCATCACCTTTTCTTTCTGAGAGGTTTGTGAGTTCCTGAGTTCCCTTGAGCAATGCTGCCTGGAGTCTGGCACTTAGCTCCTGGTTGGTTGACCCACAGTGGTAAGGCCAAGGGGAACAATCCAGACAAAGAATGACCCAACCGAGAACTCAGCGGTGGAGCTGGTGGAAGATGGTGACACGTCACAAGGCAGTGAAGGTGGAGGAAGGCTGACACAGGGAAGGATCCCCAGTCATCTTGCATTCCATGTCATTGGACCCTGACCCCAATCTGTCACGGGCCGCGTGGAGGCTACACATGCATCAGCCTCCCCTCATTTAATAAAGTCATGCACTGGTATTCTCCATTAACAGAATCCATCCTGGGACAACACCTCAGAAGAACAACATGTCATTGCGCTACTGCTCCTGTTTTATCAGAGGCAGAGTGTGGGGACGCTCAGCAGGCTCATCCCTGTGGAAGAAACAATGAACGTTTCAAGTTGAGAAACTTTCATCAAGACCTTCACTTCAGATTTCCAGGACCGGCTCATCTTTTTTTCATGCACGGCACCAGTTGCTTCACTGTATTGGTGACAGTCTGGGAAAACAGACAGGATTCAAGTAAATCCAAAGTTATTTTATGTATATTCCGGATGAAAGAATAACTAGGGAAGAGTAGAGCCAGTTGGAGACAACAGGGACAATTAATCTGCATTGCAGAGGACGTTCACGAGATTGATTCCAAGATGAAGAGTTTAATTTATGAGGTTAAATTATAATTTATTATAATTAACTTGCCTGGGATTATACTTGCTGAAATTCAGAATAAAATGGCATCTTCAGACTTCAAATTTCAAAGTACATTTATCATCAAAGTATGTATCCTATATACAACCTTGAGAGCTGTCTTCTCACAGGCAACCACAAAACAAAGAAACCCCCAAAGAACCCATTAAAAAAAGATGGATAAATACCCAAGGTGCAGCGAGGAAAAAAAACATATCCAGCAAACAATGAAAGTAAGAAAACAGCATTCAGAATGAAAGTGAGTCCCAGAGCAGCCTCAGCCTTATTTCAATGGATAATGGAGTAAATGTGACGAAGCCCAGAGACACGGGCCCCGGGGAAGTCAGAGTAAGCCACAGCCTCCGCCTCAGCTCACTTCCCCATTGTTTGCGGTGCAGTTTACCATAACTTTTTACAGAAAAAAGTGTTATGAATAAATTATTTAATTGCATTCCTTGTTTGATAACCACCAGTGAGTAGTCACTTGCCTTCAGCAACATTGGTAAGATAGAGGCAAGAGAGTTGTTTCCTCTGGTAAGAGGGACTAGAACTACATGACATCGACTCAAGGTTCAGGGAAATAGACTTAGGATGGAGATGAGGAGAAACTGCTTTTCCCCAGGAAGAAGTGAAACCATGGAATTCTCTTCCCAGGGAAACAGTAGAGGCTACCTCATTAAATATATTTAAGGCAGTTTGATAGATTTTTGCATAGCAGGGGAATTAGGGTTTCAGAGAAAAAGCAGGTGGATGGAGCTGAGTCCGTGGCCTGATCAGCAATGATGTTGTTGAACAGCGAAGACTCAGTCAGCTGGACCCTCGTTCTGGTTCTTACGTCCTTGTGTAAAGACTGATGGGTTTAGTTTAATTTTGCATCATGGTTGTTTCAAATACAGTGAGCAAAATGACCAGTCCTTGTGCTGTGCTCTTCCAAGCTCTGTATTCTCAGCTTTAAGCGGTAGATACGTGAACTATCCATGGCATAAACTGCAGGTTAAAGCCATTTATTTTAATTGAAAGGCTTGGATAGGGTGAATGTGGAGTGTCCAGAACCAGAAGGCACAGCCTCAGAATAGAGGGATACCAATTTAGAACAGAACTGAGAGGAAATTTCTTTAGCCAGCGTATGGTGAATCTGTGGAATTCATTGCCACAGGCAGCTGTGGAGATGGAGTCACTGAGTATATTTAAAGTGGAGGTTGATAGGTTCTTGATTAGTCAGGGCATCAAAGGCAGGAGAATGGGAGTGAGAGGGAAATAAATCTGCCTTGATCAAATAGCTGAGCAGATTTGATGGGCTGAATGGCCTAATTCTGCTTCTATGTCTTATTGTCTTTGTCCAGCCTTAGAATCTCCAAATTTCTGTTTTCCGTGTCAACTATCAAAGTTTCTTTTTAGGTCGCCTGTCTTTCAGATCCAGTAGTTTTCCCACTGTAACACACCACAAAATCCAAGATGGAGACATGGAATCAGGAACTCCAGAGTAACGTTCACCACTCTGCAACTGTGGGAGGAGTAACTGTTGCAGTCAAACAACTATCAAGTTCAGAATCAGAATCAGTATTATTATCACTGACTAAAATAACACGAAATGTGTTGTTTCGCAGTGCCAGCCAAAGTCATAACGTTATTCTAAATGGCAAAAGTAAATAAATGGAGCAATCTTTTGCAATGCTGTGATGAAATGTTATTTTGTACTGCCAAATTTGGGAATGTTTTGAGAATTATGTTTTGGGTTTCTGCCTTTATACCCAACTGTGCAAATGGTTCGATAACACTGCTCTTTCTCAGGGAGATGTTAGATTGTATTTTCTGAGAAAGCACAGTTCAAGGGCACATTGTGATGGAAACTCAAGTAATTAATGAAGTACTTTGAGCGGTTGCTTATGGCTAGAATTAAATCCTGTCTCACCAAGGACCTAGACACACTGCAATTTGCCTATCGCCGCAATAGGTCTACGGCAGATGCGTTTGCATTGGCTCTTCACATGGTCTTTGATCACCTGGAAAATACAATACGGGGGAAGCTAGCCTCTGTAGGATCCAGAACATCTTCAAGGAACGATCCCTCAAAAAGGCGGCGTCCATCATTAAGGACCCCGATCACCCAGGTCATACCTTGTTCTCATTGCTACGATCAGGAAGGAGGTACAGAAGCCTGAAGACACACAGTCAGCGATTCAGGAACAGCTTCTTCCCTTCCGCCATCTAATTTCTGAATGGACACTGAACCCATGAACACTACCTTGCTTTTCTTTTTGCAATACTTGTTTAATTTAGCTATTTAATGTACATATTCTTACTGTAATTCACTTTTTTTTCTATGATTAGGTATTGCATTGTACTGCTGCCACAAAGACTACAAATTTCATGAGATATGCTGGTGATATTAAACCTGGTTCTGATCCTGAAATCAATCTTTAACATTGCTGCTATTAAACTGTATCACCCAAGTGCATTTATCCAAACCTTATCTGAAAGTGTATGTATTTAGTTAATTTGTCGCTTTAGATTACATAATCGGATGTGGAAACAATCTATCATTTATGTTATTTGTTAGTGCATTCCAACATGTCATTGTACTTGCCTCATCTAAATCAGAATCTGAATCAGAACCGGGTTTAACATCACCAGCGTAGGTCGTGAAATTAGTTAACTTTGCAGTAGCACGGCAGTGAAATACAGAATAATAGAAGAGGGAAAAAACTGTGAATTATAGTCAGTATATATATTAAATAGTTGTTAAATAACTAGTGCAAAAATAGAAATAAAAAAAATGTAGGGAAGTAGTGATCATGAGTCCAATGTCCATTCAGAAATCGGACTGCACAGGGGAAGGAGCTGTTCCTGAATCACTGAGTGTGCCTTGAGGCTGGCTGACAGTAGCAATGTGAAGAGGGCATGACCTGGATGATGGGGCTCATTAATGATAGATGTTGAATTTTTGAGCAATTGCTCCTTGAAGATGTCCTGGATACTATGGAGGCTAGTGACCCTCTGCATCTTACTTTGATCATGTGTAGTAGCCTCCCCCCCACCCTCCCCCCATACCAGATGGTGATGAAGCCAGTTAGAAAATATCCTATTTTCACTGTTGTATTATTGTGATCTTCCCTTCGTTAAGGTCGTTTCATTTATTCATCCAGATAAATGGATTACTCAGTATAATCTATTAATAATAACGTTGTAACTATAAAACTGATACTGTTAGTGCTACTAAACTGGCCAATCGCTAAATCAGGTTTATGTTATAATTCTCTCATGCATAAATGGGTGATCCTCCATAAATGTTGCTTTAAAATATCTGTCAACTTCATTAGTGTCAATTTCCCATTAACTAGATCAATTTGTGTAACATCGTCGCTGGGAATCATTAAGTGATGTGTCTTGTTTGATCATGAGTGTAACTCAATTAACTGATACACTAATCCCCAGAAAATGCTACATAATACCCACCCCTCCCACAGCCAAACACACATTAGCTGACAGTTGGTAGAATGCATTTGTTTGTCCTCTGTAACAACATGCATATTTCTAAAGATGCAGAACGAGGAAACAGGAAGCAAGGAATTAAAAAGGCTATGTCTTCTATATGGGTGGCAGAGTGGAGATACGTCTCTACCAAAGGAGGTGTAAGGCGGTCCTTCCCTCCGTTAGCCAGCAGACTACCCTTGGGCAAGATGTAATGCCTGCACCCGTCTTGTAAGGACACTGCCCGGAAGAAGGCAATGACAAGCCTCTTCTGTAGAACAATTTCCCAAAAACAATCATAGTCATGGAAAGACCATGATCACCCATGTCATATCATGATGATAATGATGATGTCTTCTATTTAAAGTCAAAGTCTGTCACGAGCCTTGTGGCCCATCAGGCCGGTACTTATGCCGGTTTCTGTGGTGTGAAGCGACTGAGAGTACCAGACACCCCCCGGAAAGGACGCCAGTCTATCGCGAGGTTAACCCCCAGCATTAGCCGGTAGCCATTTTCATCTGGGTGGACTGGAGCAGTGTGTGGTTAAGTGCCTTGCTCAAAGACGCAATACACTGCCTTGGCCGAGACTCAAACCCACGACCTTCAGATCGTGAGCTCAACGCCCTAACCACTTGGCCACGTGCCACACATGATGTCTTCCATAACAGACTATGAATTCTTTACTTTGTTCATTAACTAGGTTGAAAAAAGATTTTAGAATTATTAGTTATTGTCCTCAATACAAACATGTTGTTTATTGTTTTGAAGCCCACTTGTAAACCTTATGAAGGACAGAAGAACCTGAACCTGAGGCGAAGACTAAAGAAGATCATCTGCCTCCTCGTGACGCTTCATCGTCCAGTAAGGTCGTGGTTGTATGTTATTTTCTTGCACAAGCCCTCTCCCCAATTCCCTTACCATCCAACACTCTATCAGTCTCCAACTGAACTTACTCAACACTTGAGTCTCCAAAACCTCATTGGGTAATGACTTCCAAAGAAATCCCTTTGAGGAAACAGATCCCTCCTCAGCTACATCTGAGAGAGCGGTACCTTCTCTTCAAGCTGGGCTCATAAGGGTAAACATCCTCCCAGCATCCACCCTGTCACACCTCTTAAAATCATATATCCAAATGAGCACCCTACCCAAAATCGTTCTGCATCTTATCCGCAGGAGTTGCCCTGGCGAACCTCCAATGCAAGGATATCCTTTCTTAAAATAGAAACCAAAATTGTACACTGCATTGTAGGTGTGATGTCATTAAAACCATATTGGGTTGTATCAGAACTTCCCTGTTTAATGTTCCAGTCTCCTTGTAATAAGGGTCAATTAGTTTGTTATTTATTTGCTGCACCTGCGTGGTAACTTTATATCCCAGACACTGGATCCCTTTGCAATGCAAAATTAGTTTCGTGATTTACACAATAATTTCCATTTGCCCTTATAACCTCACACTTTCTCAAATTGTTCTCCATCTGCCAACTGCTTGCTCACTTACTGAACCCATCACTATCCCTCTTTACAAGCTACTAATCCCTGTTGTCTTTTAACAGCATTTGAATCCCTTCCTCCAAGTCATCAATACAGATGAGACCCCAGCACTGATTCATCTGGCTTTGAATCGGTGACTGGTTGCCAGGTTGAAAATGATCCATAGCAGTATTCACAAAATGCTGGAGGAACTCAGCAGGTCAGACAGCATCTATGAACTAGATTAAGCAGTTGATGTTTTGGCTGAGACACTTCAAAGATTCAAAAAATTCCTCTGAGTTCCTTCAGTATTTTGTGTGTGTTGTTCTGAATTTCCAGTATCTGCTGAATCTCTTGCATTTGTGACCTGTTTCTGTTAGTTAGCCCATCACCTATCCAAAATATTTTATTAACGCCAAGACCATGTGTATATGACATTCATATACAACACTTGTACTGGTTTCCTATTTTCAATCCTGCAAAATTCTACTAACTTTGTCAAAGTGTTTTTCCTTTCATAAACCTACATACCATAGATTCGACTTGTCTCCATAATAATAGATCCCAACATTTTCCCAGTGACTGATGTCAGGCTATCAGACATTCTGACGGAGTCCTAACTTTTGTTCTCCTTCTTTTTTGAATATTGATGTTACAATTTTCCAATCCACTGGAATCTCGCCAGGATCCAGGGAATGTTTATAGATGATTATCATCTCATCTATTATTTCTCCAGCTACTTCCTTTCCAACCTGAGAATACAGAAATCAACGTCCAAATCCAAGGAACCTTTATCCCCCATAAGTTTGCCTCATGCTTTGTTCCTGGTGATAGGAATAATTTCAGACCCTGTCCCTGAGGTCCTCTGGCAGGCACCATTCCCATGAAGAATACTGAGTATTCTGACAGCAAGGTTATTCCTTAAGACCATAAAATATAGGAATAGAATTAGGCCATTCATCTCATTGAGTGTACTCCACCATTCCATCATGGCTGGTTCAAAGTTCAAAGTTTAACATTCAAATTTATTGTCAAAGTACGTGTACAATATACAACCTTGAGATTTATATTCTTGCAGGCACCCACAAAACAAAGAAACATAATTGAATCCACTAAAAACCAAACGCAACAAAAATGGACAAACATCCAATATGAAAAAGAGCACCAATCATGGAAAGAGTAAAGTGAAGTAAACAACAAATATGTAGAACAGAGTCCCCGACAGTGAGTCTACAGGCTGCAAAGTCAGTTCAGTGCTGAGGCGAGTGAAGCCAGTCCAGGAGTCTGATGGATGCAGGGCAACAACTGGTGACATGGGACCCAAGACTTCTGCACCTCCCGCCCAATGGTAGTAGTGAAAAGAGAGGGAGATGGATGAAACACAAACAGACAGCTCTGAACATCAGTTCGTTTTTGTTTTCCACTCTTGGTCCTCAGCGTTCTAATCGGCGCAGAGTAATGGAGCTGAGCACGAGTTTATTTTCTGCTCTCAGCTGCGACGCAGCATCCACTCCCAGTGATAGCTGCCCCGGCCATCCCTGTATTCTCAAGGTTCGAGTTTACTGTACCCTTCAGGAGATTGTACAATTACGCATTCATTTAGACAGTTCAAAAGTACATGTCATAAAGAGAAATTACAGGCTGTAGATTGCAGTGATCATAGTTCAGAGGAAGTATATCTTGTAGAGTATCTACTAGCTTTGTAACCTTCCCACAAACATCACCGTATGAACCATCTAGGAAGCAAATACATTTTCCTTCCCAACCTCATTCTCTTTCCTTCCCCATGTAACCTTGGACAGCCTTCCCCAAGACTTAGTCTCCATAGGTTTCTGTGACAGTGTATTCCACAGATTCACCACCCTCTGGCTAAAGTAATTCCTGCTCATATTTGTTCTAAGGAAGGTCTCTCTATCCTGAGGCTTTGCCCTCTGGTCCTAGCTCACTCACTATAGGAAACATCCCCTCACATCCACTCCCTCCAGGCCGTTCAATAATCAATAGGTTTCAATGAGATCCCCCACTCTCCCCACCCACCTCATTTTTCTAAACTGCAGCCAGTACAGGCCCAGAGCCATCAAACACACCTTACACCAGGGTGGGGCAGTCTCGTGCACTCTGCACCCACAGACCATTGAGTGTTGCCAGGGCAATCATGAATTCTAACCATCTTCATCATCATCATTATGTGCCGTATCCTATGACATCATCATTATGTGCCAGGGCTTATGAAGTGGGCGATCGTGGTCTTTCCATAGCCATGATTGTTCTTGGCAAATTGTTTTCTACTGAAGTAGTTTGCCACTGCCTTCTTCTGGTCAGTGTCTTTACACGACAGGTGACCCCAGCTATTGGACATAGAACATAGAAATCTACAGTGCATTACAGGCCCTTCAGCCCACAATGTTGTGCTGACTATGTAACCTACTCTAGAAACTGCCTAGAATTTCCGTACCACATAGCCCTCTATTTTCCTAAGCTCTAAATACGTATCCAAGAGTCTCTTTAAAGACCCTATCAGATTTTTGATTATCAGTGCTCCTCAGAGATTGTCTGCCTGGCATCAGTGGTCGCATTACCAGGACTTGTGATGTGCACCAGCTGCTTATACGACCATCCACCACCTGATCCCACGATTTCACGTGACCCTGATCGGAGGGCTAAGCAGGCGTTACACCCTGCCCAAGGGCGACATGCAGGCTAGCGGAGGGAAGGGGCGCCCTGCACCTCCTTTGGTAGAGATGTAACTCCACTCCCGCCAACAAAATGGATCCTAAACACACATTGACTCTGAAAGAGCATGGCCACTTTTCTAAGCTGAAGAGTTCTGGTCACTGTACCTGCTATCAGCAAGCTCAATGCATTCAGTTCTGCCTCAACAGCAAACACACCAGCTTTGGAGAAGCTGGACAAATTTCAGAAAGTCTTTTCAAGCATTCTATCAGTTGCTTGGAATAGAATATCACAGCCTCATAGAAAATAATCTTCAGAATTTCTCATTTCAGACTTTCCTTTATGTACCCAGAAAGTCGTACAATAGAAATCCATTTGCTGTGTAGATATTATGTTGCATGCTTGGCATTAAGACTCAATGTGCTGTGATGCTTTGCCCTGCAGCCTTGGTAGGGCAGAGTGCCTTTTGTTGCCTTGTTCATAACAGAACTCAGCCTTAAACTAAAACACCGTTCCTATTTTTAGATTTTTTACATCTGTATTAAACTCCATTGTAAAGGGCTTTCGTAATAACCTTACGAAAGCTATTTTCTTTCCAAGCTAAATTTAAATGTGTTGCAGCTCTCTGCTTTGTGCTGATGTTCTTACTACAGCAGCTTGTTAACACACTTGGCTGAGTTTGATATTTTCACAAATGGTTGAAAATTGACATGTATTTGTTTGAAAATGGATTACCTCTCTAATGTTCATTAAAGGTTTAATTCCTTGTTTTTTCCCCTCTCTGTCTGTTATTGAATCATGGAATTGTCGAGGACTACAGCAAAGATACAGATGCTTTGGCTCAACCAGTTTAGTTCCGACCATGGTGCCCTTTCACGTCCCAATTCCCTGCATTTGGTCCATAAATCTCTAAGGTCCACCCCTCCATGGACCTATCCAAATGCTTATTAAATAATACCTCACACATCAGCCAAGCTGGAGCACTGGAAAAGAACTCCACGGGCTGTCTCTTTCCCACAGTCTGGGGTTTCACACGAAGGTGTCGCCCCATGGGTGATTGTCTCAGATCTTTCTCTTGCAATCGCAAGACCCTGTTGGACGTTAATAGTGTAAGATGCCATGGCCTGTTTGCTGGTGAGACAGGCGGTGTGGGAGTTGCGCAGCCTCGGTTGTAGCGAGGACTAGGCCTCCAGCCGCGGGCTTGCCTGCTGCTACAGTCAGGGTAAGGAGATGCTGGAGGCAGTATAGTGCGGCGGCTGTGCTCAGCTGAGGGCTGATTTGATTTGAAGGAATTGGTAGTCCTGCTGTAACAGCCCATGTGTCACCAGCTCCTTCACCTGTACGATGGGCGTTACAATTCGCAAGGTTCACACGTTACATCTGCCTGACTTTCGGAAAGGGTAACTTGGCTTTCAATCTGCCTTGAATCCTCTCAGCTGGACTCATGAACCCAGTGTGCATCAGTCATCCTATCACAGAGGGCAGCTATTCCACCCTTCCAGTTAATGTCACTTCTCTGTAGAACAAACCTTTCATTCCCTCTCTTAGATTTCCAGTGTTCTGCAAGTTTAATTCCCTCACAAGCCTATCAACACACCTTTTGTAGTCATTAATCATCTCCACTTCCACTACCGATTTAGGCAGTAACTTTCAGGTGATTACCGCTCATTATTTAGAACCTTCTTTCTCACCTGCCCCACGGGGGTCTCCTCACTGTGTCAGCTGTAGGAAGCTGGATTTCTTGGCCTACTTTTAGTCAGACTCTTAAGAATCTCATCCACCTCTGCCAAATCTCACTTGACTTCATGCCAGAAGAGCAGCCCCAGCTTCTCCAGCTTAACCTTGTTACTACAATCCCTCACCGCTGAATTCTTCTCTGTCGCCCCTTCTGACCTTACAGTGTGGTCATCAGAACTGCCACAGCTCCTGTGGTGGGCTGACAAGAGCTTCAAGGAGGGTCACAAAAACTTCTCTGTGTTTGTACTCTAACTCGATGCTGCCGACTGACACGGTCCAGGCTGTGGGAGGCCACGATGAGGGATGCACAGGAGCTTGGTGCAGACAGCGCTGACACTCTGTGGGGAATGACCACAGTTTGGAATCCTTCTGATCTTGGGTGTGAAGGGGCTGAGTCAGGTGCGGAAGTCCCCACAAGTCACAAGAGTGGGAATGCTACTGCAGTTTAAAAAATAAGTTAACACTACTGAATTTAGCGACCACAGAGTCATAAAACACAACCGCACATAAGTGGCCCCTTGGCCCTTCAGGTCCGTGGCGAACTATTTGTATTTACTGTATCTACAACCCTCATTAGTTTGTAAACCTCTATTAAATCTCGCCTCTTTCTTTTACACTCTGGGGAATAAAACCCGAACCTATAACTTCTCCCTATAACCCAGGCCCTCGCGTTCTGGCAACATTCTTGAAAATGTTCTCTGCACTCTTTCAAACTTATTTACATCTTTCCTGTAGGTTGGTGACCAAAACAGTACACTAAACTCCTAATTAGGCCACCACAACATCTTATACAATTTCAACATAACTTCCCAACTCTTGTACTCAATACTTAGATTTATGAAGGCCCATGTGCCAAAAACTTTCTTAACAACCCTATTTATCTTTGATGTCACTTTCAAGTAATGATGGATTGGTGTTCCCCGATCCCTTTGTTCTATCGCTATCTTCAGTGCCCTACTGTTCACTGTGTAAGACCTACCCTGACTGGTCCTTCCAAAGTGCTAACACATCACAATTGTCTGCATTAAATTTCATCTGCCAGTCTTTAGCCCATTTTTGCAGCTGGTCCAGATCCTACTTTGACAGTCTTCCTCACTCTGCACTACACCCCCAGTCTTGGTGTTATTCACAAATTTGCTGATCCAGTTTACTACATTATCATCCAGATCATTGACGTAGATGGCTAACAACAAACACTAATCCCTGCGGCATTCCACTAGTCACAGGCCTCCAATCAGAGAGCCAACCATTCGGTTTATCCCGTGAAGCCAATGACTAATCCAATTTACTGCCTCATCTTGAATGCCAACTGACTGACCCTTCTTTACCAAGCTCTCATGTGCGAACGTGTCAAATGCCTTGCTAAAGTCCATGTGGGCCTTCACTGCCTTGCCTTCATCAACTTGCCTGGTAAGTTCCTCGAAAACCTCTGTTAGTTGGACATGACCTACCACACGCAAAGCCATGTTGAATAACCCTGTCGATCCAAATACTTAGATATCTGGTCCTGGAGAACACCTTCCAACAAATTACCCACTACTGAAGTCAGGCTCACCAACCTACAATTTCCTGGCTTATTCTTAGGGCCTTTCTTAAACAATGGAACAACATTAGCTGTTCTTCAATCCTCCAGCAGCTCACCCATAACTAAGGATGTTTTAAATATCTCTGTTAGGGCCCCAAAAATTTCCACACTAGCTTCGCACAGAGCCCAAGGGAACACCTTGTCAGGCCCTGGGGATTTATCCACCCTGATTTTTCTCAAGGCAGAAAACACTTCCTCCTCTGTAATCTGTCTACGGTCCATGACTTTGCTGCTGAATTGCCTCGCTTCTACAGACTCCTGTGTCTGACAATACAGATGTAAAAAATCAGTTTAAGGTCTTCCCCGTCTCTTTTGCCTCCAGGCATAGATGACCACTCTGATCTTCCAATGGATTAATTTTGTTCCTTGCTATCCTTTTGCTTTTAGTATATCTGTAGAAGCCCTTGAGATTTTCCTTCACCTTATTTCTTCTTTTCTATATTTCTTATTGTAATTTAGATTTACTTTTAAATTTAAAAAAACCTCAGCACCTCAATTTCTGAAGCTCATGGTGTAAACTGTCATCTTCACAAACTCTTCAAGCCCCAAAAATCATATTGGTCCTCACAGCCTTTCACCTCTGCACTTTCCACTTTGCCTTGTTTCATCATAGAGCCACAGGGTCATAGAGCACCACTGCACAGAAACAGGCCCTTCAGCCCTTTGACGATGCCCCACACGTTAAGCTTCCAGAAGGTTAAGATACTGTGACCAAAGGTAAGCTGGCCAATTGAATCCAAATTTGGCTTGGTTATAAAGTGAGAGGGTGGCAGCTGAGGGTTTTTCTGATTGGAAGTTTGTGACTCAAGAAGTACCATGGCATTTGGTGCTGGGACTCCTCTGTCTGTGATATATATCAAGAGTTTGGTGGTTTTCTGGAAAATGAAGATGGTTGTCTAATGCTTCATCAGGATGTAGATCAGTTGGAAAGTTGGCGGATGGAACCTAATCCAAACAAGTGCAGAGTAATGCACTTCGGAAGTCAAGTAAGTCGGGAGATCTGCTGTAAATGATAGGCTCTGAGGAATATCATAAATATTTAACATTCTAAATGTGATTAATTTATAAACCATTGACTGTTTTAGAATCTGGAATGTAGCCAGGGACATTCATATTCAAAATCTTGTGATAGTTTTGACTGGTGGCTGACCTCAGTCCAAGTCTTTCCACTGGTGCCACCTACAGGTGGGAGGCCTGTGGCTGCAGTCCCTCACTGATCAGTGGGAGCTGCTCACTGCTGTCTGCAAAACCCAGCAGGTGGCCACTGCTCCCAGGAAATTCCAGGCCATCATTCAACTTTATACCAAGTTCCAACAGTAATTAAAATAAGATTATATGGGCATAAGACACAAGGGCAGCTTTAGGCCATTCGGCCCATCGAGTCTGCTCCGCCATTCCATCATGGCTGATTTATTATCCCTCTCAACCCCATTCTCCTGCCTTCTCCCCATAACTTTTGATGCCCTGACTAATCAAGAATCTACCACCCTCCACTTTAAATATACCCAATGACTTGCCCTCCACAGCCGTCTGTGGCAATGAATTCCACAGATTCATTTGTCCTCACCTTTGTTTTAAATGGATGATCTGTTCTGAGGCTGTGCCCTATGGTCCTAGACACCTCCACTATAGGAAATATCATCTCCGCATCCACTCTACATCAGCTTTTCAACGTTCGATAGATTTCAATGAGATCCCTCCTCATTCTTCTATCCTCTGGCGAGTACAGGTCCAGAGCCATGAAACAGTACTCAAACATTAATTCTCTCATTCCTAGAATCATTCTCGTGAACCTCCTCTGGACCCTCTCCAATGCTAGCATATTTTTCTAAGATAAGGGGTTCAAAGTTGCTCATAATACTCGCAAACCTGACCAGTGGTGTTTAGAGCCTCAGTGTTGCAAGCACCACGCACAAGACGCTGGAGGAACTCAGCAGGCCAGGCAGCATCTATGGAAAAGAGTGCAGTCGATGGTTCAGGCTAAGGCCTTACATGCTTGCTTTCATATTCTAGACCTCCCAAAATGAATGCTAATACTGTATTTACCTTCCTTACCACCAACTAAACTTGAAAGTTAGCCCTTTGGGGGATCTTGCACAAGGACTCCCAATTCCCTTTGCACCTCTGATTTCTGAGTTTACTTTCCATTTAGAAAACAGTCCATGCCTTTATTCCTTCTACCAAAGTGCATGACCGTACACTTCCCTACACTCTGCTCCATCGATCACTTCTTTACCCATTCTCCTAATCTGTCCAAGCCCTTCTGAAGTCTCCCTGCCTCCTCAACACTATCTGCCCTTCCACCTATCTTTGTATCATCTGCAAATGTGGCCACAAATCCATCCATTCGGTCTTCCAAATTACTAACATATAATGTGAAAAGAAGTGGCCCTTACACCAAACCCTGCAGAACACCACTAGTCACCAGGAAAGGCCTCCTCTACTCCCACTCTTTGCCTCCTGCCAATCAGCCAATGCTCTATCCATGCTACCACAGGCTTTTGTCTTGTTAAACAGCCTCACGTGTGGCACCTTGACGAAGGCCTTCTGACAATCCAGCAGAACAACATTCACAGACTCTCCTTTGTCTATACTGTCTGTTATTTCCTCAAAGAATTCCAACAGATTTGTTAGGCAAGGTTCCTTGAGGAAACCATGCTGACTTTGGCCTACTTTATCATGTACCTCCAAGTACCCTGAAACGTCATCCTTAGTAATGGATTCTAACACCTTCACAACCACGGAAGTCAGACTAACTGGCCTACAATTTATTTTCTTCTATTCCCCCTCCCTTCTTGGAGATTGTGGTGGCATTTTCAATTTTCCAGTCCTCTGGAACCATTCCAGAATCTAGTGATTCTTGAAAGATCATTTCTAGTGCTTCCACAATCTCTGCAGCCACCTTTTTCAGAAGGTAGTCCATCTGGTCCAGGTGACTTATCTGCCTTCAAACCTTTCAGCTTCCCAAACACCTCTTCCTTAGTAATAGCAACTGTGCTCACTTCTGCCACATAAACACTCTTGAATGTCTGGCACACTTCCAGAGTGACACAAAATATTTACTAAGCTTGTCTACCATTTCTTTATCCACCATTACAGCCTCTGCAGAAGTCCAATATCCACTCTCACCTCTCTTTTACTCTTTAGCTGAAAAACCTTTTGACAAAAACCGGGATTCCATGGTTTTAGAAGCGAAAATTTTATCCTGGGGTGACTGTTTCAAGGTAATTAGGTCAACATTTTGTTGAATATTCTCTCACACTTTTATTCTTCATTCACTGTATCTGGACATTGTTGATTGAACCAATGCTTATTGCCCCAGTAGAGCTTGCTGGGGCATTCAGGGGGCAATGAGGAGTCAGAAATGGATCTGGATTTACACAGAGATATAAAGCAGAGGAGGATGTGGATTTCCGAATCCAAAGAACATTAGTCAATCAGAAAGGTTTTTATGATGGACCACTGGTTTTCTTGGCTATCCTACAGAAAGAAGTCCTTTATTTCACAACAAAAGCACACACACACACAAATTGCTGGAGCAATTCAGCAAGCCGGGTAACATCTATGGACAAGAGTACAGTCGACGTTTCGGGCTGAGACCATTCATCAGGACTCATGAAGGGTCTTGGCCCGAAATGTCGGCAGTGCTCTTTTCCATCGATGCTACCTGGACTGCTGAATTCCTCCAGCTATTTGTGTGAACTGACTGGGATTTGCAGCATCTGCAGATTTTCTCTTGTTTATTCCACAGATTGAATTCACTAAATGTGAAGGTGATGGGTCATGACTACAGGTCAATAGTCTAAGTATTGGCCAGACAACTGTTTCAGTGACAACCACAATGTTCTTGCAACATGGGGAACTGCCTGGGATGTGATGCAGCTTCTTGCTGATCGACTTGTGAATCCCATGTCCCGTGCCGGAGAGGAGGGCAACTTGTACACGATGTCCTGAAATCCATCACCGACTGCTCCGGCTGGAGTTGACTGTCTGGTTTACTCTGGGATGCTGATGAGTGTCGACAGATTCACCTTATTCTTTCAGAAAAATCTGGGTCAATAGCGGTAACATTAAAAAGATCTGATAAATCACTGGTAAATATACAAAATGTCAGGAGAGATTCCCATAAGCAGCTTTATATCAAGAATGAAGGTTGCAGATGTTGAAAGAAAATTATTTGGATGGTGTGAAAGTAATGGCGTTTTAGAAGGCAACTAATGAACAATCTTATTGATACCTTCAGTGGGGCAGTCAATCAGGAGGATGCTTTGTACAGCTCCATCAGGCACGTATATAAACCTGCCCTGACAACCTCCCATCTACAGGAAAAATTGCACAAACTTCTATAAAATAAACACACCATTTGATAAATTATCTCTCCAGCACCATTTGTCTTTTTTTTTATAAAACAGCAATGGTTTCCATGGCTTTTTTTTCTAAAATAATACAGAAACCAGGGTCAAGATAAAAGGTGACCTCATGTGTGTGTGTGTGTGTGTGTGTGTGTGACCATCTAATGTTGCCTTTACTTTCCAAATGCTTTCACTTTCCACCTCATTGATCTCAGCATACCAGGGAAGAGTTTTTAATTGAAAATTTTATGACATTCACCCAGTTGTCAGTCTCTGAGTACTGCCCTTCCATAATCTTTGCTGAACCATCCCTAATAAAGACTTGTTTCTACTTGTTCTAATTCAGAACCTTGGGACATCCACAATGCCAACGATGTGTACTTCTGGCTGGTGTAATGAGAAGAAGTGGAGAAGCCCAAGGGACATGCGATGAAATCTGCGGGGAACTGACCACTGAGCCTGGTATGTTGGTTCACAACTGGCCAAAGTCTCGTTGAAATCTTGACTGCTGGAAAGTGCAGTAGTGATCAATGCCCAGGCAATGGGCACTAGTGTATTGGAATGGATTTTCAGATTCAGGTTCAACTATTTATCACACGCACATTGAAACTTTGCTGGCCAGTGGCATCAGCGCGGGACTTCAAAGCGAATGGTCCCAAGTTCGAATCCCGTTGGCTCCTTGCACGCTTTCCATCCATGCTGGGTTGTGTCCAGCTAGCAACTTGGCCTCATAAAAAAAATCAAATATTACAGAAATGGCAAAAATGTCGCCCAATGCGCCACAAGGCGCAATAAAGAACAATACTAGTACATTGAAACATACAGTGAAATGCATTGTTTGCATTAACAACAATGACTATATAACCTAACGGCTATGTAACCTCAAAGAATATTTGTGCGTGGTAGAGAGAGAGTCAGAGGGTGTAAGAGTGCTGTATGTGAGTAGTGAACAGTCAGTGTGAATGTGTAGCAGAATGTTGTGTGTGAGTAGGGTACAGTCAGTGTGAGTGTGTAGCAGAATGTTATGTGTGTGTAGGGTACAGTCAGTGACAGTGTGTAGCAGAATGTTGTGTGCGAGTAGGGTACAGTCAGTGAGAGTGTGTAGCATAATGTTATGTGTGTGTAGGGTACAGTCAGTGTGAGTGTGTAGCATAATGTTATGTGTGTGTAGGGTACAGTCAGTGTGAGTGTGTAGCAGAATGTTATGTGTGTGTAGGGTACAGTCAGTGAGAGTGTGTAGCATAATGTTATGTGTGTGTAGGGTACAGTCAGTGACAGTGTGTAGCAGAATGTTGTGTGTGTGTAGGGTACAGTCAGTGAGAGTGTGTAGCAGAATGTTATGTGTGTGTAGGGTACAGTCAGTGACAGTGTGTAGCAGAATGTTGTGTGCGAGTAGGGTACAGTCAGTGTGAGTGTGTAGCAGAATGTTGTGTGTGAGTAGGGTACAGTCAGTGACAGTGTGTAGCAGAATGTTGTGTGTGTGTAGGGTACAGTCAGTGAGAGTGTGTAGCAGAATGTTGTGTGTGTGTAGGGTACAGTCAGTGAGAGTGTGTAGCAGAATGTTGTGTGTGTGTAGGGTACAGTCAGTGAGAGTGTGTAGCAGAATGTTGTGTGCGAGTAGGGTACAGTCAATGAGGGTGTGTAGCATAATGTTATGTGTGTGTAGGGTACAGTCAGTGTGAGTGTGTAGCAGAATGTTATGTGTGTGTAGGGTACAGTCAGTGACAGTGTGTAGCAGAATGTTGTGTGCGAGTAGGGTACAGTCAGTGTGAGTGTGTAGCAGAATGTTATGTGTGTGTAGGGTACAGTCAGTGAGAGTGTGTAGCAGAATGTTGTTTGTGAGTAGGGTACAGTCAGTGACAGTGTGTAGCAGAATGTTGTGTGTGTGTAGGGTACAGTCAGTGTGAGTGTGTAGCAGAATGTTATGTGTGTGTAGGGTACAGTCAGTGAGAGTGTGTAGCAGAATGTTGTTTGTGAGTAGGGTACAGTCAGTGACAGTGTGTAGCAGAATGTTGTGTGTGAGTAGGATACAGTCAGTGAGAGTGTGTAGAGTGGATTGCAATGTGTTGTGTACAGAGTGTGTGATTGTGTAGTTGGGTTCTGTGTGTCATCTGGAGAGGACGATTCTCAGAGTTGTATATTGCATACATACTTAGATAATAAATATGCCTTGAACCTTGAGTGCAGAGTGTGAGCTGCCAGAGGAAGTGGCTGAGCTGAGGCAGGTACAATAGTGTCATTTAATAAGCAATTGGACAGATACGTGGTGGGTAGGGCCTGGGCAGATGTGGGCTAAACGCAGGGAAAAAGGGGCTAACTGTGTAAGCACACTGGTTAGCATGGAATGGATGGGCTGAAGAGTCGGTATCCTTTTCTCTTGCTCTATGGTACTAAAACTCTAGTGTACAGAGTAAGTGTGTGGGTGAAGGGCTGCAAGGAAAAGTCGGGGTTCTGCTGGCTACTAAGTGTGACACCAATGGTGTAATGCAGGGGATTTTCATTAGGAATAGTCAGCATGGCTTTGTGTGTGGGAAATCATGGAGTATCTTGAAGAGGTGACCAAGAGCACTGGTAAGGAGAGGGTGGAAAACTCGGCTGTGATCTGGTGATGACCGTGTGGAGCTTGTCACTCTCCCTGTGACCACAGCGTTTCCCCGACACTCCAATTCCGGCTCACATTCCAAAGATATATGGCTGGATGAGTTAATTTAGTAACATCCTCTCGTACAAATGTGGTTAAAAGTCTGGTTAGGCCACATTTGAATATTGTGTTCAATGCTGGTCACCCTGTTACAAGAAGAGTGTGCATGTTTTGGAGAGGGTGCAGAAGGGGTTTACCAGGATGCTCCCTACAAATTATATGGAGCCTGGACAGGCAGTACCATTCTCCCAGGAATGAAATGTCTAATACCGAAAGGCACGTGTCTAAGGAGAAAGGGGAAAGGTACAAACAGAAGGTTTTTTTCACACAGAGAGTGATGTAAGCTGGAATTCACTGCTAGTGGTGGTGGTAGAGGCAGATACATTTAAGAAATTCTTAGAAAGACTCAGAAAAATGCAGAGAAGGGTGGTTCGCTGTTCTCTCTTTTATGGTCAACATGTGGGGAAGAGGGATTGGTTCAATTAGGAAGCTGTGGTTTATCTAACCTGGCACAGGCACCATGGCTGAAGAGCATGTCCTGTGTTGCTCTGTTCAAGTAGTATTGAAGTCACTCAAGTCTAGCTTGATGTTCTCTTACGGGGCCCTTAATGGAGAATGCCTGCACATGACTTTGTTTAACGAGGGCTGGCTAATGCATGGGCAGCCACTATGTGGTCCTTGACATATCAGGTTCAGGGTCCAGTGACGCGGAATGCAAGACGACTGGGGACCCTTCCCTGCTGCAGCCTTCCTCCACCTTCACTGCCTTGTGACGTGTCGCCATCTTCACCCAGCTCCACCATGAGGTCCTGGCTAGATCGCTCTTTGATAGGGATCATCCTCTTGACCTTACCACCATGGTTGACCCTGCTAGGAGCCAAGCCCCAGACAGCATTGTTCTCAGGATCTTAGGAACTAACAGGCCTCTTCACCCTGACGAGGTGACAATCCTTGGAGAGGTGTATGGTTATTCACTCAGTGATCACTTTGTAAGATACCTCCTGTACCTAATGAAGAAGCAAATGAGTGCATGTATGTGGTCTTCTGCTGCTGTAGTGCATCTATTTCAAGGTTCTTGTGCTTTTCTGATCACCACTGTTGTAACACATAGTTTCTCCTTCCAGAAGAAAAATTTTCTTCCTCCCTCTTCCCTCCTCTTCTATTCCCCACTCTGGCCTCTTACTTCTTCTCACCTGACCATCACCTCCCACTGGATCTCCTCCTCCTTCCCTTTCTCCTATAGTCCTCTCTCCTCTCCTACCACATTCTATCATCTCCAACCTTTTACCATTCCTACGCACCTGGCTTCGTCTATCACCTTCGAGCTATCTTCCTTCCCCCACCCAACTTTTTATTCTGGAGTCTTCCCCCCCCCCACTTCATTTCCAGTCCTAAAGAAGGGTCTCTTCTGGAAACATCAACTGTTTATTAGTTGCTATAGATGTTGCCTGCCCTGATGATCTCTTCCCCCATTTTGTGTGTTGATTTGGGTTACTTTCACCTGCCTACCAAATGGAACCAGTCTGGCCATTCTCCGCTGACCTCACCTATTAACAACACAATTTTTCCCACAGAACTGCTGCTCACTAGAAGTTTTTTGATTCTCACACCATTCTCTGTAAACTCTAAAAACTGTTGTGTGTGAAAATCCCAGGAGATCAACATCTTCTGAGATATTCAAACCACCCCATCTGACACCAACAATCATTCCATAGTCAAAGTCATGAATATCATTTTTCTTCCCCATCTGATATTTGGTCTGAACAACAACTGGACCTCTTGACCAAGTCTGCATGCTTTAATACATTGAGTTGCTGCCACACATGATTGACTGATTTGATATTGGTATTAACGAGCAGGTGTAACTCCTACAGTGGCCACAAAGTGTACATTATATAGGTCAGTGGTAGAATCTGGAGGGGCTGATGAACAGTATTTGAATCTGTGAGCAGTATCAAAAAGGAGTAAAGTAGGACCTGGGGTTAAGGGTTAGCATAGATTTGAAGACCCGAATGGCTTGTTCCTGAGCTGTATCTCTGTCACTCTGTTAACCATTTCCAACAGAGCTGGGACACATTCAATCACAGGTTCAATTTCTAGTTCAAGTTTAATTGTCATTCAACCCTACATGAATATCCATGAATACAGCCAAACGAAACAATGTTTCTCCGGAGCCAAGGTACAAAAAAGAGCACCAACAATCATACACAGCACAAAGCACATATTGCACATATCAGTAAAATGCAGTCGCAAAAATCTAGCAACATTCTGAAAACGAACCCAAAATGGCTTCACAAACAAGAGAAATTCTGCCGATGCTGGAAAGCAAAGTAATACACACAAAATGCTGAGACCCTCGATTGTTTACTCTCTTCCATAGATGCTGCCTGACTTGCTGAGTCACAACCAACGTTTTCTGTATATTACAATGCGGCTTGTCTTCTGCCAGGCGAGCACTGGGGACAATATCAACTCCAGCCACACTGCGTCCAGTGG
Source organism: Mobula birostris (assembly GCF_030028105.1). NCBI lineage: Eukaryota > Metazoa > Chordata > Chondrichthyes > Myliobatiformes > Myliobatidae > Mobula > Mobula birostris. The sequence continues at coordinate 96,299,904 of NC_092383.1, read as the reverse complement.
AGCACACCGACTCCGACGCCTCTCTGCTGGGCAGCTGTAAACAGACAACACTGTGGCTTCAGGCCCAGTTCACACTACCACCAAGGTCACACAGCTCCCCCGCCGTCGGCCAATAAATCAGTGAATCGAGCTTGCAGCATTCCACATTTACATTGTCCAACAGGGTCTTACGACGATCGCTCGCTGTTAGCCTGCACACCTCATCGCGCAATGACTCCTCCGATGCCTCTCTGATGCAGGCGTGATTCACGTCCAGCCCAGCTCCTCCAGCTTCTCAACCAACGAGCCGCGATAGTCACGCACAAATTTCGGGGACCTTTAAACAAAGCTGTACAAAGAGCTAATTATACAAAACCACAATAATTATTTTGAATCCAAATAAGAAAACGCCTAGGTGACATCTGGGGTTAGTACCCAGACCTTTACTGCATCTCTGAATATTTGACCTGCTGGAACCATGAAGCGGCTAACATTTGGGGTGTTAGAGCCTGTATTACAGACAGCTTTGGGAAATGTATTTCAGATTGTCACATGTTATTATAGAGAGTTATACAACTGTGATTGATGTCTGAGGAGAGAGCCAGCCTTGCCATTAATGCTTACATCTTTCTGGCTGTTGAAGAGCACAGACTCTTCAGCACCATAGCGTTAGATAAAAACTGCACCCCCCCCCCCACCACCATCTCTGGCCCCCAGCCAAGTGAATTGGCCTTAAAAATCCCGACTGACAGATGAAGCGAGAGAGGTGCCTCAAACTGCCAAGGGCTCAGTGCACTAATTGTTTGGGATATTTTACTTGTCGGTCTGCACTCAGAGAGAGAGATAGAGAGCGAGGGAGACGCAGCACCAAAAGCCCTTTTAACTCTCAGACAATCTGAGCAATTTTTGGACTGTGCATGGACCAGCTTTTCTGATAATGACACAACAGCTCGATAACACAGCAGCCATAGAGGAAACAAAAAGTGGCTCTTTCACTCTCTGAAGCCTGAAGGAATCAAACATCTCTCCGCATCACATAATGCCGGGGTTAGCATTTTCCAGCTCATTCACACACACCACTTCCACTCAAGCCGTTATGGCTTTCTGCACCATCACCATGTTAGATGATAATTATAAATACCTCCAGAGCTGGAGGCAGGAAGGCCAGGGAAGCAGAGTGCATGCTCCCTTTCCACGTCTGAGTGCACACAGATCTGCAGCACATCATTCCCAATGTCACACCACTTTGATTCATGTTCTGATTTCCATACCCAGCTTGGTGCTAACTGTAGGTTGATAATATTAACATACTGCGTTCTTCATTCACCTGAGCACTTTAGTAAGGAGGAGTGAAGCCTCCAGACAAGTGCAGGCTAGCTCCATGTCAGAATGATACAGCCATCAAGGTAACCTTGTTAGACTTCCAGCTCGCTGGTGTCTTAGAAACTGGTTTGTTGCAAAGGTTGGGGTGAGTGTTAAACTTACCAATGGACAATCAAGAAACACAAGAGATCCTGCAGATACTGAGAAGTCCAGAGTAACACACACAGAATGCTGGAGGAACTCAACAGGTCAGGCAGCATCCACGGTGAGTCGACGTTTCGGGCCAAGGACATTCATCAGGACATGCATGGGTGGTCTATGCTGGCCTTGTCCGCGAATGAATACAAAATACACCGAAGTTTATACTGATGTCCTACTTGTAACGGGTTACATTCAACTCAATGGATGACAATAGATTCATACAGCATAGAAACACACAGACAGTTAGACACCCCCAGTCCGTTTGTTCATAGAATAGGGAACGACACAGGAACAGGCACCTCAGCCCTCGATGTTGTGCCAATCTAATTTAGTTAATGAACTTCAGTTAAGCGAATCCATTCTGCCTGCACAAAGTCCATCTTCCTCCATCCCTTGCCCATCTAAAAGCCTCTTTATTTATTTATTTATTTATTTGTTTGTTTGTTTGTTTGTTTATTTATTTATTTATTGGGATAAAGCACGGAATGGGTCCTTCCACCCCTTGAGAGCCTAGCAACCCCCGCTTTACTACTACTACGTCGACTCAGGCCTAGGGGGCCGGCTTCGGGCACGATGACAGACCCTCTACTTCTCCCTCTCCCTCATCAGCGTGTTCAGTTCATCTACATTAGCCGCGCCGCTGTCTTCTAGGAGCGTGTTGACCATAGTCTTGGGAGGGTTCATCCTCCCGTGCTTGGGCTCCCATATGATGACTAGGCTGGCAGATAGCTCGGGGTGGCGTAGACAGTGCCCAGCTAGTTGCAGTCTTTTCACCTCGTTGTTAGTGATGTGCATTGGTAGGTCGTTATAGAGCTCGACGTTCGTCATGTGCTGTTGCCAATTCACGTCAAGAGCCATCCGGAGCATTTGTGTATAGCAACCATCTAGAGACTTTCGCATCGTCTTGGTGAATGTCAATGTCTCGCATCCGTACGTGAGAATGGACTCTATGACTGCTATGAAAATCCTCTTTTTAAGCCCTCTGGTCAGGTTCGACTTCCAGATTTCCTTCATGTCGTTCATAGCCCTCCACGCCTTCTGTATCTTTATGTCCTTCTCCAAACTCATCATTCTTCACCCAAGATACTTGTAGTCAAAGTACTTGCTTTAATCCTAGTCTAATTACAGGAAAATTTACAATGACCAACTAACCTACCAACCGGCACATCTTCGGACTGTGGGAGGAAACCAGAGCACCCAGAGGAAACCCACACAGTCACGGGCAGAATGTACAATCTCCTTGCAGACAGCAGCAGGAATTGAACCCGGATCATTGGTGTTGTGCTAACCTCCATGTTACCATGCCTCCCCTAAATCCCTCTATGTTGTTTGCTTCCACCAGCATTCCAAGTCGTGCATTCCAGGCACCCACTGTTCTCCGTGTAAAAAAAAACTTCCCCAACACATCTCATTTAAAATTTCCCCCTTCAATTCAGGGGCCTGCTCTTGGTCTTAGACACTTCAATCCCAGGAAGAAGATACCAGCTGTCGACTTTATCTCTCTCTTGCATAATTTTACAAACTTCTTCCTTGTATGCATTTAAACGTTTACAGCATTAGATGTTAAGAGACAATGCTGTTGTTAGACAATGTCCTGACGAAGGGTCTCGGCCTGAAACGTCGACTGTACCTCTTCCTACAGATGCTGCCTAGCCTGCTGCGTTCACCAGCAACTTTGATGTGTTTGGCTTGAATTTCCAGCATCTGCAGATTTCCTTGTATTTGTGTTTTTATAAAAAGCAACTTTGATGTGCGTTGCTGTTGTTAGAATTGTCAGGAGTAAGTCAGCCATTCAGCTGCTGCTGTGGAATATGAAGCCTGATCCGGCCCCACTTTCCAGCCTATCTCCAAATCACTGAGTCCCCAGACGTCCACAGCTTATTGACCTCATTCACTGGAGCTCCTGTGTCTCTCTGCAATACAGAATTCGGAAGGCTGCCCACCCTTTGAGGAAAAGGTTTCTGAATGCCCCTGTTCTGCACCCTGTGACCCAGACTATCCTGCCTGAGGGTGCCAGCGCTCACACCCACCCTGTCACTGCCTATCAGAGTGGCACATCTCAACCAGCAGCTGATGAGAACAAAAGGAGAACTGACAACTCTCCGGTTTCACACGCAGCTCGCAGTTACATTAATTTCATCAACGTTAATTAATATTGTAAGATGAGTCCTGGAATAAGGTGTCTGCAGAAAAGTTGTAACTATTGATAATTGCTCCTGTTTCCACTTGGTTAGCTAGCTAATGATCTGGTTCAGCTGATTGCTAACTTAGATCTTTACTCTCTCTGGGCCCACAGATTTTGGGGCTTGCTCCATGAGGAAATTTTTCAGATGTTAAATTTGAACATTATGCCAACTTAGAATCATACAGTCATAGAGTACAGCACAGAAATAGGCCCAATGGCCCATCTAGTGCATGTTGGCTTGGTTTGTTGACTAGTGCCATGTAACAGCATCTAGACCATTACCCTTCCTACCTTTCTCCTTTATGCTTACTTCATCAATTGTATTTCATAATGAAATAGTACTAGATTTACTGAGGTTCCAAGGTTGTCAAGATGAGAAGTGGTAGTGTGGACAAGCTCCCACTACCTAACAGTGCTCCTCACAGCATGCGCCTCAAATAGCCTCTGACAACCAAATCCAGCTCCTGGCCTTCTCGTGTGGCTTAGCCTCTAAGCCCGGCGGAACTGTTTCTACTGACAGGAGAATGGGCGAAGGCGGGTCCTGGCACCTTAAAACCAGTGCTTCAGGTAGATGGAGCTCGTCAGTCTGGGAAGGCAGTCCATCTAAGAGAGGGAAAGCTCTGATTTCAAACCTCCGCTGCCTTGCGGCCATACCCACTCATGGGAAAGGCTTTGGGAGTAAACCCTGAGGACAAATCCGGAGCTGGGGTCCCTAAGGCAGTCCGACGCTGCCTTCAACCTTGTCCTGGCAACTCCTGCAACAACACTGGTGCCAAGCTGTGTTGGCCTTTGCCCTTCCCTTGGACAACATCAGTGGTGTGGACAGGGGAGACTTGCTGCATGGGCAACTGCCGATCTTCCATACAACCTTGCCCAAGACTGTGCCCTGGAGAGGATACTCCAGGCGCAGATCTATGCTGTCACGAGGCTAACAGATGCCACCAAGATTTACTGAAACTATTTAAGACTGACATATTCAAAGTTAAAAGTTCAAAGTAAATTTATTATCAAAGTGCATATGTGTCACCATATACAACCCTGAGATTCAGTTTCTTGCAGGCATTAAACCTAAATATTAAAAAACACAGTAAAATCAATGAAAATCCATGCACAACAAAGATGGGACAAACAGCCATCGTGCAAAGGATAACAAATTGTGCAAATACAAAAAGAGAGAAAAAATAATAATGAGAAATCAATAAGCAATAAGTGCTGAGAATATTATTTGCATGTAGAGTCCTTGAAAGTGATTCCGAGGTTGTGAAATCAGTTTAATGTTGAGATGAGTGGCGTTGAGTGAAGTTATCCACTCTGGTTCAAAAAACTGACAAAGGAACAGTTCCCTGATCAAGACACACAGAGATGACAGATGCTCCCTGATCGAGAGACACAAGAGCCTGCAGATTTTCCCTGAACCAGAGACACAAGAAACGGCAAATATTTCTTGATTGAGAGACACAAAAAAATGGCAGATGTTCCCTGATCCAGAGACACAGGATTGCAAGTGTTCCCTGATCGAGAGAGACAAGAAACTGCTGATGTTCCCTGATCCAGAGATACAGGACTTGCAGATGTTTGCAGACCCAGAGATGCAAGAGATGGCAGATGTTTCCTGATCCAGAGACATTAAAGAATCCAGATATTCACTGGTCCAGAGACACTGGTCACTCCAGATGTTCCCTGATTGAGAGGCACAAGAGACAGCAGATGTTCCTGATCCAGTGACTCCAGATGTTCCCTGTTCAAGAGACACAAGAGACGGCAGGTGTTTCCTGACCCAGAGGCACAAAAGACTGCAGATATTCTCTGATCAAGAGACAAAAGTGACTGCAGATGTTCCATGATGGAGAGGGACAAGAAATGACAGACGTTTCCTGATCCAGAGACACAAGAGACAGCAGATTTTCCCTGATCCAGGAGCATAAGAGATTGTAAGTTTTCCCTGATGGAGATACGCAAAAGACAACAGATCTTCCCTGTTTGAGAGGCACAAAAGACAGCAGATGTTCCCTATTCCAGAGACACAAGAGATGGTAGACATTCCCTGATCCAGAGACACAAGAGATGGCAGATGTACAGCAGCAACCAATCTGCTGGAGGAACTCAGTGGGTCAGGCGTCATTTACGGAAGGAACAGAGACAGGAAGATCTAAAGCAGCTAGAGATGTTAAGAAATAGTCTGCATGAACTTGAGAGTAGAGTGGGATTGGTAGTGCAGGTGGTGAAGTTGGTGTACTGTATGACTGCAGGAACCATCACCAATGCGGACATCGACGTCAGGGAGAAATAGTGGCAAGTGGTACTGAGGAAGGTTTGGAAGACTGACAACTGAAAAACAACAGAAAAGATAGGAATACCTGGGGTTCATGGCTATAAAAATCAAAAGAGAAATGCCTCAGTTAAGAGCACATTTAGCCAGGGGGTTGAGAAGTTTGGTGGAGAGAAAATGGGTTGATCTTTGTTGTAGAAAGAGGGGATGTGCTTAAAACTTCCTGATGGTGACTGGAGGTATATAGAGACTGGGCATCAAAAGTGACAGTGGTGGGGGGGGGGGGGGGGAGGAGTAGGGATTTTTACCTGAAAGATCATTCCTCCCCCCCACCCCCACTCAGGGAGTTCCTTCTGCAGATTGCTTGCTGCTCCCTGTAGAAAACCCTGGGTTATTGATGGACAATGGCAGATTTAATGGTAGCATTTTTCAAACCAAATTAAATTCAAGGTACAGAGGAGAGCAGGAAACTGTAAGAGTATTTTAAATTGAGATAGAGGGCTCAGTGTGGCTGTGAAAAGATGACTGTACTTTCATTCATTTTAAACCTCTGGGAACCAATTCCGTCCATGAATCAGACGGGGTGAAGGGAAATGGGAAAAAGTAATTTAAAACACTGATTTTTAAAATAAGTCTGACTCCAAGAAGCATTAAGAAATGATGTGGCACGTGTTTTTTAGAACAATATACAGTGTTCGCTGAGAGCAAACCCTGCAGGATTCTGACTTTGGTAAATACAGGACTTTAATGAGGCATGGACAATATTTGAAGTTTTAAAAAAATTCAATCCATTTAGTTACCAGCATGCTTTCTGGATTAGGGAGCATGTCTTAGTAGGAGAGGGTGGGCCAGTTAGGGCTTTTCTCTTTGGACTGAAGGAAGAGGAGGGGTGACTCGATAGAGCTGTATGAGATGATTAAAGGCATTGATGGGGTGGATAGCCAGAGACCTTTTCCCAGGCCAGAAATGGCATAATGTTAATGTGATTGGAGGAATGTATAAGGTGATATCAGAGGTAGGTGTTTTACACAGAGAGTGGTGAGTGGTGGAACACACTGCCAGGGCTGGTGGTAGAGGCAGATACATTAGGGACAATTAGGAGGCTTTTACATAGTCACTTGGATGATTGAGAAATGGAGGGATATGTACTGTAGGTAGGAAGCATTAAATTGATCTTGAAGTAGATTACAAGTTCAGTTGAAGGGACTGTACTGTGCTGTACTGTTCTATGTTCTATAAGCTGAATAAATTAAGTGAAGGCATTGTTCATATGATTTGAGGAACCGACAGACATCATTTATTGAACAATTAGCATGTGACAGAATTTCATATAATGATTAAACATGATTCAGTTGAGATGGAACCAGAGTCTTAATTTTCAATAAACCAAAGTTGAAGGGGATGAGGCGGGAGCTGGTGTTGGTAGATTGGAAAAAGATGTAAAAAGGTATGACAGTGAGAGGACACAAGAGATTCTGCAGATGCTGGAAATCTAGAGGAACGCCCTAAAGATACAGAGAGTAACATGCAGAACATCCAGAGTAATATACAACAAACCCAGAGTCACAACAGTCTGCATAAAGAGTCAATGTTTCCGGCCGAGACCCATCATTATCTCTCAGCCCAAATCGCCGACTCTGTATTCCTTCCTATAGAGTCACCTGACCAACTGAGTTCCTCCAGCATTTTGTGTGTCCAAAGGCTGAAAGGTACATTTAATGTCAGGGAAGTGTATACAATATACATCCTGAAATGCTTTTTCTTCAAAACCATCCACGAAAACAGAGGAGTGCCCCAAAGAATGAATGACAGTTAAACATTAGAACCCCAAAGTCCCCTCCAAGCTCCCCCCCCCCCGCATGTAAGTGGCAGCAAGCAACAATCCCCCCCCCCCACTGGCAGAAAGAAGCATCGGCACCTCCACCGAGCACTCAAGCACGAGCAAAGCAACAGTAAAGACACAGACTCGCAGTTACCCCAAAGACTTTGTGTTTCACCTGGTATTTGACATACCACAGGCTCTCTCTCCCTAATAAGGGAGAAAGAGGTGTCTCTATTTTCCCAGCGAGCAGGGAGACATAACAAACAACTCACTGGTTTACGATGTTAAAAGTCCATTACATCACTTTTTTCGAGCTCTGTGCCTGAAGATCGCAAAGATCCCGGGCCTCCAGGCACACAGCCGTAGATATTTCGACTCCCCTGATGACACACAGGCCTCCTATCGTGACACTGACCCTCGATCTGCCCATCTCCAGAGCCCGGAGATCCTAGGCTTCTGAATCCCAGCCGGAATCTTAGGCCGAGCCTTTGGCATGCTGAACAACAGCCAGTTATGGAACCCCCAGAGCGGGTCCCATTCCCGCAAAGAACTGTAGTCAGCGTGTAACACCAGGTCAGGGTCTTCAAAAGAGTCCTGCAAGGGAAAAATAAAGACATTAAAGATGGAAATAGAGCTGTTTCCGAAGATGCAAACAAAGGAGTTGCCGTTAGGCGCCATTGACTCTCCTAAGCTCCGCCTCCTTGTGAACGTACCAAAGCAACAGTTAATATTTTTAAAAATCATCTACAATTTACAAGAAGCAAATGTCACTTGAAGATACAAAGCACGAGAAGTGGTTCAGCTGTGGCCAGTTAAAGCTTGCTTTAGATCGAACAAAAAGATTCAGGATGTTGGCAGATAAACTGAATTGAATTGACTTCAATTTCTTACATCCTTCACATACGAGGAGTAAAAATCTTTACATTATGTCTCCTTCTAAATGTGCAATGCGCAATCATAGTAATTCATAATAATTTATAATAAATAGAACAGTCAATGTAATATAGAGTACACTCAAATCAGCGAGAGTTCATCAGTCTGATGGCCTGGTGGAAGAAGCTGTCCCGGAGCCTGTTGGTCCTGGCTTTTATGCTGCGGTACCGCGTCCCGGATGGTAGCAGCTGGAATAGATTGTGGTTGGGATGACTTGCATCCCCAATGATCCTACGGACCCTTTTTACACACCTGTCCTTGTAAGTGTCCTGAATCATGGGAAGTTCGCAACTACAGATGCGCTGGGCTGTCCGCACCACTCTCTGCTGAGTCCTGCGATTAAGGGAGGTACAGTTCACATACCAGGCAGTGTACCTGAGTATTGTGACAATTTCAGAATTCAGCACAGGACTGTTGATAAGGAAAGTGAAAGAAGAGTGTGAGAGGAATCCGCTGAGAATCATAAAAAGTGCAAACTACGTAAAATGGAAAAGATTATCCCAAGGTAATATAAATCCTTTACAGATTGAGAATGGAGAAATTATACTGGGGGTTAAGTACTTCTGCCATCGCAGCAGAAGATACAGAAGACCTCCTTGGAGTAGTAGAGAACCACAGCTCAGGTGAAAAAGGACAACAGAGAAATTAGTGTTTTTAAATAAAAACAAATTGGAAAAAATAATGGGTCTAAAAGTCAATAAATCTTCAGTCCTCGTGAGCTGCACAAGATGGAGATGGGGAGATATGGACATGGTGTAGGTAAGAAGGATATATGTTTGGGTGTTTTTGATTTGCTCTTTAGCTGATTCGGAACAACATTATGGACCAAATGGCCTGTTCCTGTGTTACGCTCTTCTGCATTCTGTGCACTCTGGGGTTTTGAAAGACTGGTGACGGATGCATTGCTCGTCATTGTCTAAAGTTCCATCAGTTCGAGAGTAGTCCCCAGAGATTGGCAGGGGTGGGGGGGTTTAATAAATATCATCTGATTGTGTAAAAAATAGGGGTGAAAGAAAACAGGGGCACTCACCAGTACAGGGCAGAGTCTGGTGTCAGAGCAGGGAAAATGCTGGAGTCCATCAGTATGCAAGTGATGGAAGGAACTTGGAGAACAATGATAACAGAACTGGCAGAGTTGTCCATAGGAAGAAAAAGCTGGGGGTCCTCATTTAAAATTCGAACTTTGTGGAGTACCTGAGATGAGACCATGTCTAACCCATATTACTCAGTTTTTGAGAGGTTATAAGGAAAGTTGATGAAGGAAATGTGTCATGATGTCTGCTGGCAATACCGAACCTACGTGTGGTCAAAAGACAGACTTCAATGCAGAGCTGGCGGACAGCACCTATTTGTAAGGATTCCAACAGAATGTTAGTGGCTCAACAGAGAAACACCACGAAGCATCATATTCTCAAAACTAGGACCCCGCAAATAGTACTAATCCAGTCTCCACTTAAATAATACAAGTAACGCAGAATTCCTGAGCAAATCAACATAAACTTAACGAGTTAAAGCAGAAAATACTAAGAAACCACGTTACAAAGAGCGAGATGCTCAAGAAAAAACATAAGGATCTCCAAACGATTAATGATTCTCTTTAAACAACACTTAGCCAATTCGGGTGCACTGAACACATGGAGCCCAACACTGTCCGGCTCCCCACACAAGCCTGAAGAGCTGATTGCAAAAGGTGGAAGACATTGTCAGCATGAACTTTAGCAAAACTTTGTCAAGCCCCACGTGGGAGGTTGGTCCAGAAGGTTCAGTCGCTTGGTATTCAGGATGAGATAGTAAATTATATTCAACATTGACATTTAAGAAAGGGTTGTATTAGATGGTCCAGTACAGATGAATAGTTTTGGACCAAAATATTGCCCGTAGGCTTCCCTCCATAGATGCCACGTGACTTACCGAGTTCCTTCAACATTTTGGGTGTGTTGCTCAAGATTTCCAATATCTGCAGAATCTCTTATATTTATGATAGTGGATGATTGTCTCACTAACTGGAGGCCTGTGATAAGTTGGTGTGCTGCAGGGACTGGTGTTGGGTCCATTGTCGTTTGTCATCTAAATTGATGATGTGGTAAACTGGATCAGCAAATATGCAGATGACACCAAGACTGGACATAGTGGACAGTACGGAAGGCCATCAAAGCTTGCAGTGGGATCTGGACCAGCTGAAAAAATGGGGTAAGAAAATTACAGATGGAATTTATTACAGATAAATGTGAGGTGCTGTATGATCTACAGAATCACTTTCAAAGACACTTTGTGACTCAAGTTCTCAATATTATTTTTTATTTGCACAGTTTGTCTTCTTTTGCTCATTGGTTGCTTGTCAGTTTGTCTGTTTAAGTATAGTTTTTCATAAATTCTATTGCATTTTCTTTCTCCTGTAAATACCAGTGAGGAAAAAAATAAAAACGCTAACATGAGGAAATCTGCAGATGCTGGAAATTCAAGCAACACACACAAAAAGCTGATGGAACATAGCAGGCCAGGCAGCATCCATAGGAAGAAGCACTGTCGACATTTCGGGCTGAGACCCTTGGTCAGGACTAACTGAAAGAAGAAATAGTAAGAGATTTGAAAGTGGGAGGGAGAGAAGGAGATCCCAAATGATAGGAGAAGACAGGAGGGGGAGAGATAAAGCTAAGAGCTGGAAACTTGATTGGCAAAAGGGATACAAAGCTGGAGAAGGGAGAGGATCATGGAACGGGAGGCCTAGGGAGAAAGAAGCGGGGAAGGAAGCACCAGAGGAAGATGGAGAGCAGGCAAGGAGTTATTGTGAGAGAGACAGAGAGAGAGAGAAAAAAATGAAAATATAATAAATAAATAAATAAATAAATAAATGATAGATAGATAAATAAATAAATAAATAGATAAATAAATAAATAGATAAATAAATAGATAGATAGATAGATAAATAAATAAATAAATAAGGGATGGGGTAAGGAGGGGAGGAGGAGCATTAGCGGAAGTTAGAGAAGTCAATGTTCATGCCATCAGGTTGGAGGCTACCCAGATGGAATATAAGGTGTTGTTCCTCCAACCCTAGTGTGACTTCATCTTGACTGTAGAGGAGGCCGTGGATAGACATATCAGAATGGGAAAGGGACGTGGGGCCATGGATAGACATATCAGAATGGGAATGGGAATAAATCTTGAGGTAGTATGGTAAAGAACTGTATGTTCTTTGATGATATATTTACCTTGAATGTTGAGTTTAGAGCTTTGGGAGGACAAACCAGGGTGAGATTTATACGGTGAATGGTAAGGAACTGAGGCTTGTATCTGACCAAAGGCTCCTGGGAATAGAGATCAATAATTCTTAGAAAGCAGCATCACAGGAAATCGGGTCATATAAAAGAGCTTTTGGCACATTGGACTTCATAAATCAGATTACAGAGTATAAGAATAGGCATATTAAATTGAAGTTATATAAGACATTAGTGAGGACAGATTTGGAGTATTGTGTATAGCTCTGGTCACCTACGTACTGGAAAGATATGAATATCCAAGACTTCAGGATTTGAGTTATAGGGGAAGGTTCAATAGGTTTGGACTTTAATGGAGGTATGAAACTAATGAGGCTTTGAGAAAGGGGTAAGTTTTTATGCAAAGGGTGGTGAGTACGAGGAATGGGCTGCTAGCGGCAGTGGTGGAGGAGGCGGAAGCGATAGGGTCTTTTAAGAGACTCCTGGATGGATACATGGAGCTTAGAAAAATAGAGGGCTATGGGTAAGCCTAGATAGCTCGAAGATAAGGACGTGTTCGGCACAGTTTTGTGGGCTGAAGAGCCTGTATTGTGCTGTAGATTTTCTATGTTTCTATGTTCTAAAGATGCAACAACGTGGGTTTTGTAAGAGAAAGGAGATGAAATATAACACAGAGAATTGTTAAATGCCAGCCGATGGCAGATGTTGGTGTTCAGCGAGACCTGGGTTCCTTATACACGTCACTGAATGCTCTTACTGTTATGGCCGTGTTTGAAGTTCAATGTGTAGTATCGTGGACAAGTTTTGTCTCCCTCCTGAGGAGGAATATGAAGACAGAACAGCCAAGGTTCACCAGACTGATCTGAGGATGATGAGTTGACTGAATCCGTACCCTGGGAGAAAGGGAAGTGTTACCATTGATGTGTGGCCTGGTACGTAAACACCAATGCCCTTGAAAGGAAAAACCTACAAAAAGTAATGGGTACAACCTAGTCCACCATGGGTAAAGCTCTCCCCACCATTGAGCACCTCGACATAGGTGGGGGCGGAGTCATGATGGCACTAAATTTCTACTCCTTCAAATTCATCTACGAAAACAGTTTAATTTCTACCTTTGATATCTCTCCTTTTCCCTTTCAGGGTGGATGTGTCTCTGTTCAAGGCCCTGTCCTGGAGTTAGACTCAAACTTTGACTCTTTGCGGTGGTGGGACCCATTCTCGGGAACTCATGACCGGGCACTTTTCGATATCCTCAGGACGCACTCTAGGAGACAAGTGTGCCTTCAGGGTTCCGAGGTTTCGCAGCCCTGAGGACTGGCTGATTCTAAGTCAGGCTCTCTCGCTCTCTCTCTCTCTCTCTCTCTCTCTTTCTCTTTCTTGTCAATGGGTGGGAGGTTTTGCTGATTCCTTAGTCACAGAACTTTGGGGAAAACAGTAGCGTGACAGATTTTTAACACCATAAATCAGTGAGTTGTTTTGTTATGACTCCTCCCTCGCTGCGAAAGGGGTTACCTCTCTTCCCCTTTATTAGGGAGAGGGAGAGCCTGTGGTATGCCAGATGGGTGAGTGAATGATTAGTTTTTGTTGCACTGGGGGCCTTGTTATTGCTTGCTCGGCGGGTGGAGGGAGCTGGTGCTTTCTTTTGGGGAAGTAGGTGGGTGTGGGGAGGGCCGATGCTTTGCTGCTGCTTGTGCGTGGGGTGGGGGGAGAGTAGAGGGAGCTCCGGGGTTCTGAAGTTTTAACTGTCACTCATTCTTTGGGCCACCCTTCTGTTTTTGTGGATGTCTGCGAAGAAAGAGGATTTCAGGATGAATATTGGATACATTTCTCAGATACTAAATGGAACTATTGAACTATCTACACAGAGCACTATCACAGGAAAGCAGCATCCCTCTTCAAAGACCCCCACCATCCAGGCCATTCTGTCTTCTCACTGCTGCCGTCTGGAAGTAAGTACAGGAGCCTCAGGATCCACACCACCAGGTTCAGGAACAGTTATTATTCCTCAGCCATCCGGCTCTTGAACAAAGAGGGAATAACTTCACTCAGCTTCATTCTCCCATCACTGAACTGTTCCCACAACCAATGAACTCACTTTCAAGAATTTTTCATCTCATGTTCTCGATATTTATTGCTTATTTACTGTATTTATTATTGTTGAAGAAACTTATTTTTTCCTAAGCTCAAGCTGGTCAAACCTGAGTTATGGGCAGAGCAAAGCACACTCATTTCTCAATTTGGACTACTCGAGTGGTGTTTAGCATTGCGGCCCTCTGAAGATTTACATAAATAATACTATGTAGCCCTAATTGTTTAACGTTATTGTGTTGTGCCTCTGGGATGATACCAGTTGTAGATATTTCTGTCCGGACAATGTACATCCTGTTCATGTTCCATAGTCTTTCTATTTCCTCTTTTAATTCAGCATACTTCTGGTGTTTTTCACTTACTGATTTCTATAAGTTATGTGTGTTTGGAATGATTATATTTATTAAGTAAGTTGTTCTTGCTTGTTTATCCTGTATTATTTTATCCAGACAGTTATTATGAATTGTCCTATCTGTAATAATCGATTGGTGGTAATATAATTTGTGGGATTCTGACTCTAAAACTGGATCAGGCTTGTATTTATAGCAAGGTATAGTTTCTTTGTATTATTATTGTCATTATTTCTTTTATTCTTCTCTTTGTATTTGCACAGTTTGTTGTCTTTTGCACACTGGTTGTTTGTCCATCCTGCCGGGTACAGTCTTAGATTGAATCTATTGTGTATCGTGTATTTACAGTGAATGCCCACAAGTAAATGGCTTTGAACTTTTGACCCACAGCCAGCCGACGGCCAGTGATATTCGGTAAGCCAACAGCTGAGTTTCATCCCACACCTGTTTCCCTCCCACCGAACGGTGTAACCCTGCCAGACCGATCAAGGGTCCATTGATTCCTCCCTCTCACCGAAGTGTAACCCTGCCAGACCGATCAAGGGTCCGCCAATGCTGTCTCTCACCTGAAGCAGGGTTAATGAAAATTTTCTCAGCCAACTCCTTTGTCAGCTCTAACAGTCGCTAGTTATTCCTTCATCAATAATCTGACACAAAGTGTTTACTTTGGACAGTTAGATTTACTTTGTACTTTGTTTCGAATAGCTAAACAAAAAAACCAATAATACCATATGACATAGGAGCAGAATTTGGCCATTTTGCCCATCGTGTCTGCTCCACAATTCCATCAAGGCTGATTTATTTCCCCTCTGAACCACATTCGCTTGCCATCTTCCCATAACCTTTAACACACTAACGAAGAACGTGTCGACCTTCTCTTTAAGTATACCCAATGACTTGGCCTCTATAGCCATCTGTGGCAACGAATTCCAGAGATACCCCACCCTCTGACTGAAGAAATTCCTCCTCATCGCTGTTCTAAAAAGTTGTCTTTCTATTCTGAGGATGTGCCCTCTAGTTGTAGACCTCCCCACTGTGGGAAACATCTCCTCCTTGTCCATTCTATCAGAGAGAGACATAATATTTCAAGCAGAATATCTAATTGTGATAGAAAGGAGATGGATTGACCAGCAGGTAGAGCAAACTGCAATGAACTGTACAAGAAAAGCGTATGTCCTGAACTCTCAGATCAAAGACAACATGGTTCTTCAAAAAAGTAAAAGCTAGGAGCTGAGATTTGATGTATTAACTGAACAGTGTGGGATAGTTAAATATCCCCCCCCCCATAAATAATGAGGGAGCAGCCCTGGTGCTTGTAGGTTGGCTTCCTTTGTTGTCAGAATCTCATGGCTGAAGCTCTACTACAGCTTATGTTGCGCTCCTAATGATCTCCCTGACCTTGACAGACATGGTCGGATCGGACAGGCTGTGTCCAATCAACTCAAATCTTCATCCTTATGCCTTACGCAGCTGGCTTCACAGTTTAATAATTAATCCCTGTTTACAACATATTGTTCATGACATCAGAACAATGAGAACATATTAAGGCATTAGGTTACCTTTCTCTTCAGGTGATATTAAACAGAGAGACAGTAGGCCCAGCTCTGTACTGAACAATTCCAGTTCCCAGCAACAGTAAATACAAAACCACTTCTCAAAGAAGAAACAGAAGCTTTTAAGTTTGTTTAATTGTTTAATAATACAGTTCATATTCGGAAATACTTTTGGTATTTTTTGTGTTTACAGTGCACTTTACCACGAGGTGGTAGGGCTGGAACATCAGGAATTGTTGTAACTGTACAGGCACAGACATCTGAGTTTCTGTACAGTTCTTCTCCCTTAAGAGAGATACATTTATACTGGGTGCAATTCAGAGACTTGGGATGGAGGAGCTGCAGACAGGTTGGACAGGTCTCTACACTCAGTGGAGATTGCAAGAAGATCCATAAGGATCCATCCTGGGACCTCTGTTGTTAAAAAACCTGGATGAAAATGTAGGTGGGCTGATTAGTACACTTGCAGACGGCACAAAATTTGCTGGAGTTGTGCAGAGTGAGGAAGGCTGTCAAAGGATTCAGAAGGATGGAGGGCAGCTGGAAACGTGCAGAGAAATGACTACAATTGTGGAGGCTTGTTGTAGTTGCAGTGGGACATTACAGGATGCAAAGCTGGGCTGAGAAGTGGCAGATAGCGTTCAACCTGGAGAAGTGTGAAGTGATTCACCTTAAAGGTTGAATATGAAGGTGGGAGACAGGGTTAATGGCAGAATTCACAGCAGTGTAGAAGGACAGAGGGATCGTGGAGTCCACATCCATAGATCCCTCAAAGTTGCCGCACATTTATAGAGTTGTAAGAAGTTATATGGCAGAATTTGTCATCAAAGTGTAGTTAATATCAACACTGAAAGCCTGAGAAGAGTTTATGTGTCGTATATGCTGGGGAAACGCTAGATCCTTTATCAGTCATATGGTGCGTTGGCTTCCGTTAGTTGGGGGAATTGAGTTCAACAGCCATGAGGTAATGTTACAACTCTACAAAACCCTGGTTAGAGTATTCTTGGAGAATTGTGTTCAATTCTAAAGTAAAGGCATCCGTTAGTCTTGCGAGACCATGGATCTGTACCTGGAAATTCTTCACTCTCCAGGGAACAGGCCTGGGCAAGGTTGTATGGAAGACCGGCAGTTGCCCATGCTGCAAGTCTCCCTTCTCCACGACACCGATATTGTCCAAGGGAAGGGCATTAGGACCCATATAGCTTGGCACCAGTGTCGCAGAGCAATGTGTGATTAAGTGCCTTGCTCAAGGACACAACACATTGCCTCAGCTGGGGCTCGAACTCACAACCTTCAGGTCACTAGTCCAATGCCTTAACCACTTGGCCACGTGCCCACAGCATTCTAGTTGTCTCATTATAGGAAGGTTGTAGAAGCTTTAGAGAAAGTGTGGAAGATATCTACCAGGATGCTGCCTGGACGAGCAGGCATGTCTTATGAAGATAGGTTGAGCAGGCTAGGGCTTTTCTCTTTGGAGCGAAGGACAATGGGAGATAAATTGATCAAGGTATACAAGATGATAAGAGACATACTTATATATAGAGTGGATAGCCAGAGACTTTCTCCCAGGCAGAAATATCTATTGAAAGAGTGTGTCATTTTAAAGTGATTGGTAGGAAGTATAAGGAAGACATCAGAGGTGTGTTCTTTACACAGCGAGTGGTGGGTGTGTGGAATGCTCCACCAGGGTGATGATAGAGGCAGATACATTGGTGGTATTTAAGAAACTCTAAGTTAGGTACATAGATGATAGAAAAATGGAGAGTTATGTAAAAAGGATGGGTTAGATTGATCTTAGAGTAGGTTTCAAGGTCGGCAGAACGTTGTGGGTCAAAGTGCCTCTATTGTGCCGTAACATTCTACGTTCTACGTTCTAGAAGTAGCAGATATGATGTGTGGCTCTTTGGGAGGTCAAGTAATTGAGGATAATACACAGAAGAAGCAGCACTTTTTGGAGTATTGGTAAACAGAGGGAACTTGGGGTACATCTGTAGCTTGCTGAAAGGATAGTAGAGAAGGCACATTAGTCATACCAGATGGGTGTTAAACATAAAATTTGGGAAGTCACGTTGTATCTTTATCAAAGTTTGGTTAGGTCACACTTAGAGTATTGTGTGTATTCTGATCACTAAGTTACAGAAAGGAGGTGGAGGCTCTAGAGAAGATGCCGAAGAGGTTCACAAAGATCTTGCCTGGATTAGAGAGTATTGGTCTTTTACCGGAGAGCTTGTTGAGTGGTGGGGTGGAGATTCGTCCCTACCAAAGGAGGTATAAGGCTCCCCTTCACTCCACTAGCCTGCAGGTCACCCTTTAGCAAGGTGTAGCACCTGCTTAACTGCCCCCACGTCCCAATCAGAGTCATGTGAAGCCAGAGGAGCAGGTGGTAGATGGTCACATAAACATCTGGTGCATATCACAAGTCCTGGTTATGTGACCAATGACACCAGGCAGACAATATCTGAAGAGCATTGATAATGGCTGGTGTTGTTCGTCTTGTAAAGGCACTGCCAAGAAGAAGGCAATGGCAAACCACTTCTGTAGAAAGATTTGCCAAGAACAATTATGGACGCCATGATTGCCCACGTTATACGGCATGACACATGATGATGATGATGATGATGATTTTGTAAGGCAGAGGTTCCCAACATGGGGTCGTTGGACCACTCGGTTAATGGTAGGGGTCCACAGCATGAAATAAGTTGGCAACCCATGTTGTAAGATAGGCTGGATAGTCCGGGGCTGTTTTTCCCTGGAGTGTAGGAGGCTGAGAGGAGAACTTATTAGGACTATACAAAATCATGGCAGCCACAGATAAGGTGACAGGTCACAGTCTTCTCCCCAGGGTAACAGAGTCCAAAACTGAGGGGTGCAGGTTTTGGGTGACAGGAGTAAGATTTAATTGGATCAGAGAGGCAGCGTTTTCACACAGAAAGTGGTGGGTTTGGTTGAGTTGAGTTGTTCTCTGATCTTGGCAATTTACTTGCAAACATTTCGTCACCATACCTTTGGTGCGCTGTTAATTGTGGTGTGTCCTCCAAATATTTGGCCGTTGTATACCTATCCATCATTACAGAAACTCAGTGGTGATTTCAGGAGGAATTCTCATCGCTGGTTGGTTGTGTAGTGAACTTCATGATTTGCAGTCGGGAACTTTGCCCGCATTAGCTCATAAATAGGATCAAGGTCTACGTGTCTGATTATAGAGTTGTTTGCAGAAAGCCACACTTCTAAGAATTCTCCGACTGCCATGTTTGCTGACCCCATGGCTTTCAGTGACACTGAGTCAAATTTGTGCCCCTCTTGGGTGTGTGGGATGAGCTGCCAGAAGAACTTATGGAGGCAGATACAACTACAATATTTTAAAGTCACTTGGACAGGTACGTGAGAGGAAAGGTTTGGAGAGATACAAAGTCAGTCACGTCTCATTTTTTTTCTGAGTTCTGTGACCCGAGAATTGGCAACAATCTCTCCCCCACCAGCAAGAGAGAGAGAGAGGGAGAAAGCGCCTCAGACAGCTGATCTGCTATTCCTGATGTTCCATCCTCTCCTACATCACTTCAGTCAGCAGCACCGGCTTAGCATCTGCCCATCCACAGGGCCGCGAAGCACGCTCGCCTTCTAGGCCACGTCCTTGGGATATCGAAAAGCAGCCAGTCATGAGCCCCTAGCAGCAGGTCCCACCATCACAAAGAACAGAAGTTTGAGTGTATCTCCAGGTCAAGGTCTTCAGCAGACTCCCATCCACCCTGGGAAGGAAGAGGAGAGATATCAATCACTCTGTTTTCGTAGATGAACACGAAGAAGTCACCATTGAGCACCATTATAACTCTACCTCACTTACACCACATGTCCTGGGGTGGAAATGTCAAATACTAGAGGGCATAGATTTCAGCGAGAGAGGGGACACTTAAAGGAGATTTACAAGACAATTTTTTTTTATCCTGACGACAGCAGTTAATGAATTGTTGGGGTTGATGTTAGAGCATGAACCGCTGGAGACAAGTCGGCTAATGAATTGTTGAGGCTGGAGTCAGAACATGAACTGTCAGTTAACGGATTGCCTGATCCAAGTCAGTTAAGGAATTATCGGGGCCCGGACTCAGAGTAGGTGTCTGGAATGGTTCGGAGTCAAAGTGAATGCAAATTTATTATCAAAGTATACAATTTATGGCGGGGGAGATGGTGGAAGCCGATATGATAATAATGTTAGGAGACATTTAGAAAGACACGAGAAGAGACAGAGACAACATCAGGTTAGTTTGGATTGGCATCACAGCCAGCAGAAACATAATGGGCCGAATGACCTGCTCCTGTTGCATGTTCTATGTTCTACAAGTTTTTGATGAAGTTGAACAAAAGGATGCTGAGAGAGTCTTTCCCCTTGTGGGGGTCTCGGCAACCTGTGGTTCGTTCTCTGATGGTTTGATGGCTGAGGGATAATAACTGTTCCTGAACGGTGGTGTGGGAACTAAGGTTCCTGTATCTCCTGCTCGATGGTAGTAGCAAAAGTAGAGCCTGATCTGAAGGGTGGGTGTCCTTGGTGATGGATGCTACTGCCAGTAGACAACAAAGTCAATGACAAATGCAAGAATGTCTGCAGATGTTGGAAATCCAGAGTAACACACAAAATGCTGGAGGAACTCAATGGGTCAGGCAGCATCTACAGAAAAGAGTAAACAGTCAATGTTTCGGGCCAAGACCCCTCTTCAGGACTGAGAATAAGAGAGGAAGATGCCAGGGGAAAGAGGCTGGCTGAATGGTAATAGGTGAAGCTAGGTTGGTGGGAAAAGTCAAGAACTGGAGAAGAAGGAATTTGATTAGACAAGCTCCCAGGGAGGGTACGTGTCTCTGGTAGCAGTTCTGGGTAAGCACATGGTAGGAGAGTTGGAGGGCAGCACAGATCTGCTAGCTTCTTTCCCTCCCCCCCCCCACCTTTTTATTCTGGCATCTTGCCCCCTTCCATCTCAGTCCTGAAGAAGGATTTCAGCCCAAAACGTCGACTGTTTACTCTTTTCCATAGGTGGCCTGCTGAGTTCCTCCAGCATTCTGTGGGTGCATTGCTAACAAATCTAGTGGATTTTCAGTTCTCCTTTCCTTCTCAAACCAAATATTGACAACATTAAAACCTCTTCAATTCTTTCGAGCAACAGATGTACGTACATTGGCTTCAGAAAAGGATACAATTGCAAATTTCTTGAATTCTTGAAGTTTTTGGCTCTGCTGAGCAATGTATGAATTTATTTGATACAGAACCAGAAATTTCCGGCACATTTGACCCATTATGTCCATGTCAGTCAATTTTTTTTCCCTTTTGTGTTTGCATGATTTTTGTCTTTTGTACACTGGTTGTTAGTCTTGTCATGTGTGGTCTTTCGTTGATTCTATCGTGCTTCTTGTATTTACTGTGAGTTCCCACAAGGAAATGAATCTCAGTTGTATGCGGTGACATCTATGTACTTTGATAATAAATTTTCTTTGAACTTTAAACTTTAATATAGAGAAAAGGAGGAATTTCTCCTCTCAGGGGTTGGAAGGGGGGTCTTGATTTTATTGTCATTGGCTGTCCCAAGCAGCTGGGGATATGGAGCCAGTGAATATATTTGAGATTGAGACAGGTAGATTTATAAACAGTGGGCAAGTCACAACATTAGTAAAAGTGAGTAAAGATCAAATATGATCCCCTTGGGTGACAAACAGGTTCCAGAGACTGTACAGCCCATTCCCGTCCTTAGTTCTGAGCCAAATGTCTTGGGTGGGCTTTCATGAAGTGACGATAATCTTGGTGTGACCCGAGCGAGTGATGTGTTAACACTCAGAAATCACACTCCCTACAAATATTTTATGTCATGGCTCAGCACTGAGTGTGCAGGACCATAAATATCGCTGCCTTCATTCCTTTCATGCTAATGTCTTTAATAATTGACAGTGATTCCCTCTTATAACCACTATAAACAAGCTGCATTGGAAGTTAACAATGAAAATGTGCAAATTAAGTTGGCAAGTGTTTTAATTACAAGCAGTAAAATAGCAAAAACCATTTCCCATGTTCCTCTGACAAGTTGCCAGATCTCAGGATACTGAAGTTTCAGCATTTGTTGGATGAGAAACTAAGCCCATTCCAAGTAAAATATCTGATAAATATAGCCCTTACAGAAAATACCATTCTTCAACTTTAAACAGAGTTGAAGTTGCCCAGTATTTTATTCTTTTTATTTTATTTGTTGAGCTACAGCGTGAAACAGGCCCGTCAGGCCCTCCTTCCCTTCGAGTCGCGCTTCCCAGCAACCCCCGATTTAACCCTAAATCTAATCACAGGGCAATTTATAATCACCAGTTAACTTAGCAATGACCGTGGGAGGAAACCAGAGCACCAGGAGGAAACCCGCACGGTTACCGGGGGGACGTATAAACTCCTTACAGGCAGTCGCGGGAATTGAACCCGGGTCACCTGCACTGTAAAGCGCTGTGCTACCCACTATGCTACCATGCTGCCCAAAGATGGAACACCTTCATCAAGAGACTGGCTGCGTATTTGTCTGGTACGGAAGATGCAAGGCATCGAACCGCAAGACCTGTCAGAGGACGTTAAAAACCGGTGAGAGGATCACCGGGGTCTTCCTCCCCTCTATTTGACATTAATTGGGTGCTTTGCAGATGGAGGGCCCAAAGCATTGTTGAGGATCCCTATCGCCCACCCCACAATCTCTTTAACCCACTCCCATCAGGAAGGAGATTCAGGAACATCTGGATCAGGACTGACAGACTGGGTAACAGCTTCTTCCCTCATGCTGTGAAACTAATGAATACCCTGCCTTCACTGAAGTCTCATACTAGGACAACAAACTGTTTATTGCTTACCTGTGTTGTGCATTTTCAATTATATTTTATTAACTTATTTATGGCATAATATTTTGTTTGATGTGTTGTGTGTGATAAATGTTGTGGGGGTTGTGCACTGCCATTCAGAGGAATGGTGTTTCATTTGATTGTATACAGTATGTGTGGGGTGTATGGGATGTCCAGGGAGGGGTAGGGCCTCTGGTGAAGGGGCTTGTCATGACCAATCTGGGCAGCTCACTCATCTTTGGTCCCCACCGGACTCTCGGCTCTCTCCTGTGGCTCCAAGTGGCTGTTTGCATGTGACAGCAGCCACACCCTGGTACCCCGCTTCGACAGGCGGACTAAACCAGGTGAGGGTTGCCAGCAGCCTCGTACCCCGGTGAGTTAGGGACACGCCTTTCCTATCATGTAAAGTCAGTTCTGGTGGCCTGGGCAGATGGGATCTATAGTGAGATCCAACGGCTAGGAAGGTGGTTCTGTAACGCTCCGTGGAGAGCGAAGGGCATGACAAGGCACAGAAGACATCATGGTCATCCACTGCAACCAAGTACGCTCCAGTTTGTGACACTCGATTTACCACTGACCCAGACTTCTGGAGTTGAGAGAGTGGGACTGCCCCAGTGAAATGGTTTTTCCATTTTAAAAACTTTCCTGTAGAGGTTTCTTGTCGTCATTGGACACGACAGGCAGCCACCACCATACAGTCTATATACAGGCAGATGCTAATAAACTTGAGCTTGAAAGATCAAAAGACTGGGATGGGGAAAGCATGGGTCTTCCCTCAGTCCCACCTCCAGACCTGGCTTCCTATGGTGAGGGCAGTCGGTGTTCATGCCTTCACATCTGTTGTGTAGACTTGTTGAAGTGCATTGTTTGCAAGTCCTGTAATATTGGCTTTGTTGTCCAATTATGATAAATGAGCAACTTGGGTCGGAACGTAACCAAGCAAGATCTCAGTAAGACCTGGGCAAGACTCCGCATTGGGTTTCTCTCCCCTGGATGAGGGAAACAAATGGTCTCTCTTTCCATAGAGAGGCTGAGATTCAATACCAAATGTGTGTTGGCTTCTGGAAGGTAATTGTAGGCCAAGACTGATAGGAAATTGAAATGAAACAAAGGTAAACTTAAGACTTTGACTTCTGACCCACAGATGAAGAAGGAGGCAGGACAAGGTGTAACTAATTACATTCCACAGCGTTGATTTAAATGTGATAATGTGCGGTGTGCTCCAACTTGATCCTTCCCCAGTGTGAATGCAACCTGAACCGCTTATCCATGCCTCGCAAACCCAGAGCTGAAGGAGCTGAGGATTGATGTTGGAAGTGTTGGACAGACAGGAGAGGTTCCCCCAGCACTCACTGAGACTGCCTGTGGACAGCCCAGGTATTCTGGACCTTGAAGGCACCGCTGTGATCAGATCCCAGTCCTCACCCTCTTAGCACACCCTGCCCATCACACCCACTTCCACATCCACACTCAACACCCTATACATCCCACACCTGACATCCAACACTCCTATGTCCAACATCCAACACTCCCACACCCAAAACTCCACCCTCAACACCCAACCCCCTACACATCCCACACCCAACACCCTACACTCCCACATCCAACATCCAACACTCCCACACCCAAAACTCCACCCTCAACACCCAACACCCTGCACATCCCACACCCAACACTCTACACATCCCACACCCAACACCCTACACTCCCACACCTGACATCCAACTCCCACACCCAAAACTCCACCCTCAACACCCAACACCCTACACATTCCACACCCATCACTCTACACATCCCACACCCAACACCCTACACTCCCACGTCCATCATCCAACACTCCAACACCCAAAACTCCACCCTCAACACCCAACACCCTGCACATCCCACACCCAACACTCTACACATCCCACACCCAACACCCTACACTCCCACATCCAACATCCAACACTCCAACACCCAAAACTCCACCCTCAACACCTAACACTCTATACATCCCACACCCAACACCCTACACTCCAAAGTCCAACATCCAACACTCCAACACTCAAAACTCCACCCTCAGCACCTAACACCCGATACATCCCACACCCAACACCCTACACATCCCATACCCAACACACAACACTCTCACGTCCAACATCCAACACTCCCACACCCAACACTCTACACATCCCACACCCAACACCCTACACTCCCACACCTGACATCCAACACTCCCACACCCAAAACTCCACCCTCAACACCCAACACCCTACACATTCCACACCCATCACTCTACACATCCCACACCCAACACCCTACACTCCCACGTCCATCATCCAACACTCCCACACCCAAAACTCCACCCTCAACACCCAACACGCTACACATCCCACACCCAACACCCTACACTCCCACACCTGACATCCAACACTCCCACACCCAAAACTCCACCCTCAACACCCAACACCCTACACATTCCACACCCATCACTCTACACATCCCACACCCAACACTCTACACATCCCACACCCAACACCCTACACTCCCACACCTGACATCCAACACTCCCACACCCAAAGCTCCACCCTCAACACCCAACACCCTACACATTCCACACCCATCACTCTACACATCCCACACCCAACACCCTACACTCCCACGTCCAACATCCAACACTCCAACACCTAACACTCCCACGTCCATCATCCAGCACTCCAACACTCAAAACTCCACCCTCAGCACCTAACACCCGATACATCCCACACCCAACACCCTACACATCCCATACCCAACACACAACACTCTCACGTCCAACATCCAACACTCCCACACCCAAAACTCCACCCTCAACACCCAACACCCTACACATCCCATACCCAACACCCTACACTCCCACATCCAACATCCAACACTCCCACACCCAAAACTCCACCCTCAACACCCAACACCCTGCACATCCCACACCCAACACTCTACACATCCCACACCCAACACCCTACACTCCCACACCTGACATCCAACACTCCCACACCCAAAACTCCACCCTCAACACCCAACACCCTACACATTCCACACCCATCACTCTACACATCCCACACCCAACACCCTACACTCCCACGTCCATCATCCAACACTCCAACACCCAAAACTCCACCCTCAACACCTAACGCCCAACACATCCCACACCCAACACTCCCACACCCAAAACTCCACCCTCAACACCTAACACCCAACACATCCCACACCCAACACCCTACACATCCCACACCCAACACCCAACACTCCCACGTCCAACATCCAACACTCCAACACCCAAAACTCCACCCTCAACACCCAACACCCTACACATCCCACACCCAACACCCTACACTCCCACACCCAACACCCAACACTCCCACGTCCAACATCCAACACTCCCACACCCAAAACTCCACCCTCAACACCCAACACCCTACACATCCCATACCCAACACCCAACACTCCCACGTCCAACATCCAACACTCCAACACCCAAAACTCCACCCTCAACACCTAACACCCAACACATCCCACACCCAACACTCCCACACCCAAAACTCCACCCTCAACACCTAACACCCAACACATCCCATATCCAACACCCTACACATCTCACACCCAACACCTAACACTCCCACGTCCAACATCCAACACTCCCACACCGAAAACTCTACCCTCAACACCCAACACCCTACACATCTCACACCCAACACCCTACACATCCCAAACCCACTCACCACAGCCACACCCAAACCTCCACACTCAACACCCAACACCTTACACTCCCACATGCAACATCCTACCCTCTCACATGCAACACCCTACATCCCCACAGCCAACACAACACCCCTACCACATACCTTACACCCAATCCACATTCTACACCTCACACTCAACCTAACACCTCTGACCTAACACAAACCCCACAATCCATGCTCACCCCAAAACCCATACCCTAAACCCCACCCTCATCTCATACCCTGCACCTCCACACCCCAAATCTGCTCTACAGACTACCCTGACATCATATCCCAAACCCAATCCAGCTGTGATCCAGTGAAACATTGTTTAGTTTGGTTGTATATATGTAGAGTCAGTGGGCACGTGGCCAAGTGGTTAAGGCATTGGACCAGCGACCTGAAGGTCGTGAGTTCGAGCCCCAGCCGAGGGAACGTGTTGTGTCCTTGAGCAAGGCACCTAACCACACATTGTTCTGCGACGACACTGGTGCCAAGCTGTATGGGTCCTAATGCCCTTCCCTTGGACAACATCGGTGTCGTGGGAGACGTGCAGCATGGGCAACTGCCGGTCTTCCATACAACCTTGCCCAGGCCTGCGCCCTGGAGAGTGAAGACTTTCCAGGCGCAGATCCATGGTCTCGCAAGACTGACGGATGCCTATAATGTAGAGTCAGATGACGTTGTAGTGTCTCTGCAGGAAGGAAAAGCAGAGATATTTCAAGGGACTGCAAACATCAAGGGTTCCACGTGTTCAGGATTTGAAGGGAGATCCCCAACTGTGGATAATGTTGATGTGGGTGAGGGGGCGCCTCATCTGACCAGGTTTGTGGTAGCTTCCACTGGAAACTACAGTGATTGGGATTCTGTTCACTGACCTCTAGACCGGCAGAAACATGTACTGTTTCGTTGGTGAAAGTTTAACACTGGATAAAGTCAATGCTTGATGAATTATATATCAATTTGTTCACTAAATCGACAACAGATGAATGTTCACCACAGACGTCTCATTCTAGTTTGGATAATGATCCTGCGAGTCTCCTTTGCTTCTTTGTGAATGATCGCAAGCCGTGTGCTGTCGGAACATTGGAAGGATTGTTTAATTCCACCCATGGCGTCTCCTGGAGGGGAGAGTGATCCTTCATGCTTTCATGAAGTGACGCTTTTTTCCAACGTTGATCTTTTTTTTACTGAAATTGTAGTCAACGTTTGGACATTTCTGTTTATAGTTGAAGGATTTTCTAATTACTACTGTGCCTGAAAGTGACAGTGGCATCTTTACTGTTATAAACGTCCTTAAGCTGTCTCTATTCCCACCATCCGGACCCCTTTGGGAACATAAAAACTAACATTACAGCAGAGTCTGGATTGTAGGCAGCAGCAGGGTGATGAATGAAATGCAAGTTGGCTGTTTCTGAGCATCAGAATGTTGCTTTGCGACAAAATGACTGCTGGAGTTGAGGGGTGAAGTTTACAAAGGAAACGGTCTGATGCTCTGACTGGCATCACGATGTTTCCCCTTTCTCTCATGCTCTGGGGAACAATGGCTGCAACCCTCAGTGCTGAGAGAGTGAGAGGAATTCAGTTCAGAGACAAAGGGGCAGCAGTTTGTAGGGGTTTTAAAGAGAATTTTGTCCTATGAAACACAGGGGTTATTTGGACAAGAATAATGTGTATGCCCCCATTTAGAATAAAGAGTTGGGGCTGTATCGAAGCTGGTAATTTTGATCTCAGACCTCAGAAGGCATACAGGAGCAAAGTAGATCAGCTGGTTGAGTGATGTTTCAGCAACAACCTCGCACTCAATGTCAGAAAGAATTGATGTAGACTTCAGAAAGGGTAAGACAAGGAACACACAGCAATCCTCATGGAGGGATCAGAAGTGGAAAGGGTGATCATTTTCAGGTACTTGAGTGTCTATCCTGGCCAAACATATTGAGGCAGTTATAAAAGCATGCCAGTGGCTATATTTCATTAGGAGTTTAAGGAGATTTGGTATGTCACCAAAGGTACTCGCATATGTCTACAGATGCACCGTGCAGGGCATTTTAACTGACTGCATCACCGACTGGTATGGAGGTTAAGCTGCAGAGAGTTGTAAACTCAGCCAGCTCCATCGTGGCCACTAGCTTCCCCAGCATTCAGGACATCTTCAAAGAGCAATGCCTCTACTCTCTATATACCCATGACTGTGTGGCTAGGCACAGCTCAAGTACCATCTACAAATTTGCTGACGATACAACCATTGTTGGTAGAATCTCAGGTGGTGACGAGAGGGCATACAGGAGTGAGATATGCCAACTAGTGGAGTGGTGTCACAGCAACAACCTGGTACTCAACGTCAGTAAGATGAAAGAGCTGATTGTGGACTTCAGGAAGGGCAAGACGCAGGAACACATACCAATCCTCATAGAGGGATCAGAAGTGGAGAGAGTGAGCAGCTCCAAGTTCCTGGGTGTCAACATCTCTGAGGATCTAACCTGGTTCCAACATATCGATGTAGTTATAAACAGGACAAGACAGTGGCTACACTTCATGAGGAGTTTGAAGAGATTTGGTATGTCAACAAATACACTCAAACACTTCTTAATTGTACTGTGGAGAGCGTTCTGACAGGCTGCATCACTGTCTGGTATGGAGGGGCTACTGCACAGGACCGAAAGAAGCTGCAGAGGGTTGTAAATTTAGTCGGCTCCATCTTGGGTACTAGCCTACAAAGTACACAGGACATCTTTAGTGACCAGTGTCTCAGAAATGTGATTAAAGACCTCCAGCACCCAGGACATGCCCTTTTCTCACTGTTACCATCAGGAAGGAGGTACAGAAGCCTGAGGACACACACTCGGTGATTCAGGAACAGCTTCTTCCCCTCTGCCATCCGATTCCTAAATGGACATTGAACCCATGAACACTATCTCACTTTTTTAATATACAATAATTTCTGTTTTTTGCATGAATTTTAATCTATGTATACTGTAATTGATTTACTTATTTATTTTTTATTATTATTATTTTATTTAGTTTTTTTTCTCTGCTATATTATGTATTGCATTGAACTGCTGCTGCTAAGTTAACAAATTTCATGTCACATGCTGGTGATAATAAACCTGATTCTGATTCAAAAAGGTGACACCCATCATTAAGGACCCCCATCACCCAGCACACGCCCTCTTCTCATTGCTACCATCAGGGAGGAGATACAGGAGCCTGAAGGCACACACTCAACGATTCAGGAACAGCTTCTTCTCCTCTGCTGTCAGATTTCGGAATGGATATTGAACCCATAAACACACCTCACTACTTTTTTCCTCTCTTTTTCCACTACTTAATTTAATTTTTAAAATTTATATTTTTTAACTGTAAATATACATATATTTACTGTTTTTATTACAATGCACTGCTGCCACATAACAACAAATTTCATGACATATGCCAGTGATATTAAATCTGATTGAGTGTTCTGCGAGAGATAGAGACTGTGTGATGGTGTTATCTGCACTGCACATACTCTGACTGCTGTTTCTCTGGTTTTCAGTTTGGTGATCCATATAAGTGCAGTGACATTGAGAATTTCAACACTGGATTGACAGAGGTCACCAGTTCTGTTGTGTGTGACACCTCACCCTCGGCTAATATCTGAGCTTCTGCACCCAAACTTTGCCCTGAACCCAACAGCCTTTAGTCACATGAGTGGGTTATTTGGGAAAGTTGAAGAGACCTTGTTGCAATGTTACAACGTCTCTTGGATCTCACTAGAGGCAAGCCTGACACCTAAATTAACACCATCAAGGCAGATTACCTGCTCACTTTTCTTTGCTGGTAGCGGGATCTTGCTGTGTTGCTGGAATTCCTACACTTCAGAAGTACATCACTGGTTCTAAAGTGCTAGCAACGTCCTGCAAGCTGCTTCATAAATGCAGACTTTTCCATCAGACCATGAAACCAGAAGACACAAGAGCAGAATTAGGCCATTCAGCCCTTCGAGTCAGCTCTGCCAATCATCATGGCTGATTTATTTTCCCCTTCAACCCTATTGTCCTGTCTTCTCCTCATAACCCGTGATGCCCTTATTAATTAAGTACCGATCAACCTCTGCTTTAAGCATGTCCAGTGATCTAGCCTCCACTGTTGTCCGTGGCAATGAATTCCACAGATTCACCACCCTTTGGCGAAAGAAATTCATCCTCATCTCCATTCTAAAGAACAAATTTTTCATTCTGAAGCATTTTGAGTTACATTATCTATATGAAAAGCATTCTGTAAATATAGATATTATTATTCTTTATTACTAAAAGCACGCACCTCCATCTATTTTAAGGCTGTGCTCCCTGGTCCTACACTCTCCCACTATTGGAAAAACCCTCTCCAGGTCCACTCTATCTCAGCTTTTCAATATTTGATAGCTTTCAATGAGATCCCCCCTCGTTCTTCTAAACTCTGAGGAGTACAGGCCCAGAACAATCAAACACTGGCCAAACATTTTAATTCCCATTCCCATTCCAACGTGTTGGTCCATGGACTCCTCTTGTGCTGAGATGAGGCCACCCTCAGGTGGAGGAGCAACACTTTATAATTCCATCTGGATAGGCCCCAATCTAATGGCATGAATATCGATTTCCCTCCCCCTCCACTCTTCTTTTATTCTCCACCTCTTACCTCTTCAAGATTCTTCTCAGTTCCTGCTAGGTCCCCTCCTCCTTCCCTGTTTCCCACGGTCCACTCTCCTCTCCTATTGGATTCCTTCTTCTCCAGTCCACCTGCCTTCACCCCTCACCTAGCTATCCTCCTTTCCTTCCCACCACCTTTTTATTTCTGACTTCTTCCCCCTTCTTTTCCAGTCCTGAGGAAGAGTCACTGCCTGAAACGTCGACTATTCCCTCAGCATTTTGTGGATTCTCCAGATTTTCAGCATTTGCAGACATTCTCATGTTTAACCCTTTCATTCCTGGGATCACTCTCATAAACCTCCTCTAGACCCTCTCCTTTTTCAAAAGGAGAAAGGGAAGGGAAACTGGGAGGTACGCTGTATATTTCATGTAAAAACCTAAAGATGAGATTAACATCAGAAGTTCTTGCCTTTCCTGATCTGCTTGGCTAATTTAGACAAAGCTAAATGCCGGTAATTTGGTTATCCTGATGGCCCCAAATGATATGTTTCATTTTCTGGAACGTACTTCATTGTTTCCAGAGTAAGTCAAATCTGTTCTGATTGAATTTGATTTGTTGTGTATCTACCTATTTATCTATTTATCTATTTAGTGACACAATGCGGGGTAGACCCTTTGAGCCCTTCGAGCCATTCCACCCTGGCGCCCCTGACAAACCCTATTAACCCTAACCTAATCACTGGACAATTTAACCCACCCGGTACGTCTTCGGCCAGTGGGAGGAAACCGGAAGTCTCTCAGAAAACCCGTGCATTCCACGGGGAGGACGTTCAGAGACTCCTTACCGAGCGGCACTGGAATTGCACTCTGAACTCCAAAACATTCCGAGCTGTAACAATGTCGTGCTAACCACTACACTACAGTGGCGCCCATCCACCAAGCCCAGTGATCGGAAGCTGGAGGTGAACTCAATGAGAGAGCCAGTCAATGTTATCTGGATGAGACTTAATCAACTGTGACTCTACCGAGCTCCATCCCATGGTGGTCTCATCAATCCAGCCTTGCTGTCATCCTGACCAACAAAAGGTCAAAAACCCACGTCCTGACTAAACCACACAACCTCAGGAGCTAGCAGTATCCCAGCTCCCTGTCGGTGATCAGTTACAAGGATGTTGCCTGGATTGGGGAGCATGCCTTTTGAGAATAGGTTGAGTGAACTCGGACCTTTCTCCTTGAAGCGACGGAGGATGAGAGGTGACCTGATAGAGGTGTATAAGATGATGAGAGGCAGTGATCATGTGGATAGTCAGAGGCTTTTTCCCCGGGCTGAAATGGTTGCCACTAGAGGACACAGGTTTAAGGTGCTTGGGAGTAGGTACAGAGGAGATGTCAGTGGTAAGTTTTTTACTCAGAGAGTGGTGAGTGTGTGGAATGGGCTGCCAGCAACGGTGGTGGAGGCGGATACAATAGGGTCTTTTAAGAGACTTTTGGATCGGTACAAGGAGCTTAGAAAAATAGAGGGCTACGGGTAAGCCTAGTAATTTCTAAGGTAAGGACATGGTCGGCACAACTTTGTGGGCCGAAGGTCCTGTATTGTGCTGTGGGTTTTCTATGTTTCTATGTTTACCAAGAGACTGGATTCGTCAATCATCCCACTCGAACTTGTGTTGTCCACCTTCCCTCCACTCTGAGCCCTCAGAAATGGCACACTTTCTCTCACATTTTTCTTCCCCCAGTCCTAGCCTGCCCAGAGTCTGATCTCCTGAAGCTGAGCTCCAGATGGAAGCAGAAAGGAAGTTTTGTTTTTAATTTATTTATTTAGTGAGATACAGTGTGGAGTAGGCCCTTCTGGCCCTTTGAACCATGCTAGCCAGAAATCCCTCAATTTAATCCTAGCTTAATTGCAAGACAATTTGCAACGACCAATTAACCTACCAGCCAGCACGTCTTTGGACTGTGAGAGGAAATGGAAGCACCCAGAGTAAACCCACCCAGTCATGGGGAGAACATACATATTCCATACAGGCTGCCGCTGCAATTGAAACCAGGTTGACTGTACTGTAAAGCGCTCAGAATCAGGTTTCTTATAGCTGACAAATGTCCTGAACCTTGTTGTTTTGTGGCAGCAGTACAGTGCAATACATATGAATTACTATAAAAATACATACTGTATGTGTATGTGTTGGCATATGGCCAACTGGTTAAGGCGTCAGTCTAGTGATCTGAAGGTCGTGAGTTCGAGCCTCAGCTGAGACAGCATGTTGTGTCCTTGAGCAAGGCACTTAACCACACATTGCTCTGCAACGACACCAGTGCCAAGCTGTATCGGCCCTAGTGCCCTTCCCTTATACAACATCAGTGCCATGGAGAGGGGAGACTTGCAGCATGGGCAACTGCTGGTCTTCCATACAACCTTGCACAGGTCTGCGCCCTGGAAATCTCCCAAGGAGCAAATCCATGGTCTCACGAGACTAACGGATGCCTAGTTTTTATACATAAGACCATAAGACCATAAGACCATAAGACAAAGGAGCAGAAGTCAGCTATTTGGACCATCAAGTCTGCTCCGCCATTTTATCATGAGCTGATCCATTCTCCCATTTAGTCCCACTGCCCTGCCTTCTCACCATAACCTTTGATGCCCTGCCTACTCAGATACCTATCAATCTCTGCCTTAAATACACCCAATGACTTGGCCTCCACTGCCGCCCATGGCAACAAATTCCATCGATTCACCACCCTCTGGCTAAAAAAATTTCTTCACATTTCTGTTCTGAATGGGCACCCTTCAATCCTTAAGTCATGCCCTCTCGTACTATACTCCCCCATCATGGGAAACAACTTTGCCACATCCACTCTGTCCATGCCTTTCAACATTCGAAATGTTTCTATAAGGTCTCCCCTCATTCTTCTAAACTCCAAGGAATACAGTCCAAGAGCGGACAAACCTTCCTCATAGGTTAACCCTCTCATTCCTGGAATCATTCTAGTGAATCTTCTCTGTACCCTCTCCAACGTCAGCACATCTTTTCTTAAATAAGGAGACCAAAACTGCCCACAGTACTCCAAGTGAGGTCTCACCAGCGCCTTATAGAGCCTCAACATCACATCCCTGCTCCTATACTCTATTCCTCTAGAAATGAATGCCAACATTGCATTCGCCTTCTTCACCACCGACTAAACCTGGAGGTTAACCTTAAGGGTATCCTGTACGAGGACTCCCAAGTCCTGTTGCACCTCAGAACTTTGAATATACTGTATATATAAAATATTAAATTAAGTAAGTAGTCCAAAAAAGAGCATAAATAGTGAGGTGGTTTGCATGGGTTGATTCATGGTCTGTTCAGAAATTTAATGGCTGAGGGATGAAACTCTAAGTGTGCGCATCTTCAGGCTCCTGTACCTCCACCCTGATGGTTGTAATGAGAAGAGGACACAACCTGGGTGATTTGGGGTCCATAATGAGCAGTGTAGGTTTGAGCATCAGGCACAGGGGCTTCAGCAAGGGATGGGGTCTGGGGCCGTGCCAGGACATGAGGTAACAGGCTGTTAAAGTTCATGACAAGGCTGAATGGAACCAGAATGCTCTCTGTGGCAAAGAGAGCAAGTCCTGGAACAGAGCCAGAAGAGATCAGGAAATTATAGGTGCGTAACTATAAGAATTAAATTAACAAACAATATAATTAAATGTGCATTAAAAGTTAGTCAAATCTGTTGCTGGAGTTCCCAGATAAAGCAGACAAAGTTCTGGGTAGGTGGGCAAGGTCACACCCCATGCCTGATATCTCAGCTTGCATATGGG
This sequence comes from Mobula birostris, assembly GCF_030028105.1. Lineage (NCBI taxonomy): Eukaryota > Metazoa > Chordata > Chondrichthyes > Myliobatiformes > Myliobatidae > Mobula > Mobula birostris. The sequence goes on along the minus strand of NC_092383.1, from coordinate 96,264,991 downwards.
AGTTATCAGTCACTATTGTGACGAACCACTGTTCAGATTAATTCCACAGGCTCACCAAGGAATCACAATGCTCAGATCAGAATTTTAATATCCCTAGATCTTCTAAGAAATATATTCACAGCAAAACTGAATATGTAACCCAGGTAAAAGTTCTGGGCTACCATGGGTTCAGAAAGAGACCAAAATAGCAAGAAACTTTAGTAAACAAGAGGGGGAAGCAGACTAAGATAAGCATGGTATGTGATGGGGGAGGTGGTGAGGTTCAGATCTAGTGAACGTGAGATAAATGCCCAGGAAAGTCTGATAAAGCCCCAGATGGGACAATATACTCAAAGAGGAAGCCCACGGCATTAATAAAGAAACTAAGGACATGCCTTGTAATTTCCCACTGAAGTAAATATGTAGACGACCTTGAAGATAAATTTCAGCAACATTTGCTAACCAAGGTAAATGGCCTGGCAGGGAGTGGGAGAGGGTGGAAGACTTTGCCGGTGTACTTGTGAAACTAACAGATGTTTTAACATCGCTGATGAAGGAGTGGGAGTCAGGGAAATTACAACCAATGAAACTAGGTGCCGAAAAGTAAAACTCAAGTAATGAAGGGTTGGTGACCTCGGCGTGCAGACACACACATCGTTAACGACAGGTGCAAAGAGTAATAAAGCAGGAGGTGATGATGGAGCAGTGTTGCCAGTAGCTGAGCTCTGTTCAGAATATTATATTCACCTTAAGCACCTTACTGAGCATGACAGCAGGGATTAAAGGATGTGGAGGTAATGAGAGGCTTGGAAAACTAAGAGCATAGTTACAAGTGCACGAAGGGTATAGAGGGATTAATGATTGTGCTAAAAGACTTTGAGAAGGTATTTATGGTTAGCCAATCAGTAAAAAAAAAGAGCATAAATTTAGGATTAGTGCTAGAATCATAAAGGCAGATGTTAGAAGGATTGTTCACTTAAAAGATCATTAGATTATGGAATGATTATCACGAGTTATTGAAGTTCAATCAACCACACGATTTAAACAGTGACTGGGGATAGGACAGAGTAATGAGATCAGAGTGAATAATGGTACACCTACCATCACAGAGTGCTCACCAGTTCACTTGTTTACAGATCTATGGATGATGTCCAGAGACAAATCAGCCAAATTTCGTTTCTTGCCTTCTTCTACCAAATGAGCTGTAAAAGCAATCTGCATTCAATCTCCAGAATACCCTGAAAATAACTGAGGGGACGGCATTGCAGAGAAACTGTTGTGATGGCTCATGAAGATCAAGTTCCGATACTGTTCAATCCACTCTCCAAATCTGGCTTGTGCTTGCAGACTTGTACTTTAATTGCTCACTCTCTGATGTACTGAGAGGCCATGGCAGATGGACTTGTTCATATCCAAAGTGTAAAGAGCACTAACCTGTTAGCTGGAGAGCATCCACGGTTTTGAAATATCAATGTACTAAAACTCTAAGTCCAGATGATGCTTTTATTGAAGGAGAAATGAGACTCCCATGGCTAAGTCACTATCACTGTATTCTAGAGTGAGAATAAAAATTTTATTTATTTTGGTGTTTTGAGATAACTTGGAGCCTCAATGAGGCAGAACAGAGAAAATTTACAAGGATGTTGCTGGGTCTGGAGGACCTGAGTTACAAGGAAAGATTAAATAGGGTTAGAACTTTATTTCTTAGAAGATTGAGAGGAGATTTAATAGAGGTGTACAAAATTATGAGAGGTATAGACAGGGTAAGTGCAAGCAGGCTTTTCCCACTGAGGTTCCAGAAGTCATGGAGAGGTCATACAGAGGAGATTTACCAGGATGCTGCCTGGTTTAGAGAGTATGGATTATGATCAGAGATTAAGGGAGCTAGGGCTTTACTCTTTGGAGAGAAGGAGGATGAGACGAGACATGATAGAGGTGTACAAGATATTAAGAGGAGTAGATAGAGTGGATAGCCAGTGCCTCTTCCCCAGGGCACCACTGCTCAATACAAGAGGACATGGCTTTAAGGTAAGGGGTGGGAAGTTCAAGGGGGATATTAGAGGAAGGTTTTTTACTCAGAGTGGTTGGTGCGTGGAATGCACTGCCTGAGTCAGTGGTGGAGGCAGATACACTAGTGAAGTTTAAGAGACTACTAGGCAGGTATATGGAGGAATTTAAGGTGGGGGGTTATATGGGAAGCAGGGTTTGAGGGTCGACACAACATTGTGGGCCGAAGGGCCTGTAGAGTGCTGTACTATTCTATGTTCTATGTTCTATGTTTTAAGGGTGAAAAGTGAAAGTTTAAGGGGAATATAAGGGGAAACTTCTTCACTTAGAGGGGCGTGAGAGTGTGGAATGAGCTGCCAGCACAAGTGCATGCGAGCTCAATTTCAACATTTAAGAGCAGTTTGGATCGGTAAATGGATAGTATGGAGGGCTATGATCCCATTGAAGGTCAATTGGGGTAGGCAGTTTAAGTGGTTTCAGCATGGACTAGAAGGGCCAAAGAGCCTGTTTCTGTGCGACTATGACTGGGATACATTAGCAAATCACTTTCACACCAATCTGTAGATCACAGCCTTCGTTATGGATGCCAGTTCTGTTCCATCTGTCACAGGGTCATGGACTGACAGAGCCATTAAGTTTGCCTCACTGCATCCATGCTGATTGGCAGTCACCCTTCCCCACTAACCTCATCTCCTAGCACTTGGCTTGTACCCTGGGTAATTTAAGTACTCAGTTCAACTCTTCTTCAGTGCTGTCAGTGACTCTGACCCCACCACTCTCTCCAACAGATGCTCTGGCTACTCACTACTCTCTGAGCATCACAGCCGGATCTGAGCTTGTTGCTCTGGTCTCCAAGTCACCAAGCTGACAGCACAAGCTCAAAGCTGTTACTCCTAAACTTCCATCGATTTGAGATCTTGTATCCAAGTTGGTGGCGTAACCCCAAGGGAGGGAGTCTACCCAACAGGTATTGGATTTTAGCTCTAAGGAATGTGAAGAGTTAGTTGTGGATGCTTCTTTTGATGTTTAAAATCAATTAGTACAGCAGACCCCATCTGAGGTTGTTTACTGAAGATGACGTAACTTTCACAAACCAGGATCACGGAACTTCAATGTCGAGAACGTGGATGTTATCAGAATCAGAATCAGGTTTAATATCACTCATGTATGTTGTAGAATTTGTTGTTTTGTGGCAGCAGTACAGTACAATACCTGAAGATGTTCCTGAGTTGTTGAGTGTGTGTCTTTAGCCTTCTTGTACATCCTCTTTGATGGTAGCAATAAGAAGAGGGAGGAGAAGATGGTGGTGTGATGCAGCGCGCGCGGCCATTCCAAATGATATCGTATGTGTTAACTAGGGGGCCGTGCACAATCCTGATTTGATGGAGACAGCCGTGAGAAGCACAGAGGAACACCTGGAGAAACTTCTGAAATGCCTGCTTTGCTGCCGCTGCTACTGTGCGATCAAGAATCTCCGGAGGGGAAGGCCCCAAATTCTTGGCTTTGCCTATTGCCTGTTGCCGGGGCCGGGGTCAAAGCGCTCGGCAGAGATGGTGCTCGGTGCTCGGTGTCGGAGGGCTGGTTGGAGGCTCGGAGTTTTCGGACGGACTGTGGTCGGATGCTTCCAGGGTGCTGCATCGGCAAGTTTGCGGCACTGGAGGTTCACCGTCTGCATGAGATGATGGGACTTTCGAGAGACTTTGAGACTTTTTACCATGCCCATGGTCTGTTCTTATCAAATTACAATATTGCTTTGCACTGTTGTAACTATATGTTATAATTATGTGGTTTTTGTCAGTTTTTAAGTCGGTTTGTCATGTGTTTCTGTGATATCATTCTGGAAAAACATTGTATCGTTTCTTACTAGCTCTTTCTTCAGTTAGTCCTGACGAAGGGTCTCGGCCCGAAACGTCGACTGTACCTCTTCCTAGAGATGCTGCCTGGCCTGCTGCGTTCACCAGCAACTTTGATGTGTGTTGCTTATCATTTCGTTATGCATGCATTACTAAATCACAATAAAAGAGAACTGCGTGTCCTCATAATCTAAACAAAAGAGAGGGTGTCCTAGGCGATGGGGGTTCTTAACGGTGGATGCAACCTTTCTGCGGCATTGCCTTTCAAAGGTGGCCTTGATGCTGGGGCAACATGCCCATGATAGGCTGGCTCAGTTTATAGTTTTCTACAGCTTTTTCTGACCTTTGGTGTTATTGTTCCTGAAGAAACTAAGAGTCTGCAGATTCAAATAAAAGAAACTGACTTTATTCTAACATGCATATAAGAAGCTACGGGTTTCCTCAAAGATGGAAAGTACCCTGCAAAATCTAGTCTGAATTGTAAGCACTTAATGTTATGTCAGAAAGCGGGAAATCGCGTTACCTCATCACGTTACCTCTATGTGATGTGATAGTTTGCTGTAATGTGATAGATGAATGGTCACTTACAGGAAATGGCTGGACTTGGAAAACAAACAGTTTCCAGCTCACCCTGATACCTTCAATCATCACTTCACTTGGTTCCAATCTGATGACAATACTGTACCTTTTCACTCTATTTCTCCAAGAACATTTCCCAAGACTCTGAGGGAATGTGTCACCTCATCTACATTGTAAATTATTGTAACCCTGATTGCCAGGTCCCCCCACAAAAGGCACTCCAGCAGGTTCAAGATCAACCTGCTAAACAATTCTTCAGAAGGTAATCTGCGATTCCAGGAACTGCTAGAGTAAACCTCTGCAGTGTTTCCCGCGGAAACAGAAAACGCTGAAAATAATCAGCAGATCATGCAGCATCTGTGGAAAGGGAAACTTAACATTTCAGGTCCCAGATCTTAAATATGCAGATACTGGAAATCCAAAGCAACACACAGTTGACGATTTGGGTCGAGACCCTTCTTCAGGACTGAAAAAGAAGGGGGTAGACAACAGAGTTCAAAGGTGAGGGGTGGGGACAGGAGGACAAGTTGGAAGGTGATAGGTGAAGCAGGTGGTTTGGAAAGCTTTGGGGGTAGGGAAGAAGGAATCTGATATGAGAGGAGAGTAGACCAAAGGAAAAAGGGAAGGAGGAGGGGACCCAGGGGGAGGTGGTAGGTAGGTGAGAAGGGGCCAGAGTGGAAAATAGAGGAAGAGGGGAGGGGAATTTTTTTTACTGGAAGGAGAAATTGATATTCATGCCATCAGTTTGGAGGCTACCCAAATGGAATGTAAGATGTTGCTCCTCTATCCTGAGGGTGGCCTCATCATGGCCATGGACCGACATGTTGGTACGGGAATGGGAATTGGAATCAAAATGTTTGGCCACCGGGAAGTTTCACTTCTGGCAGATGGAGCAGAGGTGCTCAACGAAGCGATCCCCGAATTTAGGGGAGGCTGCATCTGGAGCACCCGGACACGATAGACGACCCCAGCTGGTTCGCGGGTGAAGTGTTGCCTAACCTGGAAGGACTGTTTGGGGACCTGAATGGAGTTGGTAGACAAGGTGAATGGGCAGCTGTATGCTTAAAAGATTGAGTGGCTCCTGCCCCTAATCTGAATCTTTTTACACAGAATTCTAAGTCTGTAAGTACAGTGGATTCCAATTAATTGGAACACATTGAGATCAGTATATTTTGGCCCAGTTAAGCAGATGCCCCAATCAGCAGAATGGAAATAGTTTAAAAAAGTACAGAAAAGACTAAGTCCCATTTAACTGAGTAAAAAATTATGCACTTAAAGATATACAGAATAAATTAGAAGATTATCAATACTAGGACAGTACTATAAAACAGTGTATTAATTCCTCATACTTATCAATGGAGGAATTCATCCTTGCTGCTTTCTTTTGTCTTAAACAAAATCAGCGCAGACATCCAGTGCAGACAATGGACTGCCTTCATACAATGCTGTCAATGATTGCATCCTCCAAATCTTCATCGTCTTTGTAACAGTCAGGATGTTTGTTGATACCTTCAAACTCTCTGTAGCTTCTGACTTGATGAAGTCAAATCATTTCATTTTCACTCCTGGCCATTTCTGGCATCTCTAAGCCTGAATGCTTGAAGCCACAGTGAGCAAAACAGTTCTGTATTATCTTTCTGCATTTTCTCACCAACTGTCAGTGACATAAAATGCTGCTTTTTGAACACAAACACATGCAACTGATGCTACTTAAAAACCGTTTGCTCAAAGCACAGTGTAATATCCAATGGCTATGCCTGACCTCACTGATTCCATTTCACTGTACCGACTGATTTTGTTTCACTGTCCTGAGTAATTTTGTTTTGCTTCGAATTCCTCATCTCCTCATATCTTTCACTCATCGTGTACCTCTGCCAATGGGAAGATCTTTCCTCTCTTTACTCTGTCTAAGCCTGTCAAGTTCTTGCAGAACTTCCATCCTTTTACTGAACCGATATTGTAAGGGAGTCAATCGTATCACATGGAGTGTCAGTCCAGATACCTCGACGGACCAGACGGACAAGAATGAGACATCCCTAACAAAATCAATCTGCTATATTTCTCTGAAGTATAAAGGAATTTGATAAATAACAGAAAATATTACAGAAAACATCTCAATGTCAACAAAATCATGGCAAGTGAATATTGTTTGGGACATGCTTTGGAATAAGCTGGACATGCTCTTAGAACTGAGGAGAGTTGGGGAGTTGTAGATTCAGCCAATGAACTCACCCAGGGAGCAAAGGAAAGGACAGATACTGCCCGGAACATGCATATTTGGTGTCTTAAAGGAATGGGGGTGTGAAGAAGGTAGGACTGGAGTTGTTTTGAGAGAGATACTTTCTCCTGGACAACAGTTCAGTTACCTTTAGTGACACAGCACCAACTGCTGCGATAGTACGACGCAGGTGACACACAACAGGGATGTGGTCACAGACCACGTCATTACACCTCCACCTTTCCCTGTCACCATGACCAGAAGGACAAACTGAGACAGCCACGCATACTTTGTGGGTGCAACAGCACTCAGAGACTGAACAGCTCACCTCCCAGCTCCCTCTTGCGGTCTCCCCATCTACAACACGTGAGGCTACTGTGATTACTCACGAGTCAGCTGAACTGGAACTACCCCAACATCACTCAAAGAGCTCCACTCCATCTGTGTTAGGTCAACACCCAATCCACACCCAGATGTTCGTTCTCTGTATCACTGGTGCACTGTGACTGCACTGAGAGTCCCCTGTGAAACACAGTACAGCTACTCACAAAGTTTCTCGGACAGAAGACCCACTAAAACCCTGCTCACGGACTGTTGGTCCCTCCCATCATGGAGGAGGCTATGTAGCATCCACGCCAGGACCACCAGGCTCAAAAACAGTTCTTTTCCCCAAGCAGCAAGTCTGATCAACAACTCCACCCACAAACCCACACTTCCATATCCTGTCTTTATCACTTCTTGTCAGTTACCCTATGTACAGATATTCTTGTGCCTAGCATTACTTTACGGACATACAATCAATCTATGTATATAAACTATCTTTTGTATTTATATTTATTGTTTTTTTATTATTGTGTTCCTTATCTTATTATGTTTTTTATGCTGCATCGGATCCAGAGTAACAACTATTTTATTCTCCTTTACGTCAAAGGGCTGCAGACACAGGTTCCCTACAAGCTGTACCTATACTGACTTGGATATATTGGGCAACAAGTAACACACAGGGAATCTCAATGGGTCAGGTTTGGAAACATATTGTTTGGTCACCGTCACTGAGTCTGGAACCTCCTTGTCACACTGAGGGACTGAGTACTCTACAGGGACAACTCACCACCCTCTTCTCAAGGGGCCCAGCACATAAGAGCCATTATGAAACCACTACTTCCTTAGAGGTTTGTGAAGATCCGTCATGACAAACCTCTATTGATGAGTGGTGGAGAGTATTCTAACTGGCAGTACCATGGCCTGGTATGGAAACACCAATGCCCTTGAAAGGAACAGTCTACAAAAAGTAATAGATCCAGCCCAGTCCATCACAGGTAAAGCCCTCCCTTCTATTGAGCACATCTGCACGGAGCGCTGTCGCAGGAAAGCAGCATCCATCATCAGGGACCCCCACCACACAGGCTATGCTCTCTTCTCACAGATGCCATCAGGAAAAAGGTACCGGAGTCTCAGGACCCACAGCTTCAGGAACAGTTATTACCCATACTATCAGGCTTCTGAACCAAAGGGGATAGCTTCACTCAACTTCACTCACCCCGTCACTGAACTGTTCCCACAACCTATGGACTCACTTTCAAGGACACTTCATCTCATGTTCTCGATACTTATTTATTATTATTGTTGTTTTCATTTTTCTTTTTTCTCAGCTCAGGTTAGTAAAACCTAAACTACAAGCATAGCCAATCTTGCTCATCTCTCAATTGCCAGGAACTTTCAGACTATTCTAGTGCTGTTTATTATTGTGGCTTTCTGAAGATATACGCAGGTATTTCAGCATAGCCCTAATTGTTTAACGCTACTGTGCAGTGCCTTTGGGATGATTCCAGTTGTAGATAGTACTATCGGGACAATGTTCATATTCCAAAGTCTTTCAATTTCCTCTTTTAATTCAGCATATCTCTGGTGTTTTTCCACTTATTGATTTCTGTGTATATGTGTGTTTGGAATGGCTGTATTCTATTAAATAAGCTGATCTTAGATAAGTTGATCTTGCTTATTTATCCTATTCTATTACTATTATTATTATTATTATTTTCTTTCTGTACTTAAACTATTTGTTGTCTTTTGCACATTGGTTGTTTGCGCATCCTGATGGGTGCAGTCTTTTATTGATTCTATTGTGTTCCTTGGATTTACTGTCTGAAAATGAATCTCAGAGCTCTATATGGTGACATATATGTAGCTTGATAATAAAATTTACTTTGACTTTTGAACTTTGACATAAGGACGGTCCATCCTTGCTGGCCTTGTTGTCAACACCCATTTCCATGGACACATAAAAGATCCCGCTAATGTATCGCAAGCGGTTGTTTTCCTCCGACAGTCGAGGTGAAGGATTTGGCAAGAATGCTTCAACTCTTTCAGTACGTTCAAATCACAATGGGCTTGCAGAATGGGATATTTCACAGGTCTACTGCATTTGTAGTTCATGTTACTAGCTGATGTTGGACTAACGACCCATCACTTGAGTGCTTGAGAAATTAGGTCAAATATGTGCATTGTCCTGGCTACAGACAGCTCAGCTATGCTGAGTCTTATCTGCTGTGATTTTATAGATTTCCTATTTGTCTGGTTAATGTTGTGTGTGAGGTTTTCTATTTCAATTACTGGGTTTACTATCAATTAAACAGCTACTAGCTTATACGTCAGTTGCCAACCATTTGCTCAGAGATGAATTTGGTGAACAGCTGAAATTCCAGCTGCTTCTGCATCGATGGCGAAATCTTTTCTGTGACTTTGCCCTCTTCACTTCCCCAGTCAATAGAGAAGCAACTGGATATTAACAAACTATTCCAAAAATGGTCACGCCTGGACTTGCGTTAACAATAATCAGCCTTGTGCAGAAATCACCCCAAAATATGTAAAGATCAGTTTCAGAATGCGTGGACTGTAGAGAGCAAGGCCCTGCTCTCCATTTGCCAATTCCGTACGTCCCTCCGAGACGAAAGGTACCTGGCAAGTAGATCTGTTTCCTTGGTTGGAGGTTAGCAATCTCATTGCTAAACCTGAAACCGGGCTGGTTGTGTAATGTGCTTTTACAAATAGAGATGCAAGGGGCTAAAAAATGTAATGCAAGGATTATATTGCGAGGAGCGTTTGATGGCTCTGTGCCTCTACTACCGGAATTCAAAAGAATGAAGGGTGACCTCATTGAAACCTATCGAATGTTGAAGGGCTTTGATAGAGTGGGTGTGAAGAGGATATTTCCAATGGTGGGGGAGTCTAAGACCAGAGGACACAGCCTCAGAATAGAGGGGCGTCCTTTTGGAACAGAGATGGGGAGGAATTTCTTTAGCCAGAGTGTGGTGAATTTGTGGAATTCGTTGCCACAGGCAGCTATGTAGACCAAGTCACTGGGTATATTTAAGACAGAGGTTGATAGATTCTTGATTGGTCAGGGCATGAAGAGATACAGGAAGAAGGCTGGAGATTGGGGCTGAGAGGGAAAATGCATCCGCCATGACGAAATGGCAGAGCAGACTCGATGGGCCAAATGGCCTATTTCTGCTCCTATGTCTTGTGCTCTTATAGTTAACTTTGGGTTCACAGAGCGACCGTGACCATAAGGTACAGGAGCAGGTTTAGGCCACTTGGCCCATCGTCTGCTCTGCCATTTTGTTTTCAACCCCACCCTCCTGTCTCCCGTAACCGTCAACCTCCTTACCAATGAACAATCTATCAACCTCAGTTTTAAATATGCCCAATGACTTGGCCACCACAGCCGTCTATGGCAACGACTTCCACAGTCTAGCTGAAGAAATTCCTCGTCATCTCAGTTCTAAAGGGACGTCCCATTTTTTTGAGACTGTAGCCTCGGATCCTAGACTCTACCAGTACCGAAACCATCCCTTCTGTGTCCACTCCAACCAGACCTTTCATTACCCATCATGTTCAATGTGATTCCCCCTTATCCTCCTGAACTGAGTCGAGCACAGTCCCTGAGACATCAAATGCTCATCGTACGTCCTGGGATCATTCTTGTGAACCTCCTCTGTGGTGATATCTGCACAAGGCTGATTAATGTTGACAGCGTGTGACATGAAACAGTTTCTGATGTCACCTCTTGCAGTGGTTAAAGCTTCTCCTGCAGCAGGTACCTAGAACCCAGAAGTCAGAACATAGAACACAAAACACAGAACATGGAACAAAGAACACGTAACATTGAACTCAGTACACAAAACATAGAACATGGAACACAGAACACAGAATACAGACATGGAACAAAGAACACAAAACATTGAACACAGTACACAGAACACAGAACATGGAACCCAGAATACAGACATGGAACAAAGAACACAAAACATTGAACACAGTACACAGAACATGGAACACAGAACACAGATCACAGAGCACAGAACAATATAACAAAACTTGTGCCAAATATGATGTCACATTAAACAATATCTCACTGCCTGTGCATCGTCTGTCTAAAAGCTTCTTAAACCCCAATATGGTACACAGTTTCACTACCAACCTGCAGTCCATTCCAGACACTCACCACTCTGTGTAATAAAAGATAACCCTACATATCTCCTTTAAACTTTCCCCCTCTCACCTTAAACACATGTCCTCATATACTTGACATTTCTACCCTGGGAAAAATATTCTGACTGTTTGCAGATGTCTCTTGTAATTTTATGTACGTCTGTAATGTCTACCCTCAATCCAAATTCATCAACCTCTCCTTTCCTAATACATTTCAGGGAGGGATGTGGTTTCTCTGATTGGTGTGTGTACACATTAGGATCCGAGACAGGGATCCCTTTTGTTAATTATTGGGGTAACACGCTTCTTCCACATTTTAATAAAAACTGACATATGAATTGGTTTAAACCGGTGCCTACACAGGGCAGCATAATTCACCCCTGTCAATAATAGGACCTGATCTACTTGGCAAAATTTGACATTGATATCGCCATCCAGCTGTCTGTGGAACTTTAAAATGTTCCTTTCCCCTTCTCTTTCAGAGGAAGAACTCTATTTCACTACAACGGCCTGTTAATCAAGGCATATCTTTGAGCTCTTCTTGATTTTCATTTCGTAAGATAATAGAATTTGTAAGAACCCTTATGAATAATTTGCAATCCCATTTTGATACGTTTGCAAACAACTGAATATATAAGGTATTTAAGAAAACATTACCCACGTTGTTGCTCCGAGTGCAGAATGGCCACCTTCTACTTGTTTGTTTATTTACTAAGATACCGTGTGGAATAAACCCTTCTTGCCCAGCAACCCTCCATTTAACACCAGCCTAATCACAGGACAGTTTACAATGACCAGTTCAACTACCAACATGTGTGGCTTTGGACTGTGAGAGGAAACTGGAGCACCCAGAGGAAACCCGCTCGGTCATGGGGACAACGTACAAGCTCCTTACAAGCAGCGGTGGGAAACGAACGCTGGTACTGTAAAGCGCTGCACTAACCACTGTGTTACCGTGGTGCCTTTCCTGCACTGTACCTCTGTATAACTCTGTGACTACAGGGCACGGCGCCGATCCCAGGACCTGAACAGCAAGGTGTGTTATTCTGAACATGGCAGTGGCCGGGTTCCAGGTACCGGAATTTGCTACCAAAATGGGATCAGAGCAGAATTCCAGGAGGCATCAGAGACTTCGGAAAACTGTTAAAACTGAAGCACAGGTGTGTGTGTGTGTGTGTGTGTGTGTGTGTGTGTGCGCGCGCGCGCGTGCGTGTGTGTGCGCACGCGCACGCGCGCATAGGGTTTACTCAATCGAGCTTTTCACCCTTTTAGATGCTAATGTTATCCAAATTGTTAAATTAATTGAATTTATGTTCTCCAGCTGCTGTGGTGGGATTGTAATTTGTGTCTTGGAATCATTGCTTCAAGGCTTCAGGTCATGGTCCCACTACTTAATCACTGAACTTGTCCTAGTGTCATGTGACCACCTCCACTACCTTCCCCAGTCACAGGATGAACAGGCAGTTCTGAAGAATAAAGTGGACTGGCTGATTAAACAACAGCAGAATGAAATATTAATCGACAGGACAGTCCTGTTCTGAGTCAAAGAGTCACATGACTTGTAAACAGGCCATTCGGCCCATTGCTCCCATTGTGTGCGCCAACTCCATCATGAGCACTAGCCTCCTGACCATCGAGGGCACCTTCAGAAGGTGATGCCTCAAAAAGGCAGCATCCATCATTAAGGCCCTCACCTTCCAGGCACTTTTTTCATTGCCATTATCAGAGAGAAGGTACAGGAGTTTGAAGACACACAACATTTCAGAAACAGCTTCTTCCCCTCCACCATCAGATTTCTGAGCAAACAACGAACCCATGAATATTACCTCAGTATTTTATTCCCCTTTTCACCTACTTGTTTTCTTTTTATTATAGACAGATATTTCTTTTTGTAATTTATAGTATATTTTATGACAAGTCAGAACATCTCTGTGATCTGATTGGTGGAGGATAACAAGACAGAACATCTCTGTGATCATTGGTGGAGGGTGACAAGATGGAACATCTCTGTGATCTGATTGGTGGAGGGTGACAAGACAGAACATCTCTGTGATCTGATTGGTGGAGAGTGACAAGATAGAACATCTCTGTGATCTGATTGGTGGTGGGTGACAAGACAGAACATCTCTGTGATCTGATTGAATGGTAGAAGAAACTTGAGGCGGTGAGGTAGTGGAGGTGGTCACATGACACTGGGACAAGTTCAGTGATTATGTAGCTGGACCATGACCTGAAACAACAAATTCCACAACAAATATCAACGATAATAAATCTGATTCTGACTCATCACATGGTTTTGTCAAGAAGTAATTTTAGAACAATACATTATTAAGCAGCAATATCCATAATGGATATTATATAAAAGTTGGTTCATTGAACAGACACATACTTCTCTCCTTCCAGTTTCACAGCTATAAGTATAAGAAGATAGGAAATAGCAGCAGCAGCTCTCCACCTCAAGTCTGTTCTACCATCCAATCAGATCACAGAGATGTTCTGTCTTGTCACCTTCCACCAGACAGGATCTCCCGGTAGCCACCCACTTCAACTCTGCTTCCCACTCCCATTCAGATATATCCATACATGGCCTCCTCTACTGCCATGATGAGGCTAAACTCAGGTTGGAGGAACAACACCTCATGTACCGTCTAGGTAGTCTCCAGCCCCTTGGTATGAACATAGAATTCTCCAACTTCCAGTAATTCCCTCCCCCTCCTTTCCTCTATTCCTGTTTCACTCTACCCCCTCCCCCAGCTGCCTATCACCTCCCTCATGGTTCCGCCTCCTTCTTCTACTATCCATTGTTTTCCTGCCTATGACATCTCTGCTTCCCCTCCTCCACCCCTTTGTCTTTCAAATTACTGGTCTTTCAACTGAACCTACAAGCATTCTTCAAATCCTTCCCCCTCCTTCTTTGTTCAGTCCTGACGAAGGGTTCTGGCCCGAAACGTCAACTCATCGTTTCCACAGATGCTGCCCGACCTGCTAAATTCCTCCAGCGTGAGTGTTGCTTTCATCCCAGCATCTGCAGATTATTTTGTTATCTCCCACCAATCAGAGCACAGAGATACTATTTCATCACCTTCCTCCATTCAATCAGATCACAGAGATGTTCTATCACTTCACCTTCCACCAATCAGATCACAGAGATGTTCTGTCTCCTCACCTTCCACCAATCAGATCACAGATACGTTCGATCACTGCACTATCCCTTATTCCATCCATTCCTCTAATATCAGAAACCCTATCGATCTTTCTCTTGTGCCAAAGAAGTGCAGGCCAATAGGATTCAAAGGTCAACTGAAGGAGCAGCCAATCAGGATGGAGGGAAGCAAACAGGGGGCCAACATAAACGCAGCACTTCTAGAAAGAAACACCAACAACTGTACATTGAGGATGTCTCCTCAAGCGGAGAGAAACACCTGCAAGTTAATTGCCAAGCTCGGTGAACACCGCAACGTCAAAGTATTTGCGCTTTTAAATGAATGAAGATGTGCTGACGAAACCCATGCAGAACCAACCCAAGCACAGATTGAAAGAAAGAATCCACCAGTGGCTGTGGTGCAGAAGATGAGATTCTGGAGTAAGGAGCATATTCACTGTGTACTGTAGGTGGTGCTGTGATCTATGTCTAAAACACTCAACTACTAACTCACACTTCAACCATAATTAGTACAAACTGTCCTATCTCAGCAACGTCAAAATTATTACCAGAAACAGCAATGCATACAGATTCCTATACAGATTGATTAATGCTATTTTTAAAAGATTATGTGTACAGGGTTTCTGTTGCAGTTATTAACGTAATTGTTAAGTCAATAGATTACAGTTTTGACTATAAAACAGAAATACAATTTGCTTTGGTTGAATAAACTTTATTCCCAGTTGTTTTTCCAATACATGTTTTCAAGATTAAAGATTTTTCATGTTAATATTGTAAGAAAATACTGAAGTTTACAGGCTTATCCATTAAATAAATTGTTTGGATTACAATGTGTAAACCTTTTTAACTGAAATCTTTGGATATGCTGAAACTTAATTCTGATGGTAATTTAAGGAAGAAAATTTAGATGAAACCCCAATAATTCATGTCACTGCAGTATCATTGACACTGTCAATGCAATATTCCAGGGAACTTCAATGATTATTGCATCAAATGCAGCACTGAGCTATGAGAGAAGGCACCTAACAGGAGGAAAGTGAATTGGAGAGGTGGTGAGGGTTAGGAAGCAAATTCAAAACGTAGAGGCCAGTGTTGGGGTGATGAGTTGTGGGTGGATTGTGCACAGCCTAGTATTGAATAATTAGATTCACCACCAGAGAACTGAGTACTGATCCCGAGAATGAGTTTGAACCCCTCTGAATGGGTTTGTAATTGGGAATTAAAATTCAAGTAGTTAATTATCAGGACCATGGACCTACCAGACTGCCATAAAAATCCACCGTTCAGCGATGTCTTTCAGTGATGAGGCTCTGTGGCCCTTACCTGGTCTGGTCTGCATGAGAATCGAGACCCAGCTGTGATAGCCTTACTGTGATTTGCTGAGCTGTGTGCACAATCTCTGCAGTTTCGAGTGCAGAGCAGTTGCTGTACCAAGCCGTGATGCATCTGCATAGGATGCTTTCCATGGTGCATCGATAAAAATTGGCGAGGGTCAAGAGGACATGCCATATTTCTTTAGCTCAAGCTTTGTTGAGCTTCCTTGGCCATGACATCTACATGGTTGGACCAGGGCAGACTATCGATGATGTTCACTCCGAGGAACTTGAAGCTTTCAATCCTCTCGACCTCAACACCGTTGATGTAGACAGGAGCCCGATCCCCAATCCCCCTTCTGAGGCCAATGATCAGCTCTTTTCTTTTGCTTTGCCGGCAATGTACGGAAAGGTTGCTGTTCAAAGGTACAAAGGTACAATTTAATGTCAGAGAAATGTATGCAATATACATCCTGAAATGCTTTTTCTTCGCAACCATCCATGAAAACAGAGGAGTGCCCCAAAGAATGAGCAACAGTTAAATGTTAGAACCCCAAAGTCCCCCCCAGCTCCCCCCTCCCGCACATAAGCAGCAGCAAGCAGCAATCCCCCCTCCCCTCACAGGCAAAAAAAAGCATTGGCACCGTCACCGAGCACTCAGCGCGAGCAAAGCAACAACAAAGACACAGACTTGCAGTTACCCCGAAAACTTTGTGTTTCACCCGGTATTCAACATACCGCAGGTTCTCTCTCTCCCTAATAAGGGAGAAAGAGGGGTCTCTATTTTCCCAGCAAGCAGGAAGACATAACAAACAACTCACTGGTTTATGATGTTAAAGGTCCATTTCGTCGATTTTTCGAACTCCGTGCATGAAGATCGCAAAGATTCTGGGTCTCCAGGCACACAGCAGAATGCCCCGACGACACACAGGTCTCCTATCATGACACCAACCCTCAATCTGCCCATCTCCAGAGCCCTGAGATCCTAGTCTTCTGAATTCAAGCTGAACTCTTAGGCCAAGCCTTTGGCGTGCTGAACAATGGCCAGTTATGAAACCCCAAAAGCGGGTCTCATTCCCACAAAGAACCGAAGTCAGCGTGTAACTCCAGGTCAGGGTCTTCAAAAGAACCTTGAAAGGGAAAAATAGAGATATTAAAGATGGAAATAGAGCTGTTTCTGAAGATGCAAGTAAATGAGTTGCTGTTAGGCACCATTAACCCTCCTAAGCTCCGCCTTCTATCATGACACTATCTGAATCATCATTATTGAGGTTTGGCTTGTGGATGATACCACCAGAGTTAGAGCACAATCCAGCCACATGGTTGTGAGTGTACAGGGAACAGAGTAGAGGCTGAGGACATGGTCTTGTGAGGCACCAGTTTCAAGGATAATCATGGTGGTGGTCTTTACTGATGGTTGAGACATCAAGGTCCAGTTGGAGAGGGAGGTGGTGTGTCCCAGGAGACAAGTTTGCTTGACAAATGCCAGGATAAGTTATGACCGAATATATTTAGACTTTCTCCAGTAATAATTGTTATAATAAAGCCCAGCAAACTTTACTTTCTTTGTACTTGATTTTTTTTTTTGTCCCTTAAATCGTGATGTACTGTGGAGAGCATTCTAACTGGCTACATCACCATCTGGTATGGGGGTGGGGGGCTACTGCACAGGACAGAAGGAAGCTCCAGAGAGTTGTAAACTCAGTCAGCTCCATCATGGGCACTAGCCTCCGTAGTGTCCAGGACATCTTCAAGGGGCCATGCCTCAAAAAGGCAGCGTCCATCATTAAGGACCCCCATCACCCAGGTCATGCCATGTTCTCATTGCTACCATCAGGAAGGAGGTACCAAAGCCTGAAGGTATATACTCAATGATTCAGGACCAGCATTTTCCCCTCTGCCATCCAATTTCTGAATGAACAATAAACCCATGAACACAACCTCACTACTCTTTTTTTCTATTTTTGCACTACTTATTTAATATAAATATAACTGTAATTCACAGTTTTTTTCTCTATTATTGTGTATTGAATTGTACTGCTGCCACAAAATTAACAAATTTCACAACATATGTCGGTGAAATTAAACATGATTCTGATCCTGATTCATCAGTGTGCTCCTGCTGATGTGAAGGAAACCATGTTGACCAGCTTTTTACTGCATCAAGCAGACTGCCTTATTTCCAACAGTTTGGTAAACAAGAAGTAAAGCAGTCAATATGATTCAATTGACTGCTTGGTGGGAAATATTGCTATGCCAGTTGCAATCTCTGTCAACTTCAAGGGTAAGACTGACAGCCCCACGAAAAATCATGGCCAGAGATTCACTGAGCTTGCAGCATAATGTTTCACAGAAAATCCATTAGATTTATTTTTGATTTCCTATAACTACAGAATTTCCAGCACAATCTTAATATATTGGGGAAGACTCAGATGATTGTAACAATTATGTTCCTGCTTGTTTTATCTTTGGTTGTTTTTGATGTGACAGTGGACCTTTGTGTTTGTGGATGCAGGAGAATGGCTGCTAATGCTGGGAGTATGGATTACTGTTGTACTTTTGTCAGCCGCTATCAGCGTCAGCCACATCCCTCAACGTCGTATTGTAGAGCAAAGATCTCCCTTCGCTTTCTATTGACAATGTGGAGGAGCACATTTTCATGACATCTTTTATATCGGGCTCAGCTCGATAACCTCCTCTTGCAATGTGTCTGGGGTTGGTGTCTCACCTTGCTGAAAAATAAATTGCTAATTTGAAATAACAGTGATTGGCGTGGAAAAATGTTGACCTCAGCACGAACTCCCTTTCTCTTTCCACAGATTCTGCTCGGTCATCAGTGGATCTCAGCTTCTTTCCCACTGCCACATTGGGGAAGAGATACTCAGGAACTTTTCCGACTCTTTGACTAAACATTAATTAAAATAATGCCATTTTCAGTTTTGATCTGGCTGATTGGAATTGGGAATGCTTTTCCTTGGGTGCTTTTAACAGAATATTATTTATTTATTGGCAGAATAGGCCCTTCCGGTCATTCGAGCCACACCTCCCAGCAACCCTCCGATTTTAACCCAAGCCTAGTCATGGGACAATTTACAATGACCAATTCATCTACCAACCGGTATCTCTTTGGACTGTGGGAGGAAACCGGAGCACCTGGAGGAAACCCACGTAGACACGGGGAGAACGTACAAACTCCTTACAGGCAGAGGTGGGAATTGAACCCTGGTCGCCTGTATTGTAAAGTGCTACGCTAACCACTCTGCTACTGTGCTGCCCCGATAGGAATTTAAATTCCTATCAGTTTCTTTGATCATTATCACAAGTCTCAGAGGTCAGTAAAGACCTCCTTTACCATCTTTACCGGGTGGTAAAAATCTCCTTTTGAGGAGGTCGTGTTAACTGCGCGAGTTCCACCTGCACTTCAAGCTCTGCACATGGGAAGATACTGGCCTGGGAGGCATAACTTCTGGAATTTGAATTTAAAAATTGAAACCTCCTCTATGCATCACAAAGTTAAAAGTACAATCAAATCCCCAGGTGGAAAACAAAGTGATCTTCTGTCACGATCATTCAGCTTCAGTGTTGTTCTCACTGCCATGGCCACGGCAGAGACCAGGTCAGTGGGCAATATCTCAGTGTCTGTAGTGGTGACATTTAACCAGTCAATTACCATCAAAACCACAGAATGAGAAGGCAGTAAATTGACTTAAAAAAATTTAAAAGAAAATTAAATGAAAAGTAATGTTCATATAAAATTCCTGAAAAATACAGAGATGGTAATTTTCTGAATCAAGTCAAGCCAAGTTTATTCTCATTCAACTACATACATACATGTAACATATATAACATAATGTATATAGGAACAAGACATTTCTCCAAACTAGGGTGTAAAGCACAGTAGTACACGTAATGCACAATAACTTACGAAGGTAGAAATAAAATCTACAGATGAATCATGCATATGCGTTAATAACAAAATAAAGTGCATAAATTAAATATTGTAAGGTATGGAACAGATTAGCCAGTGACACTTCGAATACGGTGCGGCAGGGAGCTCAGAGGCCTAATGGCCTGAGGGAAGAAACTGTTTCCCATCCTGACCATTCTTGCTTTTATGCATCGGAGTCTCCTGCCTGATGGTAGATCTGCTAACGTCAGGAGATCAGGCCGCTTGAACTGTCCACAGGATTGCCCACTCACGTTTGATCATGTTGATTTATTTGCTAAAGGACTGGACCCATCAATTCAACTAAAAAATGAATGGAGCAGAAAGCGAGTAAAATCCTGCAGTGAAAATGTCAGCATGGCAGGGTGGGCCAAAGGAGCTGTTTTGGTGTGTGTACACCACTCTGTAATCCCACTCCATATCCCAATAATCCTATTCTCTATTCCTGCATCCCAGCACATGCCCATCATTCCAAACCCTACCAGGACAGCCACAGAAAACACAGGAAAAAAATTAATTTCAGTCTCCAACAAAATACCGCAAAGTGCAAATGAAAGCCAGTGGTGACTTCAGTTGTCACACTTTAAGGAAACTACACAAACGAAGGAGAAAGCCAGCCTAGTCCCTGGATGACCTATTTCTCTGCTGGGGGCTCCCCTTCATCTCACACTCTACATGAAGGGTGGACGATTACATGTTTTGACTTTTCTTGAAACATTAATTACACACTGCCACAGTCTGGCAGCAGAATATTACATTCTCCAGTGTACAATGCAATGTAGCATCCTGAAGCTGGCTCCCTTGGTGCTCTGTTAGTACAACTTTGTAAAACACTGGTTAGACCACAGCTGGAGTACTGTTTGCAGGTCTAGTCACCGGCACCGCTAGATGAATGTGATTTCACTGGAGA
This sequence comes from Mobula birostris, assembly GCF_030028105.1. Taxonomy (NCBI): domain Eukaryota; kingdom Metazoa; phylum Chordata; class Chondrichthyes; order Myliobatiformes; family Myliobatidae; genus Mobula; species Mobula birostris. The sequence goes on along the minus strand of NC_092383.1, from coordinate 96,244,529 downwards.
GCGAGAGGAGAAGATTGACTAGATGTTGCCTAGAATGGATAGCTTCATCTATGAGAGACTGGATATACTGGGTCTGTCTTCTTTGGTTGTAGGGCATCCTGATCAAAATATACAAAATTGTGAGGGGCTTACTTGTAGTTTGAGTGGGAAAACTTATTCCTTTGTAGAGGTCCTTTGCAGAGGTTAGAAGGAGCCAAGAAACATCTCAGGCAGTAGTCAACAGACTGGGCTTAACGTAGTGGATGGCCAGTACTCGAAACAGTAGATACACTGTTCAAGGATCATGTGTTAGGAACTTGCTGTGGTGTTGGTCAGGGTGCAACATGGACCAAAAACAACAACATCCAACAGCTATAAAGAATAAAGACCTATATAAAAATAAAGTTAGTGGTTAACGTACAGATACAGAACAGAATGTGCATAAATACACAAATACCAGCATACATTTGCAATGTAGGCAGCATTAAAGTGTTTACAGTGCAGTGTTGTGTTGAAGGTAATAGGAAGAGGGGGCTGGGGAGGGGCTAACTCAAATGGTTGATCAGATTAACTTCCTAGGGGAAGAAACTTCCAAGATGGTGCAAAGTTTTTGTTTTAATAGTTCTTTAGCACTAGTTACAGAACTGAAGAGTTGAAGCAAGTTCTCTCCAGACCCTAGAAATATCATACTTGTGTTGTTGAAGGAATTGGTCCACAGCTGACCCTTCTTTCCAGCACCAGGTCTGCAGCTTGGCAGACCACGGGTCTTCAGTAGTAACACTGCTCCTTAATTGTGAGGAAAGTCTGTACCTTCTGACAGTGAGTTCCAGATCCCTACAACCCTCTGGGTGAAAAGTGTATTCCTCTTCTCCCCTCTCACCCTTCCACAAATTACTTTAAATCTCTTTCCCCTGGCTTTTGTCTTCCCCCTTCCCCCCGCCCCAACTAAAGGGAATAAGCCCGGTTCAATCTGTCTAGACCATTCATGCTCCTTAGTTCAAAAGAAATCTACTTCTACAAACTCTCCGCATAGCTATAATTTTCCTGTCCTGTCACATGTCTCCAGTGAAACCATATCTGTCCTGTAATGTGGTGACCAGATGTGTACAGTGCTCAGACTGCGGTCTCACCAGTGATAAGCGGTCCCAGCTGATCCTCCTGGCTTTTACATTCTATGCTTTGGCTCATACATGATCGAATTGGCTGATATGCCTGGATTCTTTCGATTTTGTGTTTTATACCCTGTATTTCTTACTTTTTTTTTTGGTTGCTGTCTGCGCAACGTGTGTTTCTTATGTGTGGAGGGGGAGGAGTTCATGTTTTTCTTTTGAACAGGTTCCACGGTTGTCCGTGGGAACACAAATCTCAGGGCTGTACACTGCATATATACTTTGATAATAAATGTGCTTTTGAATCTTTGAATCTACAAAGAAACCTCCTGTCTACCTATTTAATCATCTTATTGATCTTCCCTGTTGCCTTTGTGGACAATCGCTCCCTTTATTTCTCCATACCACCCTTTGCTATTCCTCCCCAACCCCCCGCCCCCTACCTGATGCATGATACCTTCCTTCTCTGGATTAATTTCTATTTTCCACTCTTCAGCCCAACCACTGTCCAGTTACGTTGTTACCTTTTCTAGCACTGATAACTTTGTTCATGAGACCACCTACATTTTGGTCTAAGTAATTTCTCTACTTTATGAAAAGCTGGTAACAGCCATACAGTGGTGGGAGAGTCCAGAGCCAGAGGACAAGACTTGAGAATAGGGCACTCCTTTCAAATAAAGATGAAGTGGAAGTTCTTTAGCCAGAAGGTGGTGAACCTGTGGAATTCATTGCCACATTTGCCTGTGGAGGCCAAGTTATTGGATGTATTTAATATGGAGGCTGACAGGTTCTTGATTAGTCAAGGTGTTTAAGGTTACAGGGAGAAAGCAGGAGAATTGGTTGCGGGGGATAATAAATCAGTCATGATTGAATGGTGGAGCAGATTTGATGGGCCAAATGACAAAATTTTACTTCTATGTCTTATGGTCTTCAAGCATTATCCTTCACTTCCTACTACTGAGCCAAAATTTGACCTATCATATACTCTCTTGGATAGCACATAATTTCACTTAACTAACCAGCCTGCCATGCAGGACCCTGTCAAAATCCTTGTTAAAATCCATATAGACTATATTAAATACACTGTCCTCATCAATTCTCTTTACTGCCTTCTCCGTGAATATTACCAAACAGATCCTTGCTGACTGTCCCTCATGAGTTTGTGCCCTTCCAAATGTTTATATTGTCCCTTCTGATGGTGTCTGGTCATCTGTCCGCTGGTTACACTAACCAGCCTCAAATTGTTGGACTATCCCTTTCTAAACGTGGGACAACGTAATGTCCAACCCTTTCGCATCACCTCTGTACCTGGGATGGGAAAGATAAATTATTGTCTCCTCAGTTTCCTCACTTATTTCATTTAAATTTTGAGGATATATTTCACCTGGGCCTGTGTTTTATCTATTCTCAAAAATGTCAAATCCTTCAATATTTCCTCTGCGTTTATCCTGTAAATATTTCTTAACATATAGTATCATCCTCACACTCTCTTCCATGAAGATGATCACAAATCTTTCATTAACAATTGTACAGATAAGAGATTTGATTGATTTTAGAGCCGAGCAGAATTGGAAAGGTTGGGTTCTGACCGTATTGAGGCAATGGCGCCCAAGCCTGTGGGCAAGGAATGACTTGAGGCTTGGACAATTTAAGCACCGGGCCAAATTGAAATGGTCGGGGTGTCAGGGTTGGAGGTGAGAGACTGGCTGGTTCGGCTCACTGATCCGTAGGGTTTACTCGACCCTGTGCTAGACTGAGGCAGTGCCCTGCAACTAATGGACTTCCGAATCGGCTGTGGAGGTGCTGGTGTTGTGAACTTCAGTTCTGAATGCTGCTTGCTTGCTTTATTGTTTGCACAATACGTTTTTTGTATTTTCTCCTCTCTCTGCAAATTGGGTGTTTGGCAATCTTCTTCTGTTTTTAATGGGGTCTATTGGGTTCTTTGTTTCATGGCTGCCTGTGAAGAGACAAATCTCAAGGTTGTATAAATTATCCATACTTTGATAATAAATGTACTTTGATCAAGCATCCTCTACCTCCACACATCATTTACTTTCTGATGTATGTTACCCTTTCACTTAATTTTAATTCTTGTAAAACAAATACATTTATTGAACTTAAATATTATTTGTCATATCTCTTATCTACCTATCTTATTTCTCTTTAAAATCACTCCTCGATTGTCTTTACTCCTTCTGTACCTTGAGCTCTTGATATATGAATGGAAACCTATTTCTGTCTTTCTCTGCTCTTGTCATCAGGGAGCTTCTGGTAATCTTTTTGTTTACCCGAAACCCTGAGTCTCCTGCCCATTGCTCTGAGACAGATTTATGTACAAGTAGTTACTTTCAGTCAGTCCACTTTTGTTAAATCGATTTGCAGCATTGTAACAATAACCTCACCCCAATTTTGAAACTTTACTCCCATTTTAGCTTTGACTTATTCCTCATCTATGCTAAATCTAACTGAATTACGATCGCGGTAACAGAAATACTCTCCTCCTGTTAGATAGAAGAGTTAGATAGAACTCTTAAAGATAGCGGAGTCAAGGGATATGGGGAGAAGGCAGGAACAGGGTACTGATTGTGGATGATCAGCCATGATCACAGTGAATGGCAGTGCTGGCTTGAAGGGCCAAATGGCCTACTCCTGCACCTATTGTCTATTGTCTATTGTCCTCTACACCTTCGTTCCTTAACACAAAATCCAAAGTTCCTTACCTCTTATTCAAGTAGATATACCATCTGGCTAAAAATGTTCTGAATGAAGGTTGGGAATAATTATGCATTATTAATCTGCAACAATACATCTCCACGGAGATTCTCTCTCCACAGCTGCACACAAGGTCATAAGAAAATAGGAACAGGAGTTGGTCACCAGGCTGCTCAAGACTCCTCTCCATTCAGTATGACAGTCACTAACGTAAGCTGATAACTTCTCTTCTGTGCAGTTCCCCACAACCCTTAATCACTCAATCTATCAAATGTTTATCTGCCTTCAAATTAAGTATATATAACGTCCTAGACCCCAGCACCCTTAGGAGCAGAGAATTTCAGAGATTCACCTCAATGATCAAAGTCAAAATTGCAAGTAAATTTTATTATCAAAGTATACAAATGTCACCATAGACCACCCTGAAATTCATTTTCCTGTGGGCATACTCAGCAAATCTATAGAATGGTAACTATAACAAGATCAATGAAAGATCAACCGGAGTGCAGAAGACAACAAACTGTGCAAATGCAAATGTAAATAAATAGTGAGAACATGAGATAATGAGATAAAGAGACCTTAAAAGTGCAATCATTGGTTGTGGGAATATTTCAATGATGGGGCAAGTGAGTGTAGTTATCCTCTTTTAATCAAGAGCCTTTTGGTTGAGGGGTAGGAACTGCTTTTGAACCTGGTGGTGTGAGTCCTCCCTTTGAAAGAAGAAACTTTTACACACCTCAGTTATAAATAACTGGTCCCTTTTCTTGTACTCTCAACCCCTTGTTCGGGACACTAGATCTACTGAAGACATGCCAACATCCACCCTGTCAAGCCCACTTAGGACCATAAGACCATATGTATTTGAATACGGTCACCCCTCATTCTTCTAAACTCCAAGGAATACAGACCCAAACTGTGATGCCTCACTTGACAGGGCAATCCAGCTATTCCAGGGATTACCCTGGTAAAACCCTTTTGAATGAACTCCAATGTTACTATAGTAGATCATTTACTATGTAAGGGGACCACAAATACGCACAGTATTCCAGGTGTGGTCTCACCAGTTTCCTCTACCATGTAACTAAACTTCACTGTTCAAAACTCCAACCCCTTCATGATGAAGGCCAACACACTATTTCCATTCTGAACTACTTATTGGACCTGCTTTGCTAACCTTTTAGAACTCTAGATTCTTCTGAACTTCACTCAGTTTCAGTCTCTCCTGGTTTAAATAATGATGCAGTTTTTGATTCCTCTTACTGAAGTTCATGACCTCACGCTTCCACATATTAAACTGCATTTGCCTTGTTTTCACCCGAACTCTCAGTCTAGATGGATCCATCATTGCAAGGCCCTTAGCATTGTCAGTGATCCCTCCCATCCATTCCACAATCTCGTTGCTCCCCTACCATCAGGCAGGAAGTACCATGGCATTAGGGCAAGGACTGTTCGGATGGGAAACATCCAGCCTGTGAAACTTCAGAACTCCGACCACAACCTGGCTCTCATCATTGATGAAGCGTAATGACATTATACTGTTCACTTTTTAGCTTCTGTCGTAAATGCACCTTATGCTAAATGTCAGTTTTCTGGAATATATTTTATTATTTGTTAATTTATTTGTGGTAATATCAATCGATGTGTTGTGTGTGGATTGTACGTACTGTGTGGTGCACCTTGCTCTGGAAGAATGTGCTTTCATTTGGTGGTGTACATCTATATTAAATGACAATAAACTTGAATTTGAACTTCAGAACCAGAATGTCCTCATCGCACGTGCCCTTCCACCTATTTCTGTATTCATCAGCAAACTTGGAAACTTGACATTTCATTCATTTTACAGGTTATTAATGTAAATAGTGTACAGCTGAAGGCCAAGAACTAATCCCTGGGGCACTTCACTAATTAGATCCCTCCAGCCTGAAAAGAACCATTTCTTCCATGGTCCATTCTCCATCTGATAGACAGTTTCCAATCTAAGCTAACACGCCTCCACCAATTCCTGGTGCTCTCAATTTATGTAACAGCATCTTCTGTGGCAGCTTTCCAAAAGCCTTTTGGAAATCTAAATGGAGTGAAGAAGGTTATCTAAGATTACAAGAAATCTAAATCAATTGGGAAAGTGGGCCAAAGGTTGGCAGATGGAATTTAACTCAGACTAGTCTGAAGTGTTACATTTTGGGAAGTTAAACAGGACAGGACATACACAGCAAATGACAGGGCACTGGAGCCCTGGAGAGTGTTGTAGAACAGAGAAATCTAAAAGAACAAGTGCATAGTTCCTGAAAGTGGTGACAGGGGGTGACAGAGTGCTGAAAGCATTTGGAACGCTGGCTTTCATCGCTCAGGGCATTGAACATAAGCGTTGGCATTTCATGTTATAACAGTTCAGGATGCTCAATGGTTCAAAGGTTGAAAGGTGCAAAAGTTCATTTTAATATCAGAGAACGAATATGGCATACAACCTGAAATTCTTACTCTTCACAGACATCCATGAAACAAGGACCCCATTAAATGAATGATAGCAACATTGAAGCCCCTGAAGCGCCCCACAGGCACTAGCAGTGACGCTGCGCAGAATATTGTGTGCAGGTTCCGGTCGCCCAGCTATAAGAAAGTTGTCATTAAGCTGGAAAGGGTGCAGAAAAGATTCTCAATGATGTTACCAGACTAGGGGAGCAGATAAGACAAAGGGCTGGCATGGATATGATGGGCCAAAGGGCCTGTGTCAACCATGACTGTAACAAAAACGTGATTCATGTAGGATCAGTGTAAATGATGGTCGGCATGGGTTCTGTGGGCCGAAGGGCCTGTGTCTGTGCTCTATCACTCTATGATTGTGACTGTGACTACAGACTGGTTCAGGGATAAGGCATCATTCTGAGACTGGCAGGCAGAGAGCCTCAATGCGTTTTGAAGTATTTATGAACAGCAGGGATTGTGGGACAGCAAATCATAAACACAAGAGATTCTGCAGATGCTGGAAATCCAGAGAAACACAGACAAAATGCTGGAGGCCGGGCGGTTACTGCTTGTTACACTGCTGGCTTCTAGGGCAGCAAAGGGTCCTCCTTCTCTACCTGTCCTGGGCCGCCACCTTCACCGTGCCCAAGATGTGGCCCTGAATCCTCATTTCTGCCCCTACGGTATAGCACCAAGTTAGACCATAAGATATAGGAGCAGAATTAAGCCATTCAGCCCGTCAAATCTGCTCCACCATTCCATCATGACTGATCCTGGATCCCACTCAACCCCATACACCTGCCTTCTCGTCATGCCCTGACTGATCAGGAAACGATCAATTTCCACCTTAAATATACTCACGGACTTGGCCTCCACCGCAGTCTGTGGCAGAGCATTCTACAGATTCACTACTCTCTGGCTAAAAAAATTCCTCCTTTCCTCTGTTCTAGAGGGGGTCACCCCTCAGTTTTGAGGCTGTACCCTCCAGTTCTGGATACCCCCCACCATAGGAAACATCCTCTCCACATGCACCCTGTCTAAGTCCTTTCTCTCAGGACGGACAGAGAAGGAGGAAGCTGTCTGTCCTTTTTAATGTTCTGTGATTATAGGTTGGGGCCACGTCCAGTGACCAGAGATCTCTCCAGACCCTGGATAGACTACATTATTGCTGGCAGTACGGAGTTGCACACATTAGTGGGGTAGGTTGGCCTGGTGGCAGAGTCATCCAGCACTGAAACATATCCTTTGGCCCAACTGGTCCCTGCCAACTGCAATGCCCAATCTAATCGTCCCAATTTGCCCATGTTTGGACCATATCCCTCCAAACTAGAAGATCCCAACCGTTTTATGCCAAAGAGCCTGACCAAAGATCCCTGCTCTGAACCTTTCCTATCCATGTACCAGTCCAGTGGTTGTTCTAGTACCTGTCTCAGCAAAGGAGAGGAGCTACCTCTGTTGGTTTGCAGTCTGGAATGAGAGGGGCGGGTCCCGCCAACGGCAGCTGGTTACGAGCAGAGATTTTGGGGCTCCTCAGTAGAGTAGCAGTTAGCACAATGCTATTACAGCTCAGGGCATTGAAGCACAATTCCAATGTCATTTGTAAGGCCATCCTCCCCATAGCTGGCCAGTGGTGTAGCGGCCTCCACACCGGTCCTCAAATCCTGCTGGCTCCTTGCACGCTTTCCATCCGTGCTGGGTTGAGTTTTGAGGTAGCAACTCAGACACGTAAGAACAGACAAATGCTTAAGGTACGGCAAAGTTGCCACCCGATGTGCCACAAGGCACAGAAAAGAAGAACAACAACTCCTCCCCCCCCCCACATGGAATGCTCGGATATCCTCCACCTGCTCCAGTTTCTTCACACAGTCCAAACTCAGTGGATTAATTATTCATTGTAAATTGTCCGGTGATTAGTCAAGGGTTAAATCGGAGCTGTTGGACTGGAAGGGCCTATTTTGCGCAATAAATTACATTTTTTAAAAATTAGTCGTTGTGGTGACAGTTATTGAGGTATAGGGAAATGAGTGGGTGCCAAATGATCCCTCCCAGCAGGTTCCTCTGACGTGCACCGTGTACGGGGCAGGCTTGGTGGCGGTGTGGTGACCTTGGGCTACAGCAGTGACAGCGTTAATAGGCACCCATGGGTGCCAGGAGCTGACCGCCCGCCCCCCACCCGTCACCAGGCGCGCGATATGTTAAGACGGCGCGGTAGGGTAATATACGTGATATGCTAATATACGTGACATGCTAATGAGCCATTCCGACCGCGAGCGCCGAGCCTGGCGGAGAGAAGGAGTGAGGCAGAAGCGGAGGAGAGAGAGAGGGAGAGAGAGAGAGCAGAGCGCGAGCACGGAGGAGAGAGCAACATCGCGAACAAGTTAGTGACAGCGCGGAACGGAGCGAGGAAGGTAGAAGGAGGGAACGACAGAGAGGGAAGCGGAGGGAGGGAGCGAGGGAAGGGGAGGGAGGGAGGGGAGTGAGAGAGGGAGGGAAAGGGGAATGAGAGCGAGAGAGAGACAGAGAGAGAAGGGAGAGAGAGAGGCAGAGAAGATGGGAGACAGACTGACACAGAGAGGTGAGAAATATCGGGAAGAAGTTGGTGACAACCGGGAGCATGGAGAAGGAGGCTTGTGAGAGAGAGAAACGGAAAAGAGGACAACATCGGGACCAGGTTAATGACAACCCGGAGCTGAGGGGGGGGGGGGGAGAGAGAGAGAGAGAGAGAGAGAGAGAGAGAGAGAGAGAGAGAGAGAGAGAGAGAGAGAGAGAGAGAGAGAGAGAGAGAAAAGAGAAATATTGGGAACAAGTTAGTGCCAACCCAGAAGAGAAGGGGAGAGTGGGAACGGTGAAGGGATGAGAGGGGATGGAGGGAAACGGGGAGGGAATGGGGTGATAGGAGAGAAGCAGGAAGGGAGTGAGGAGATGTGCGTAAGAGGGCGGAGAGAAGAGGACACACTGAGTGAAAAATCCCGGGACCAAGTTAGTGACAACTGGAGAAGGGTATGAGGGAGTGAGACGGACAGAGGGGGAGATACTGAAGGAAAGAATGGGGGAGGAAGGAACGAGGGAGTGTATGCGGGGAGGTGGGAGAGAGAGGAGGATGGGGAGTGAGGGTGACGGGAGGGATGGGGAGATTGTCGCTAAAACCGGGAACCGACTGCCCCGTTTTCTGACATTTCACCGGGACCCCAGTTGTCCACACCGTGACTCCCACCCGCCCGCACGCTGGTCCACCCTGGGACCCCTGGGTGGAGGCGGATATTGCTGGGGACGTGTGTGTGTGGTGAAGCCCCGTGTTGGGCATGAGGAGTTGGTGATGCCCCGAGAGCCGGTGGGGTGGGGGAGCGGACGGAACTTCTCCTCACGGAGTGTGACACCGACTCTGCGCGTTGTGCCGTCTCAAGTAGTTTTCAAGCAGGCGGTGTTCCGCTGAGATTCGGGGGCACCGAAGTTTAAAATACGGCGGCGGGAGCAATCCGGTCACTGGCCGGGTCTCGCTGACGATAAAACGCGTGGACGAGAATGAGCACATTCTAATTGAATAAAAACCTAATGCACGTATCGAAGTTCCCGAGCTATACCTTCCCCGTCCCTTGACAGCACGTAACAGATAGAGTACAGTACAGTTGTCTGCACATCGGTGGGGCTGTCGGATCAATGCATAGCAGTAACAGATGTCTGAGTCTGTTACTTAGCTGTACTGATGGATTTAGCCGAGAGGGATCTGTTTAATTAGATTGTATATGAGTGAATTCAGAGGAAGGCACAGTATGCTGGGACGGAGAATGGCCCAAAGGAGAGTTTCTTCCCGCAAATGACATGAATTATTATCTACCCAAAAGCAGTTTGACAATCTATTCGAGTCAATATCGTTTTGTTTTGGCTTGTGATATATTTGAAAACTAATATTTGTCCACAGCCATCTCTTTGGGGGGGGGGGGGGTGAGAAGAGAGATTGGACAGAAGACAGATTGTCAGGAACTGGGGAGGTGCGGGACAACAGTGCCCATGCAGGTGTCTCTGAACCTCCTCCAGTGTGCGTCTGGGACTTGGGAGTTGGAGAGAGAGAGGGTCTAGTGGGAAGTGGAAAGGCAGAATAGGAAATGTACTTTTAAAAACTGAAACCTAATGTTTCAGAGGCCTTCTGCGAAGAAAACGCGATGTGTTGACAGGACTGCTGAGATGTTTGACATCACTTTGGCAGACAGCTTGTGATGTTTCTCTGAGGCCATTGAACTTCTAATTCTGTGCCTGCCGCAGACACAGTTGAAGAAAGCCAAAAGTACAACCATTTGTTAAGAGATTAGTTTTGGGCTCTAGGAGGCTCGGCTTACAAACCAGGCAGCGTGAAACCGTTTGAAAAGCAAGACCAGGGTACAAAATGTAAAAGAGTGAGCAGAGAGATGAAGTCGTATCGCCTCTCGAGTATTACCCTGAAGCAGGACCCCTGGGTCATTGGTATATAACTAAGTTTGGGGACCCCTGCCCTGAAGGATGTCTGCCACGGATCCTTACTTCCAGCATCAGAGATGGCGGGGGAACTGTTTTAGTTGTCCCTGACTGTACTTGTGAGGAGGCTAAGCGCAGCTGGAGTTACATCTAATAGGGCTTGAAGAGCGATGTCCATTCCGAGCGTGTTCGTGTCTCTCCTGTTTGAGGAGACCTGCTGCTGTACGTGGGGTTGATGTTCAGTTCTTCCTCCCTCCCCTCCCCAAACTATTAACAGTGATCCGTGTGGCAGCACTGAGCATCAGTGGGTAACATCTGATGCGAGACAAGGCGAATTGTAATGTTCACAGAGCTGAGCAATCACCTTCAGAATCAGGTTTAATCGTGAAATTTGTTGTCTTGGCGGTGTCAGTACAATGCAACGCGCATTAATAAAAGCATGAATTACAGTAAATATATACTGAACAGTTAAATTAAATAAGTGGTGCCGAAAATAAATTTTAAAAAGTAGCGAGGAGGTGTTCATGGGTTCAATGTCTATTCAGAAATCGAGTGCCAGAGGGGAAGAAACTGTTCATGAGTCGTTGAGTGTGTGCCTTCAGGCTCCTGTTCGTCCTTCCTGATGGTAGCGATGAGAAGAAGGCATGGCCTGGGTGATGGGGGTCCTTCATGATGGATGCTGCCTTTTTGAGATATCACTCCTTGAAGACGTCCTGGACACTACGGAGGCTAGTGCCCATGATGGTGCTGACTAAGTTTACAACTCTTTGCAGCTTATTCCGATTCTGTGCAGTAGCTGTGTCCCCTCACCCTGTAGCAGACGGTGATGCAACCAGTTAGAATGCTCTCCATGGTACATCTGTGGATATCTGCTAATGTCCTTGGTGACAAACCTGAAACTCCTGATGAAATGCAGCCGCTGTAACCATCTTCTTTGTAACTGCACCGATATGTTAGATCCTCGGGGTTAATGACACCCAGGAACATGAAATTGCTGACTCTGTCCACTTCTGATCCCTCTGTGAGGGTAGGTTTGTGTTCCCTCGTCTTACCCTTCCTGAAGTCCACAATCAGTTCATTTTAGCTAAGAGTCGGAATATAACGTTTTTTTTACATTTTGCTCTGAATTTGATTACCGATTCACTGCAAAGAAGATATTGAATTGGCTCATTTTAAAATACTATATGTAGCGACTACTTGAAAATAAACTAAAAGTCACTGAGGCTAAGAGAGTATTGCACTGTTATTAACCGGATTTCATCGAAAAATACCTTTTAATTCTTTATTACAAACCAACAATAAAATCATTCCACTCTTCCGTAATTCATGTAAAAGCAATTGGATCAAATTCAAACAAGGACGAACGATCAAAGACGAAGTCAATAAAAAATCTGCGATGCCTACTCGTCTTCTCTATGCAGCCAGAGCCATACGGGTGACTTTTTCTCACGGGCCTATTACTTTCCCCGGGTTCCCCTCTCCTACTGACAACTCTCCTCTCCTATCAGGTTCTTTCTTCTTCAGCCCTTGACCTTTCCCACCCACCTGGCTTCACCTATCACCTTCCAGCTTGCCTCCTTCGCCTCCCCACACCAATTTATTCAGGCATCTTCCCGGTTTCTTTGGAGTCCTGATGAAGGGTCGGGGACCGAAGCGTCAACTGTTTATTCATGTCCGTAGATGCTGCCTGGCCTGCTGAGTTCCGCCAGCATTTTGTGTGTGATTTCCTTTGGATTTCCAGCATCTGCAGACTTTTTGGTGTTTGTGACTATATTCGCTTATTAATTTAGTGAGGATGCACAACGCAAATACAATACAGACAGACGATAAATAGATACCTGGCTCCTACCCTATATGTTATTGACGAGTTGAATATTTACAATAATGGTCCCATTATTGCAAATCAACATGCAAAACTGAGTGAGAGCAGACCTCCAGCTCTCCCCGACAGTAACAGCAGGTGCAGACGGCATCTCCTCCCAGCTATCCAATTATCACCCCTTCTTCTTGGAGAGAGCTCCGTGCAGCAGGATAATTCCGCGGGCAACCCCCTTCCCCACCCCGTGCTCTGTGCAGGTGGACATTTTCACTTGTCGACCCATGGTGATTACCAACAATTTGTTTTGACTCTGGGCCAATAGCAGCCAAGCATGATGCGTCCTCTCGCGAGTTGAGACGTGGACAAAAGCTACAGCAAAGGGGGTCCCGAGGAATTTAGCTCCTTGTACTGTCGGAGACCACTGACGCTAATTATTATAAAGGCCAATCTGACTACTTTGTGAGAGAACGCTTTGGAACAGACAGACAAGCCTGTGATTGTCATCCGTATTTTGAGAAGTCACTACAATCAAACCTCTGGGGGAGCTGTTGGACAGAACCTTTTTCACTGCAGCAGACTCCGGACTAGATCCAAAAGCTCCAAATAACATTTATTGTTTAATCAATACTGTGAACGAGGAGACTTCCTCTGATTCTGTTCAAATTCCATTGCTGACGTTGAATGAATATTTTATTAGCTAAAAGTAAGTTCAGTTTCTGACCTTGTAATTCATACCACACAAGCATGTTTTGAGAAAGAATGCTGTTTGTTGGCAGTGCTCTGAGTTTACAACCAGCCTTGTTTGAGAATTGGCCCTGCGATGATGTCTGTAGCTCATCTCCACGATGGGGGCTTTGTGATTGCAAGCAGCTCACTGGGTAATTGCTGCAAGGTAGAGGGGAAAAGATGGGAGAAGACCGGACCTTGTTCTGACTTCACTGAGCTTTGATTACCAGCGAGCTGCTCAAATGAGTGCCAGGTCCGAAGCCAAAGCGTGCACGTCAGAAAGATGACGGTGTTAGAATAAGCTCAGTGGTGGTTTTTTGGGGAAATTTTTAAAAGTCTCAAGTACACATCTGAACTGATAATGTCACACGAAAGATAATCTGAATGAGAATGTTGGAGGTGTTAATGGCAATGCGTGGGAAATCCTGTGAGAATTGGAGGTGGTGATCACATCTCTTCGACCCAGCTGCCCAGACCCGGGCTGGCAGCCATACCAGAGTGAGCTCTGCTAATTTCCTGGAGACTTGTGATATTAAAAGCTGAAGGAAGCAATGTTCCAGCTCGATACATTTACAGATACCAGGAAAACGGATTTGACTCGGAATTCGCCAATAGCAATATAGTGGATTCTGGTTAATTGGGATACATTGGGACTAATACACTTTGGTCCAATTAAGCAATTGCCTGAATAAGCTGGTTTCAGGGAAATAGCTAACAAAGTATAAAACAACAAACTTTTTAACTGAGTACCAATTATGTATTTAAATTAAATACAGAACAAATTAGAACACTACCAATACAACTACAGTACTATAAAAGTGTGTATTAGTTCTTTATAGTTGTTGATGGAGGAATTTATCCAGTGCATGCTGCCTCCTTCTTTGATTGACTGTAAATGAACAAAATTAATGCAGATAATGGACTGCCTTCATACAATGCTTTCAGTGATTTACATCGCCCATTGCAATATTTAAGATGATTGTCGATTCCTTCAAATTCTTCATAGTTTCTAACTTGTTGAGGTAGTGAAATCATTTCATTTTCATTCCCAGCCATTTCTGGCATCTTCAGCCTGAATGCTTGAAACTGCAATGAGCAAAAAAGAGTTCTGAATTGTCTTACTGATTATTTCTTACCAACTATCAGTGGCATAAATCACTACTTTTTGAACACAACCATGCACAACTGATGCTATTTAAGAACTGTTCACTCTGAGTACAGTGTAGTGTCTAATGGTCACACAAGTGCATGTGACTGATGCTAGTTAGAAACTGTTTGGCAACAGTCTTCTGTCCCAATTAAGTGGCACAGTGTCCCAAATAAATGTAGGGATTTAAGTGAGGGAGAGTTGCGCAGCATCAGCCTCACTCTTTCTTCCCAATTCCCATCTGGATCCAGTGGCAAGACAAGAATCGAGACAGCTGGAGATGGGATTAGGTGCAGTGGATGACCAGGACATCTTTGGTGTCTTGTCGTGCTCTATGCATTCCACGACGCTTGCAGAGACTTCCTTCTTGACTGTTGGAGCTTCCATTGGTCTCATCCGCTCAGTCTGCTGAAGTCTGTCTTCATGTGCTGGGATAGACAACACCCTATCTCACCAAGGGTTTGAGACCCGTCGGCTACCCTCACCTGGTTTAGCTGGCTTGTTGAAGCCGTTGCCCGGGGTGTGGCCACTGTTGCATGCAAACAGCTATGGGGAGCCACAGGTGAGAGCTGAGTGCCAGGTGGGGACCAAAGGTGGACAAACCACTCTGAAAAGGATGTGACATGCTCCCCCACCAGAGCTGCTTCCCCTCCCTGACACCCCATATACCCCAACCCCTGACGTAGACCCAGTAGAAATGAAATATTGATGACTTACTTCCATTCTGGAAGGTGCGTGTCTCAGAGAGAAAACTACAGGTGATGGTGTTACCACAGACCAACTGCCCTTGTCCTAGTTAGCAGTGAGCCAAAAGACTGTAAGATATGGGAGCATAACTAGTCCATTCAGCCCATTGAGTCTGCTCCACTATTCAGTCCTGGCTGTTGTATTCTCTCAACCTCATTTGCAGGAGTAGGCCATCAGACTTTCTGCCTTACCCCACCATTCGATGTGATCACGGCTGATCTCTGCAGCTCTAGCTCCTCTTCTCGGTGTCATTTTCCCTGAGCTGTCAAATATTTAAACGTTCACTTTAAATACTTGTACTGATCTACTGGGGCAGACAGTGCCAGAGATTCACCACCCTCTGGCAGAGGAAGTTTCTACATTTTTAATTACTGGTCCTCCTAGAAAAAAGGTCTCAACATTTACCCTGTCAGCGACCCTTAAGATATAACATCTTTGAATAAAGTTGCCCATCATTTTTCTAGGGAATACAGTCCCAAATTATTTAATCTCCTATGATAGGACACCAAAACATGCATATTTTAAAACTCTAATCTCTTAACAATGAATACCAACATGCTATTTACCTTCTTAACCTCTTGTTGGACCTTCCTGCTAACACAGAACTGTAGAAAACTACAGCACAGAAACAGGTCCATCTAGTTCATGCCTGCACCCAGACCATCGCCCTCCATACCCACCCCTCCATCCATGTACCTATCAAAACTCCTCTTAAACGTTGAAATTGAAATTGTATCCTACTTGCACTGGCACTTCGTACAACAGTCTCACCACCCTCAAAGTGTAGAGGTTTCCCCTCATTTTCCCCTTAAACATTTCACCTATCACCCTTAACCCATGACCTCTAATTGTAGTCCCACCCAGCCTCAGTGGAAAAAGCCAGCTCACTTTCTACAACTTGTGATTCATGCACAAGAAAACTTAGATCACCCTGAAGCTCCCTCGATTTCAGTCTCCCTCCAATCAGAGATTAATCTGCCTTCAGTTTCTCCTTACTGAAGTACATGACCTCACACTTCCCCATGTTAATCTCCATTTGGCATTCTTTTGCCCACTCAATCTATCTATATCCCACTGCAAACTCACTATATCCTTATCACAACATGCCCTTCCAGTTATTGTACCATTGTCAAGTTTGGAAACTTTAGACACTGTTCCTTCCTCCGGATCACTAAGTCAACAGTTGTGGGTGTGTGATACTTCTTTGGTGGTAGTGGGTTTGGGAAGTGCTGAAAAGGTAACCGAAGGACTGTATGTAACTATATAATGGTTCTGAATGACAAACTGTACAGCGATAGTTGAGGAAAATGTTTAGGGTGAGAATAGGATGCTATCTGCTATTCCAAATGGTCTCCACCCATCCCCCATCTACCCTTTCAAAAATCATCACAATTCCCCAGATGACAGAAACAGGTTTATTTTAAGATGATTTGTACATTACTGCAGAGTTTGAGGCCTGGGTTGAAGCGATATGATGGCCAGTTGCTGGGGACTTCCTTCCAGATGTTGTCCAGCTTTGCGTCCTTATGCTCATCCAGGGGAGTGGAGAGCATTCTCACCTTTTGTAGCCTGATCGAGATGGATTTCAGGTCGGTGATGATCGGGGAGTTGATGATGACATTATTGAATGTGAAGGCCATTGCTTTGGACTTGCTTGATGCAAATGTTGCTTGCTATTATCAGCCTTTGTTGGAAACCTCAAGAAAGAACTGCAGATGCTGGAAGTCTGAAATAAAAACAAAAGCAGAACTTAGAACAGTACAGCCCACAGGAAGGGGACCTTCGGCCCAAAACGTTGTACCAAACCTATTAAATTAGTAATCAAGTGGCGAACTAAACTAATCCCTTCTGCCGACACAATGACCATATCCTTCTATTTCCTCACATTTATGTAAACGTCTCTTAACAATCTGTAATGTATTTGCTTCTACCACCACCCCAGGCAGCACATTCTAGACACCCACCACTCTGTGCAGTAAAACTTGATTCTTATATCTCATAGAGTTATCGAAAAGTACAGCACAGGAACTGGCCTTTCAGCCCATCTAGTCCATGCTGAAATTATTTAAACTGTCTACTCCCATCGACCTGCACCGAGACCACAGCCCTTCATCCTCCGACCATCTATGTTCGCTTAAATGTTGAAATCGATCTCGCATATTCTTATGACCCTTTGAATGAAGGTCTTTCCTCTCATGTTCCCCTTAAACTTTGAAATTTTGAAATTTTCCCCCTTTTACCTTAAATACTTGCCCCCTGGGCAAGCCTGGGAAAAAGATACAGTCTGTCTACTCTGTCCATGACTTTCATAACCTTATAAACGTCTATCAGATCTCCCTTCAGTGTCCACCTCTCCCGAGAAACCAACCCAAGTTTGTCCAACCTCTTGTTATAGCGCATTCCCTTTACTCCAGGCAATATCCTGGTAAACCTCTTCTGCACCCTCTCCAAAACCTCACCATTCTTCCTATGATGGGCAACACTGAAAATGTACAAATGTAAAAGATGTTGGAAACACTCAGCAGGTCAGGCTGCTTTTGTGGAGGGAGAAATTTTTAACGTTTTATGTTTCTTTGATGACAATCCAGCCTGACTTGCTAAAAGTTTCTAACACATTCTGCTGTTATATGCAGTACTTTGCAAAAGCCTTAGACACATCTTAACTAGGGAACCTAAGACTTTTGCACAGTACTGTATTTGTCAACGTGGAGCGGAGAGCGAGTTTGTAAATCTGGCAGGAGCAAGAGATGTGAATGGCGAAGGTGGAGCACCGTGGGAGGAGTGTGGGACAGGTGGCAGAGAAGGAGTGCCAGGGTGGGTGGGTAGTCACTGACATAGGTCATGAAATTTGGTTTTTTTGCAGTAGAAGTACAGTGCAATACAGAAAATTACTACTGTACTGTCCAAAGTCTCAGGCACCTTGGCTATGTATATGTAGCTTAGACTTTGCCACAGTGCTGCATTATATTGCACAGGTACATGGATCAGAAAGATTCAGAAGGTTTTGGGCTGAACACTGGTAAGTAGGATGAGCTCAGATGAGGCATCTCGGTTGACAAGGACCATCTGGGCTGAAGACCCTATTTCCATGTTGTATGACACTTTAAGCTCTAAACTTTGCTGATGTGTATTTAATATTTGAGTGATTTTGTATATACATTGATTCAGTTTACTTGTTCATTTAAATAATTAATTATGGGTTATATGTAGAAATGTTTAATTGCATACATTGTCATGCTACCACATAATACGTGCGAACCTAGCTTAAAGTAAACTCAAAGTTAGACCCACATTTTGGACTTCCGTGTCTTCTTTTGAATTAGCTTAATGTTTTGAAGTTATGAAACATAACATTTCCAAACATACAATGACCTTGGAGTAAAGAATGTACTGAATGTTGAGGAATTGCTGTATTATTTTTGACAAATGCACGAAATCAAGTTGTATTGTTAGCAGATTTGGCTTTGCTTCGTGTCTGGCGCTCTCGCCTTCTGTTGGTTATGGGTTCTAGTCTCACACCTCAGGACCTGTGCATCATCTTGGCTGACACATCTGAGCTGTGCTGAGGGAACATTTCACTGGCAGAAGTGCCGTCCTTTAGGTGAGACGTTAAACCGAGGTCTGCATGCAGGTTCCCATGGCACTGTGTGAGGAGCAACGAGGCTCCCCGTTACCTTCACCAATATCTGTCCTTTCAACTGAAGCCAAAAATAGCTCAATTACTTGTTAATTCAATTCTGCTTAGAGGACTTTCCTGTGTATAATCCAGCTGTTGTGGTCGCCTGTAAGTCACTGTTCAAAGGGAGTGAGTAGGTCCTGAAAGCTCTGGGATTTGTTGATATGTGGGGAGCTATGTAAATGAAAATGTGTGCTTGTGGATAAGAATGCATAGGTTTATGAACATGGCTCAGTTTCCTGATGCTTCTACTGCTTTTAAAGACTTCTTCTTCAAGGTGGCTGTGTTTCCTGCGCTTTTCTCCGGAGAGAATTTACTTACTTCTGGTTGAGTGAACAGCTAACATTTTATTATAGATTTGATGCTCAAACTTACAAAGTCATTGATGCAAGAACTTTTCAATGAGAAATGTCCTGGATGTGGCTTCCAAGGACAGTCTGCAGATGAAAACTAGATTGATCTGCAGTCCACAATGCTAACCTCGGATGTTGTTCGGACCACTTTGAAATTGATGGGAGGGTGGATTGAGTTAATGTAGGTACTGCCTTTGTGGTCCAGAGTGCTCATCGAGGTTGATTGTTTAGTCCACTCAAAGTTCAAAGGTAAAAGTAAGTTTTATTATCAGCATACACATATGTCACTGTTTACAACCCTGAGTTTCATTTTCCTGCAGGCATACGCAGCAAATCTATAGAAAAGTAACTAAAGATCAACTAGAGTTGAAAAGATAACAAACTGTGCAAATACAAATATAAATAAATAGCAATAAATAAGAACATGAAATAACAAGATAAAGTGTCCTTAAAGTAAGAGTTGGTTGTGGGAACATCTCAATGGATGGGCAAGTGAGTGTAGTTACCCCCTTTTGTTCAAAAGCCTGGTGGTTGAGGGGTAGTAACTGTTCTTCCACCTGGTGGTGAGACTCCTGAGGCTCTTGTCCCCTCTACCGCTCTGAAATTGATACATTGTGTTGACACAGATTCTGCCATAAGGGACTTGTGCATTATGTAGTTTTAGAGTCTTTAAGTTAAACAAAATAATTTTTAATACACAGCTTGAACTTGAACTGAAATTCCCCCACCCGATTCTCCAAACAGTGCTTCTCTGTCAGACAGTCCCGGGGGGATTTTTTTAAATCAATATTTTGTGTTCAAAAACTCCAAAATAATTTAAATTGACATTCAGCAACACGATTATGCTAATCCGATTGACCGGTTAGAAAGCAGCTGATAAGATGCCCCGTCACGAGCAGTTACACTGCTTTCTTCCTTTCTTTACAGCCAGGTGACACGCCAGTGGCAGTCAGGATTTGCAGTTGGGGTTTAGTGAAAAATCAACATAATCTCGTCACAACTTGACCTTCTGGTAGGTTAAATTAAACTCGAAGCTGTACTGAGCGACGTTTCTAAACTGTGATCTTAAGAAGGAAGCTAAATCGAAAATGGCTTTAGAGCTGCAGTGGAAGAAGTAACCAGGTTAATGAGCCAGCTAGATGTTCCACAGCTTAGTAAGCACAGTTGAAATCTCCTTCAATTGGGTACTGGTGCGTGTGCCGATGGATTTGCGCTTTATAGCATACTCAGAGAGTGGTGCCAGTCCTAGAAGTGGAACATTTTAAGTCTCTCCCGTTGTAGGTTAACTAAAATGAACGAAATCAAAATCAGAATCAGGTTTGCTATCACTGCCAAATCAGAACCAGAATTAGCTTTATTATCACTGGCACGTGCCGTAGAATTTGTTAACTTTACGGCAGCAGTGCAATGCTATAATAATAGAGAAAAAAGATCTGAATTACAGTATGAGAATGTATATTAAATAGGTAAATTGAATAAGTAGTGCAAAAAAGATGGAAATAAGACAGTCGTGAGGTAGGGTTCATGGGTTCACTCTCCATTCAGACCTCAGATGGCAGAGGGGAAGAAGTTGTTCCTGAATCATTGAGTGTGTGCCTTCAGGCTTCTGTACCTCCTCCTGATGAGAAGAGAGAATGTCCTGGCTGATAGGAATCCTTAATGATGGATGCCGCATTTTGAGGTATCGCTCTTTGAAGAAGTCCTGGATTCCGGGGTGTGGGGGAGGCAAGTGCCATGATGAAGCTGACTGAGTTTAGAACTTTCTGCAGTTTATTTCGATCCTATGCAGAGGCTCCCCCCACCCCCGTACCAGAAGTGATGCAATAGCAACGAATCCAGTGGATGGGTTTGTTGGTGTAACTGTCCAGAGCTCTGAAGAAAGGTGAGCTGGTGTTTATCAACCTCCATTCACGGCATGATTCAATAAGCAGAGTTACAGTTGTTTGTTCTGGCACTCAGTACACTCTGACAGCAGACTCCGGTCTCTCGCTTCCTTTCTGCAGGAACTGTTTCTCTTTCCCAGCAGCTGATTTAACTCTGCTTTTAATTAACAAAACTCCTTGTATCTGTGCCCAAGAGGAATAGAGCCCTTGCGGAACTTAACCATCTGGGCACTGAGTTCCATTTTTCAGCTTTCTGCATGAAAAGATGCTGTGAATTACTGCCGGTCCTGAAAGGACCTGCTGTAGGCTGCAGAGCGCCAGCGTGCCTCTGGGCACCGACAGCTGGGAGATCTCACACACAGACAGAACCAGGTGAAGTGTTAAACTCTGTCTCTGCCTCCCTGCTCCAGGGAACGGCTGATGAGAAACAATAAAATCATACACTTGAGAAAATCTGCCGATGATGGAAATCCAGAGCAACACACACAAAGTGCTGGAGGAGCTTAGGTCAGGCAGCTTCCTTGGAAACGAATAAACAGTCGGCATTTTGGGCCGAGACTCTTCTTTGGGACTGGAAAGGAAGCGGGGGGATGATGCCGGAATAAAAAGGTGGGGGGAGAAGAAGGAGGACAAGCTAGTAGTTGACAGGTGGAGCCAGGTAGGTAGGAAAGGTAAATGGCTGGCGAGGAAGGGATCTAATAGGAGAGAAAAGTGGACAATAGGGGAAAGGGAAGGAGGAGGGGAACCGGGGGGGGGGGGGGGAGGTGTTAGCAGGTGAGAAGAGATAAGAGGCCAGAGTGGGGAACAGAAGAAGAGGGGGGAGGAGGGAAATAGTTTTTTACCAGAAGGAGAAATTGATATTCATGCCACCAGGTTGGAGGCTAACCAGACGGAATATAAAGTGTTGCTCCTCCACCCAGAGGGTGGCCTCATCATGGAATAAGAGCTGGTCATAGACATCAATTCATAGTTTTGGATATTGCGCAGACAATAGCTGTCAACAGTGCAACCTAACAATGAGTGGGACAAGATAGAGATAATGCTGTAAAAATCTATTTGTTACAGCATGATATACATACATTGATGTACACTGCAATGTGATATACATACATTGCTGTACATTGCAGTGTGATATACATACATTCTGTACATTGCAGTGTGATATATGTCCACTGCTGTACATTGCAGTGTGATATATGTACATTGCTGTACACAGAAGGCATTGGTATGGAAACCTTGTAAATCAGCTTTTCAGCCAAATTTGTTCTCCGTGGATACTTGAGGTCGTTATTGTAAGAGTGTTGCTTCTTTAATTTATTTTGGACTTCATTCTATCTTGGACGATTGTATTGCTCATCCTGACTACAAACTGGGTGGACTAGTGTGACTTTGATTTCAACATTTAAGAGAAATTTGAATTGGTACAACAGATGTGAGGCGTTATAGATGGTTATGGTCAGGTCAATGGGACAAGGCAAGCTATTAGTTCAGTATGGACTAAGTGGGCCAAAGGGCCTGTTTTTGTGCTGTAATGTTACATGACTCTAAGATTAGGATATTGGAAGTGAGTACAATCCTTCAAACCAAGTCAAACCATCCTTAAACTAATCACCTCAGCTCCGAGCCTTAAATCCAGGCACCAGGCTTGTTCTATTTTCTCTCACACCATATATCTTTGATGCCAACTTAAAATTAACAATTGGCTAAAGAGAGTTTCAAATTTCTTCTACTCTCTGGTTCAATGCACCCCAGAAACCTTGTTCTAATATTTAGATTTCTGTTCTCTCGTCCTGCCCCGTGACAATTAGAAGAAGATTCTCTATCCGAATGATCAAATTCCCTTAATCCAGGTGTTCCCAACCTGGGGTCCACAGGCTTAATGGTATTGTTCCATGGCATACAAAAGATTGGGAACCCCTGGCCTTAGCCCTAAAGGTAAAACAGTGTAAGTATTGGTGTGTCACTGCAAGACCAGTATGTATT
The DNA here is from genome assembly GCF_030028105.1 of Mobula birostris. Lineage (NCBI taxonomy): Eukaryota > Metazoa > Chordata > Chondrichthyes > Myliobatiformes > Myliobatidae > Mobula > Mobula birostris. Next base: position 96,221,483 of record NC_092383.1, on the reverse strand, counting down.
ACCCAGGTCATTTTGTTCTTGAGAAGGTGGTGGTAAGATGTTCCCTTGAACTACTGCACTCCAAGTGGTGGAGGAGCTCTCCAACGTGTAGTGAGGTACAAGATGTAAACCCAATACAGTGAAGGAGTGGTGATATATTCCTGTCAGGATGGAGGGGAATCTGCAGGTGGTGGTATTCCTGCGGTCACTGTGATGTGCCATGCTGGAATTCATCGATTTCTCTTGTGCATTTCGAGTTCTTTGATCAGTAACTGCGTTCATAGTTTGTAAGTGGTGGAGGGTAAATTAAATTGATAACTTGGTTTATTATTGTCGTACATTATATTCCTAGATACAGCGGAAATCTTTGTTTTGCATGCCATCCGTTTCATTACAAAGGCTTGTTGGAGATGGCTGTTGTCTGGCACCTGGATTCAAATCATGGGTGGACATGCTCCAGACCTTGTTGTGTGCCGGGGTGTGGATTGCTTTGCTTGCCAAAGAGTGTTCAGTGGTTTCGTCACAAGTTGTGTTAGTATTGGAAAAAGTCCTCCCTTCCTACCTGATGGAAGGGAGGTCACTGAAGCAGCATGGACACCACCCCATGGAGCGTATGTTGAGATGTCCTAAGGTTGGAATGATTAACTCCCACCTTCCTTTAACTGCGAGGACAGTTTTCCCCTCGATCCCCATGGATGTCAGTCATTACAGGGCTCCTGGGTGCCACACTCCTTTAAACGTTACCTTGTCTCAAGGTCAACGATCCTCAACTCACCCCTAGAATTTAGCCCTTGTGTCAATGTTTGGACCAAAGATAAAAATGAGATCTGGAGCCGAGTGGTCCTGGAAAATCCAGAACTGGGAATCAGTAATAAAGAAGGAACAATCTCTCTCTCTCTCCCTCCCTCATTAGTGAGGGAGATGGCCTATTGAGATATTGAAATGTTTGGATGCACAGTAGTTTCTCATGAACTCTAGATCGTGGCCTCTGGGGGGCTTGCTATTGTTCGGTGGATAGTCATAGTCATACTTTATTGATCCCGGGGGAAATTGGCTAAGGGGGGGCTTCTGCTGGAGTAAGGGGAGGGAGGGAGGGAGGAGGGGAAGTGTTGATGCTTTTGCTACTGTTTTTGTGTGGGGGCAGGGAGGACGACTTTAGGGTTCTAATGTTTTTCTGTCATTCATTCTTTGGGTTTTTCTCTATTTTCACAGATATCTGTAAAGAGTAAGAATTTCAGGTTGTATATTGTCTACATTCTCTGATATTAAATGGGACCATTGAACTATTAATGAGATTATTGATAGCACTGTTGAAAGCTCCTTATATCACCTAATTGATGAGTTATAGTGGCCGTGTTGGCAATTATCTGAATTGACTTTATCTGTTCTCCAGCTGATTAAATCATTCCATTTTCTTCCACATTCCAGAGAATGCAGCCTATAATTATGTTATCCTCCATCTAAGGCTTTGTCTTTCCCAAGTTATGGCATCCTGAAATAAAGTTGGAAAATGATGCAAATTTGCTGTAGATCAGACAGCACTTGTGGGGGGGGGGGGGGAGAGAGAGAGAGAGAGAGAGAGAGAGAGAGAGAGAGAGACAGAGACAGAGACAGAGACAGAGACAGAGACAGAGACAGAGACAGAGACAGACAGTTAATATTTCAGGTTGCTGACCTTTGTCAGAACTGGATGATGTAGTACCTAAGCTTTTTTTTTAAGTTGAGAAAAGATGTGAGACTGCAGGGAGCAATGAGGATGTGTGTGATAGGGGCTACAGGGGGGCAAAGAGGATGCCTGTGATAGGGGGCAAAGTGGGTGTCTGTGATGGAGGTGCACAGACATCAAAGTGGGTGTCTGTGATGGGGGTCACAGGGGGCAAAGGGTATCTGTGATAGGGGGTACAGGGGGCCGAGAGGGTGCTGGGGGCGCACATGGTAATGATGGGTGGGGGGGGGGGGTTATAGACAGAGTGAATATGCAGTCGTTTTGCCAGAGTCGAGGAGATCAGAGGGCACAGTTTTAAGGTATGAGAGGAAAGGCTTAATTGGAACTTCAGTGGCAAAATCTTTACACAACATTTTTTTTATGTGGAGTGAAATGCCAGAGGAAGTTTTATAGGCAGGTATAAAAGAACAAGATCTAAAGACAGCTGGGCAGGTATATGGATCATAAAGGTGTAAGGAGTTATGTGCCAAACACTGGAAAAGGGATGAGCTTCGATGGGGCATCTTGGATATCACAGAGCATTTGGGCTGAAGGGCCTGTTTCTGTGCTTCGGGATTGTCTAATGCAAATGGTGGTGATAGTGGAGAGAGGACGATGGTGGTTTGTTAATTCTCAGGAGGTGCATGGTACATTGTTTATTATTGTCATGTACTGAGATAGTGAAAAGCTTTTGTTTTGCATGTCAACCATGCAAATAATTTCATCTCATCAATACACCTGCAGAATATAGTGTTCCAGTTACAGTGCAAGTCAACAAAGTACAAGGACCGCGTGAGTTAGGTCGTGAGGTGAAGAGCTCATCTTCATTGTGGTGGGGTTAAACCTGTCCTAGACTCTGGTACCTCCAAGAGGACCACAAACTTGTCGTATGGTTTGGAGGCTTATGTGCCTCAATGACCCAGAGAGCTATGCTGGCCAGAGTCAGGGCTTTGTGCTTTGGCTCTTGATAGGATCACCTATGCCAAACAGGCCAAAGGGTAGAGGCCAGACTAAGAGTGGTCCACCTGTCCTCCAGGTTCTGGGGTTCAGCTCAGGGGTAACAACCCTGACAGGTCAAAATAAAAGTTACAGAAGCCGCAATAAGGGAATCCTCCTTTATCTGTTCATGACAGTGTGGGCAGAAGGAGACGGAGGACCTTCATTGCTGCCCCAAATGGGAAAGTCATTATGGACAGTAACTTGAGCCTCATAGTGCAGTTTTTTTTGAAAAGCTTTTGTATCTTCTGCCCAAATGGAAGGGGGAGGGGAGGTGAAAATACCCAGGATGGGTGGGGTCTTTGATTACATTGGCTACTTTCCTGAGGTAGCAAGCAGTGTAGACAGTCCATGAAGGAGAGGCTAGTTCTGTTATGCACTGAACTGTGTCCACAACTCTTCACAATTTCTTGTGGTCTTTGGTAGAGCAGTTGCTGTATCAAACTGTGATGTATCTGGATAGGATTTTTCTATGGTACATCAAACAAAATGGTGAGGGTCAATGGGGACATGCTAAACTTTCTTAGCGTTCTGAGGAAATGAAGGTGCTATGTGCGTTCTTGGTGGTGGTGTTTGTGGTTGAGCATGGACAGGTTTTTGGTGATGTGTACACCTAGGAACATGAAGCTTTTTAACCATCTTCACCTCAGCGCCACTGCTACAGACGGGGTTCTCTGCTGCACTCGCTTCCCGAAGTCAAAGACCAACTCTTGTTTTGCTGGCACTGAGGAAAAGGATGTTGTCTTGATACCAATTTAGGTTTACCGTCTCTGCCTTGCAGGTGAGAGGGAAAGATTTAATGGGAACTTGAGCAGCAATCGTTTTATACAAAGGGCGGTACCTATGTGTAATGAGCTTCCAGAAGTGGCTGGGGCATGTACACTTACAGTTTTTTAAATGTCGATTGGATGGATTCATGGATTGGAAATGTTTAGAAGGTGATCCTCCAAACGCTAGCAAATGGAACTAGTTTGACCGGGGCTCAATCTTGGAGTTATCTGCAAATTTCCTGTTGCAGTTTATCATATTATCATGACGTGACAAACAATGGACCCAGCATTGATCCCTGTAGCACATCACTAGTCAACAGTTCTTTAGTCAAAGAAGAAACCATCTAATACAGTTCTCTGGCTTCTCCCATGAAGCTGATGTCAAATCCAATTTACTACCTCATCCTGAATGCCAAGTGACAGAACCTGCTTGACCAGCCTCCCTTATAGGACTTTGTAAATTGCCTTGTCCAAATAAACAGAATCCATTGGCTTTCCTTAACTTCATCAGTTGTTAAAGTCCATATAGAGAACATCCATTGCCTTTCCTTAATTAATTTCCCTGGTAACCTCGAGAAAGTGCATAGGATTGGTTAGACAATAGCTCCCACACAAATTCTTGTCGGCTCCCCTAATCCGGCCCTATCTATCCAAATATTTATGTATCCTGTCCCTTTGAATTCCTTCCAATAATTTACCCACTACTGACATCAGGATCACTGGCTATAATTTCCCAGGCTTTTCTTGAACAATGGAACAACATTAGCTACCCTCCAGACCTCTGGCATTTCACCTATAGTTAAGGATGTTTTAGATACCTCTGCTAGGCCCCCTACAATTTCTACACTAGCCTCCCACAAGGTCTGAGGAGACAACTTGTCAGGCCCTGGGGATTTATCCATCCTAGACAGCAAGCACCTCCTCTTTGTAAACTGGATATAGTCCATCTCCTCACTACTGTTTTGCCTCAGTTCCTTAGTCTCTGTGTCTGTCTCCTTAGTAAATACAGATGCAAAAAATCCATTTAAGATCTATTTTGGCTCCATGCATAGATGACCACATCGATCTTCAGGTGGACCAATTCAGTTGGGTCACTGAGAACATGAGTTGTAAATTTCTTGAAAGTGAGTCCATAGGTTGTGGAATCAGTTCGGTGTTGAGTGAAGTTATGCACATTGGTTCAAGATCCTGATGGCTGAATAATAATAATTGTTCTTGAACCTAGCAGTGTGAGAGTTGCAGCAGTGAGAAGAGAGCATGGCCTAGATGGTGCGGGTTCTTGGTGATGAATGATGCTTTCTTGTGTTGCAGTGTTCCTTATGGATGTGTTCAATGGTGGAGAGGGCTTTTCCAGTGATAAATTGGGCTGTATCCATTACTCTTTGGAGGCTTTTCTGATATTGGGCATTGATGTTTCCATACCAGATCGTGATGCAACCAGCCAGGAAACTCTTCACTGTGCATCTATATCGGTTAGTCAAGGCTTTAAGAGAAACTTGGACGTACACAGATGGAAGGGGTATGGAGGGCTATGGTCCGGGTGTGGGTTGATGGGACTAGGCAGAATAACGGTTCAGCACAGACTAGATGGACCAAAGGGCCCGTTTCTGTGTTCAGTGCTCTATGACTACCATTCTGTCCATGGAAAGCAGTTCGTACACTGGGATGGGACTTGAAGCCGCAGTAAGAATCAGAATCAGGTTTAATATTACTGGCATATGTCATGAATTTGTTGTCTTTGCAGCAGCAGCACAATGAAATATGTAATGATAGAGAAAAAATGTGAATTAGGGTGTGTGTATATATATATTTATTTAAATTAAATAATTAGTGCAAAATTAGAAATTAAAAAGTGGAGAGGTACTGTTCATGGATTTAATATCCATTCAGAAATCTGATGGCAGATAGGAAGAAACTGTTCCTGAATCGATGAGTGTGTGCCTTCAGGCTTCTGTACCTCCTCACTGATGATGGTAACAATAAGAAGAGGGCATGTCCTGGTTGATGGGGATCCTTAATGATTGGTGTTGCCTTTCTGAGGCATCGCTCCTTGAAGATGTCTTGGATACTACAGAGGCTAGTGGCAATGAAGGAGTTGACTAGGTTTACAAATCTCTGCAGCTTGTTTCGATCCTGTGCAGTCACCTTGCCCCCACACCAAACGGTGATACTGTACAGCCAGTTAGAATGCTCTCCATGGTACACCTGTAGAAATTTACAAGAGTGCTGCCTGTCAGTTAAAGCAAGTTATTGGGGCCTGGAAACCGAGGGAGCCACATCAAAAACACTAATCAGTCCTCTGGTTGTCCTGAAGCAAGCTCTCAAGGCCAGTCATTCCCAACTTGTGTGCTGTGACCTGACTTGGTGTCAGGAAGATGAAGTAGGGCTATCAAGAAGCTTGATATGCACTGTGGCATATGTGATGTGTGTGAGGTGTTGACTGTATTGTTCTGGGGGTCACAAGTTTCCAGTGTTTAAGTGAGGCTGTATTCAGGAGAAGAAGCTGTTTATGATGTGTTTTCCCCTCCTCCATCTAATTCATACCACAGCTGCGATCGACGACCTTAACCCAGTCAGACGGACGGAGACTCCTCGCCTGCCTGCCTATGTAGGTCAGTGAATCTGGCGATAGACTTGCTGAGGCATTGGTTCTGGACCCCTGTCATTTCAGCTTTATTACTAAAAGGGTTACAAAGCCATGCTTCATTCCCAGGATTCAGGCATAAGGGATCTGACAGTTCTGCTGGGAGTGTTGGCCCAGCTTTCCCTCAACTGTTCTCTCAAGGCCGCCAGTCTCAGCAAGTCATCCAAGGGATATTTTGGAGGCTTTTCTGCCTTTTGTCAATCACCTGTCAGAGGTAATTGTTGTGAATAATGTCTGTGGTATAATGTGGAAACTGGAGATCAAATGGTTTCAATTGATTTACAATGGTTCAGCTCCCCGAACTTTTACCTCCGAGCAAGGACACCTTTTGGGAACCATTTCTGTTCAACACACGTGCACAGGCCAACGTGGAAAAATCAGCCTCGCCTGTGTTTCTCCTGGGTGGACAGATTGTTTTTCTCTCCCCCCATCGCCTCCACATCACCCCCAACTCCCCACAGCAAAAGGTCCAGGTAGTAGAAAGCTGTCATGCTCAATCAATACTGAGTCATACAGCTCTATAAAAAGTTCAAAGTAAATTTATTGTCAAGTATATATAACTCACCATGCACGACCCTGAGATTCTTTTTCTTGTAGGCATTTACAGTAGAATACAAAGAGACACAATAGATTTAATGAAAACACACACTATCATGAGATAGGAGCAGAATTAGGCCATTTAGCCCATTGAGTCTGTTCCGAATCCAATACGGACAACCAATGTGCAAAATATGACAAACTGTGCAAGCACAAAATAGAGAAAAAAAGTAATGATAACAAATAAATAAATAATAAATATCAAGCACATGAGTTGCAGAGACCTTAAAAGTGAGTCTATAGGTTGTGGATTCAACTCAGTGTTGGGATGCGTGAAGACATCCCCTCTGGTTCGAAAGCCTTGTGGTTGAGGGGGTAATAACTGCTCCTGATCCTGCTGGTGTGGGATGAGGCTCCTGTACCTTCTTCCTGGCGGCAGCTGTGTGAAGAGAGCATGACCTGGGTGGTGGGGGTCCTTGATGAAGGTCTTGAGAGTCCTTGGGCGAGAATCCCTAAGATTAATTTGCAGTCTGAGTTTGTGGTGGGGAAGGCAAGTGCAATGTTAGCATTCATTTCGAGAGGACTAGAATATAAAAACAAGGATGTAATGCTGAGGTTTTATAAGGTACTGGTGAGGTATCACTGAGTATTGTGAGCAGTTTTGGGTCCCTTATCTAAGAAAGGATGTGCTGACGTTGGAGAGGGTTCAAAGGAGGTTCACGTAAATTATTCTGTGATTGACGAGTGTTTGATGGCTCTGGGCCTGTACTCGCTGGAATTCAGAAGAATTGGGTGGGGGGGGGGATGTCATTGAAACGTATTGCATGTTCAAAGTCCTCAATAGAGTGGGTGGTTCCTATGGTGGGAGAGTCTATAACCAGAATAGATGGATGCCCATTTAGAATGGAGATGAGGAGGAAATTCTTCAGCCAGAGAGCGGTGAATCTGTGGAATTTGTTACCACAGGTGGCTGTGCAGGCCAAGTCATTGGGTGTGTGTGTATATATATATATATATATATATATAGTTGATAGATTCTTGATTAGTCAGGGCATGAAGGGATGCGGGGAAGGCAGGAGATTGGGGCTGAGAGGGAAAATGGATCAGCCATGATGAAATGGCGGAGCAGACTTGATGGGCCAAATGGCCTAATTCTGCTGCTTTATCTTGCGGTCTTGTGGTCTTTATGGTGGATGATGTTCTCTTGTGGCAGCGATCTGTGTATATGCGCTTAATGTTGGGAAGAGCTTTTCCTGGGATGGACTGGGCTGTGTCCACTACTTTTTGCAGGCTTTTCCATTGAAGGGCATTGGTGTTCCCATACCAGGCCATGATGCAACCGGTTGCTATAGTCTCCTCCACGCATCAATAGAAATTTGTCACTGCAGCACAGAAACAGGTTTTTCAGCCCACTTGGTATATGCCGAACTGTTATTCTGCCTGGTCCCAGCAACCTGCACCCAGACCATACCCCTCCATACCCCTCCCACCCTGTACTTATCCAAATTTCTCTTAATCAAGGCTGCATCCATCACTCTACTGATGGCTCGCTCATCTCTCATTTCCAGCACCTGTCAGAGCAGAGTGTCTCAGATATAGCCGTGGAGTTTTGTGACCATATGTAGTGCAGGACAGTGAAGCATAGCAGCTGTTCAGCTCCTTTCTGCATGCAAGTTAGTGCAGCTTTGTACAGCTGTACCTTAAATGGACCTCTGTTGATTAACGGAATCAGTTAACGAGTGGTTAATAAAACCAACGAGATCAAGACTTTTTGTGTAGCCAGACTAGTGAGTCTTCCTCCACCTGGGCAGCAGTGACCATGGTGATCTTTTCCATGGTCACCTCGTTTCTATGGAAACGTGGATTAGAATAGGGAAGAATGTGAGTTTTGTCAGCATCCATGATAGATGCTGCCTGACTTGCTGAGTTCCTCCAGCAGTTTGTGTGTGCAGCTCAAGATTTATGGCACCTGCAGAATCTCTTGCGTTTGGAATCTGAGCTTTGTCCATTTTCCTTTTCCAGTTGTCTTCATTTTGAAATGGTGAAGAGAGAACTGGGTTACAATAGCTCTGTAGCGATGGCCCAGACAACTTGCACATGAAGGTCCATATTCTTGTTTAATTCAATAAAGAACTGGCAGATGGTTCTTCAGCTAAGCAGTCTATTACAGTTGGTCTTTTTAATTCGCGGTATGTTCTGACCTCTCTTTGGCCTCACCGCACCCTCTCTGAAATCTCCTTGTCCTGTCACTTCAGATCGCTGTCCTCCATTAACTCTGGCCTGTTTCATCCACATATTTAATTTCACCTCCAATGGCAGCCACAACTTCAGCAGATAGAACCGTAACTTCTCTAATTCCCTCCCTGCTCTCTTTCCGTCTCCTTAAAGCTGTCCTCTGTCACCAGCTGTCCTAATCTAGATGTATGGCATCAGAGTTTTTAAGTTCAACTATGTGACCTTGCAATTCATCTTCTTGCTGGCAGCCACAAAACAAAGGAACACCATAGAACTCATTTAAAGAAAACCCCCCTCACAACAAGACCATTAAATGTGTGTGGAGGTGGGGGGAACAAATCACCCAAACAACAAAAGGCAAACAAATAACACACATTAAACATCAAACTGCAAAGTCCCCGAAAGTGAGTCCACAGCCATGGGCCACCAAGGCGAGTGAAGCTGCTCCAGGAGCCAACGCCTGCGGCCACCACCACTGAGTCAGTCAGTTCAGCGCTGTGTCGATGGTTGCACGCCGCAGCCACGGATCCAGTTGTGCACCAACGTTCCTCAAACAGATCGCGCAGCTGCTCCCCAGATCTCTGCACATCACAGAAACCAACTTCCCTCCGTGAACTCTATCCATACTATTCAGCATAATCAAAGGCTCCACCCTCCACAGACATTCTTTCTTTACTTACCACCCACACAGAACAGGCAGAAACATGGAAAACCTACAGCACGATACAGGCCCTTTGGCCCACAGTGCTGTGCCAAACATGTACTTACTTTCGAAATTACCTAGGGTTACCCATAGCCCTCTTTTTTTCTGAGCTCCATGTACCTATTCAGGAGTCTCTGAAAGACCCTATCGTTTCTGCCTCCACCACTATTGCCGGCAACCCATTCCATGCACTCACCGCTCTCTGCATAAAAAAACTTACCCCTGACATCTCCTCTGTACCTACTTCCAAGCACCTTAAAACTATGCCCTCTCGTGTTAGCCATTTCAGCCCCGCAAAAAGCCTCTGACTATCCACACGATCAATGCCTCTCATCATCTTATACAACGGAGAAGATTCAAAAGCCTGGAAGCTCGTACCAACAGGCTTTTACCCAGGTTTTAAGACGATTGAACAGTATGGCCTATCCTGGGGCTGGAGGCCTGTGTGTTTGTGTATGTGTGAGGGGGTGAGATGGGGGCTTGTCCTGCCATTGTTGTTTATGCTGCTCGTGTTGTTCTGTGCTGTGTTGAACATCATGGGCATGGTACGTTGGCACAGAATGTATGGTGGCAGTTGTGGGCTGCCCCAACACATCCTGGGGTTGGTTGGTCATGCAAGTGATGTGTTTCACTCTGTGCTTTTGATGTTCATGAGATGAGTCATAGATGTAGTGTATATGGATTTTAGCAAGGCATTTAGTCATAGTCATACTTTATTGATTCCGGGGGAAATTGGTTTTCGTTACAGTTGCACCATAAATAATAAATAGTAATAAAACCATAAATAGTTAAATAGTAATATGTAAATTGTGCCAGGAAATAAGTCCAGGACCAGCCTATTGGCTCAGGGTGTCTGACCCTCCAAGGCAGGAGTTGTAAAGTTTGATGGCCACAGACAGGAATGACTTCCTATGACGCTCTGTGTTGCATCTTGGTGGAATGAGTCTCTGGCTGAATGTACTCCTGTGCCCACCCAGTACATTATGTAGTGGATGGGAGACATTGTCCAAGATGGCATGCAATTTGGACAGCATCCTCTTTTCAGACACCACCATCAGAGAGTCCGGTTCCATCCCCACAACATCACTGGCCTTACGAATGAGTTTATTGATTCTGTTGGTGTCTGATACCCTCAGCCTGCTGCCCCAGCACACAACAGCAAACATGATAGCACTGGCCACCACAGACTCGTAGGACATCCTCAGCATCGTCCGACAGATGTTAAAGGACCTCAGTCTCCTCAGGAAATAGAGACGGCTCTGACCCTTCTTGTAGACAGCCTCAGTGTTCTTTGACCACTCCAGTTTATTGTCAATTTGTATCCCCAGGTACCTGTAATCCTCCACCATGTCCACACTGACCCCCTGGATGGAAACAGGGGTCACCGGTATCTTAGCTCTCCTCAGATCTACCACCAGCTCCTTAGCCTTTTTCACATTAAGCTGCGGATAATTCTGCTCACGTCATGTGACAAAGTTTCCTACCGTAGCCCTGTACTTGACAAGGTACCCCAAGCAAGGCTTATTGAGAAAGTAAGAAGGTGTGGGATCCAAGGGGACATTGCTTTGTGGATCCAGAACTGGCTTGGCCACAGAGTCAAAGAGTGGTTGTAGATGGGTCATATTCTGCTTGGAGGCCAGTGACTGGTGGTGTGCCTCAGGGATCTGTTCTGGGACCCCTACTCTTTGTGATTTTATAAATGACCAGGATGAGGAAGTGGAGTGATGGGTTAGTAAATTTGCTGATGACACAAAGATTGGGGGTGTTGTGGATAGTGTGGAGGGCTGTCAAAGGTTACAGCGGGGCATCGATAGGATGCAAAACTGGGCTGAGAAGTGGCAGATGGAGTTCAACCCAGATAAGTGTGAAGTGGTTCATTTTGGTAGGTCAAATATGATGGCAGAATATAGCATTAATGGCTAGACTCTTGGCAGTGTAGAGGATCAGAGGGACCTTGGAGTCCGAGTCCATAGGACACTCAAAGCTGCTACACAGTTTGACTCTGTGGTTAAGAAGCCATATGGTGCATTGGCCTTCATCAATCGTGGGATTGAGTTTAAGAGCCGAGAGGTAATGTTGCAGCTATATAGGACCATGGTCAGATTCCACTTGGAGTACTGTGCTCAATTCTGGTTGCCTCTCTACAGGAAGGACATGGAAACCATAGAAAGGGTGCAGAGGAGATTTACAAGGATGTTGCCTGGATTGGGGAGCATGCCTTATGAGAATAGGTTGAGTGAACTTGGCCTTTTCTCCTTGGAGCGACGGAGGATGAGAGGTGACCTGATAGAGGTGTATAAGATGATGAGAGGCATTGATCACGTGGATAGTCAGAAGCTTTTTCCCAGGGCTGAAATGGCTAGCATGAGAGGGCATAGTTTTAAGGTGCTTGGCAGTAGGTACAGAGTAGATGTCGGGGTAAGTTTTTTACGCAGAGAGTGGTGAGTGCGTGGAATGGGCTGCCAGCTGCAATGGTGGAGGCGGAAATGATAGGGTCTTTTAAGAGACTCCTGGATAGGTACATGGAGCTTTGAAAAATAGAGGGCTATGGGTAAGCCTAGGTAGTTCTAAGGTATGGACATGTTCGGCACAGCTTTATGGGCTGAAGGGCCTGTATTGTGCTGTAGGTTTTCTATGTTTTCTGTGTTTTCTAAGATTGACTCTTGACCTCATAATCCACCTCATGACCTTTACCTTATTGTATAACTATGCTGGACTTTCTCAGTAACTGTTACACGTTATTCTGCTTTCTGTTATGTTTTATGGTCAGGGCATTGGGTATATTGAAGGCAGAGGCTGATAAATTCTTAATAAATCAAGGCGGGGGGAGAAGATGGGAGATTGGGACAGAGGAAAAATGGATCTGCCATGATGAAATGGCAGAGCAGACTTGATGGGCCAAATGGCCTAATTCTGCTCCTAAATCTCAGGGTCTGATGTTTTTCTCTTGCACAACGTCAATATATTGATTATTGAAATTAGCTCTATGGACGCCAGGCAAAACATGATGCCGCGACAATAGTGAACCAATTTACCAGAGCACCTTGGGACTATTTTTTCCATTTAAAGGTGCTATATAAATGCACATTGTTGCTGAAAGACCATCGAATGAAGGGAGAGGACGGGGTTCTGGGGGCTGAAGGGAGAGGATGGAATTTTCAAATGTTTATTTATTTATTTATTGGGACGAAGCACAGAATAGCCCCCGTTGGCCCTTTGGGCTGCACCACCCAGCAATCCCCTGATTTAATCCCGGCCTAGTCACAGGACAATTTACAATGACCTATTAACCCACCATCTTTGCTCTTTGGGAGGAAGCCAGGACACCCGGAGGAAGCCCATGCGGCCACGGGGGGAGCGTACAAACACCTGATAGACAACAGCGGAATCACGGGACGATTTGCAACGACCAATCAACCTACTGTCCGGTGCGACTCTGGAAGCCTGAGCACCAGAGGAAACCCAAGAGGTCACGGGGAGAACGTACAAAACTCCTTACAGGGCGGCGATGACGTAGCGGAGCGATTGGCACAACGCTTTACAGTACCAGCGACCCGGGTTCAATTCGTGCCGCTGTCTGAAAGGAGTCCGTACGTTCTGCCTGTGGCCGCGTGGGTTTCCTCCGGGTGCTCTGGTTTCCTCCCACAGTCCAGCTGGTAGGTTCATTGGTCATTGTAAGTTGTCCTGTGATTAAGCTGGGATCAAATCAGGAGTTGCCAGGCCGTGTGGCTTGAAGGGCCGGAGGGGCCGATTTCACACTGTATCAAAAGAAATACAGACAGTGTCAGAAACTGAGCCCAGGTCACTGGTATGTAACATGTTGTGCTTACCACTGTGGCCGATGGTTTATGGTTGCTCGGGGCAGAAGGTGACAAGCAGTGGGTGCTCTGCCAATTAGCAGGATTTGGGCAAGTCTCCGTGTCAGACAGTGTGTGTGTGTGTTCATGGAGTGTAAGTGTTTTCCGAAAGGTCTCCTTACTATGGGCAGGTGGTCCGAACGTAAGCAGCTCTCTCAAACATTTGGCCCCAGGACATCTTGAAAAACTGCTGTTGCTGTTGTTTGAGTAGAATGTGCAGTTCTTGTCTGACCACGGGGAAGCAAAATAATGACCCGGTGCTGGTGAGATCACCATCAGTCATTGGAGCTGAGAAGAATGATCAAGGCTCCTGGCCAGTGTCGGATTATTTATCGTGCTCTGCCCCCCCGGGGCATCTTTAAGTCAGCCAAGGGCAGATAAGAGGTCATTTCTGCCATAACCTTGTGTAAGGCAGGGCTGGAATCCAATTTAAGAACAATAACAAATGGGTATCTCACTGTAGCTTTGAGCTGGTACGTTGTGAGGGTGCCTGTGGTCATTGACAGAAATGGCAGGCGAACCCATGGGTAAAGGCGGTTAGCAATGTTGCTATTTGTAGTTCCTGATTGGTATGATTGTAAGCAGTGCTTTTAAAAGTATATTCACAGGTGGGTTATGGGCCCCGTCTGTGAAGTTGGTGTAGATTTCATTCTGAACTGGGAGGGTTGCTGTAACACATCAGGGAGCAATTCAGAGTCAGGCAGATTGTTGTGGATCTGGAGTCGTGTGCAGACCAGAATTATAACAGCAATTGTCCTTTTCTAGAGGACACGAGTGACCCAGATTGCTAGTTGTGTTCATTCCAGTATTTAATGAACTAAAAATAAAGAGTGACTGTAGGATTGAGACTTGTTCCTTGCTGTATTAGATCCAGACCACACTTGTTTATTTTGTGATACACCACAGAGTGGCCTCTTCCAGCAATTCAAGCCAGGCTGTGCCAGCAACTCCACAAACCCTAACCTAGTCACGGGACCACTTAACCTACCCGGTATGCCTTTGGACTGTGGGTGGAAACCAGAGCACCCGGAGAAAACCCACACGTTCCACCGGGAAGACGTACAGAGAATCCTTGCAGAATGGCGCCAGAGTTGAACTCTGAACTGCGGTCCGCCCCCAGCTTTAATAGCACAGTGCTAACTGCTACGGTCCCATGGCTCCTATGCAGTTACTAGCCCGGTCATTTAACCACAGTGCTACCAGTTCCCAAGGAACACAACTAACCCCATGTTGATCATTAAGAGCCTTTGCCCTACCAACAATCTGAACGTTTGAAACAAACAGCATTTTGTAAATTCCACATCTGCTCGTAGCTGAGGGCCTAATGAAATATGTTTGATGCATTGAATTCCAGCTCTGTCACATTGCACACATTCATGTAACTGAAATCGTTACATTTTCTCAAAAGTTATGGAAAAGACATCAGAGTTGGAGTGAAAAATGAATATACATGCAACATTCTGTTTTACTGTGTAAGGGAGTAAATACTTCCAGCAGCTATGGTTTGTTGTGTTCGGGATTTGTACTTGGTGTTCTACATATAATAATCATCTGGCTCTTAATATCTGCTCAATTTTTTCATTAATTTATCATTCCTTTATTGTAGCAGGTTACCTTCACAAAGTCATGGAGTTATTCAGAAACGGGCCTTTCAGCCCACTGTGTCTGTCCCACTCGCTGTAACTGTCTACTGCTACTTCTTCAGCCCTACTGGGGCATAGGCCACTGACAGTAGAATGTCTGAGGCCTCTGCTCTGGGCCAGTCTTTCAAGCTGTCCCCAGCTGTAGCCCACCTCCTTGCTCTAGTCCTCTCCCAGGGATGAGATCTTTGGGGTTTCTCCTGGTGCTTCTGTAGCACTGGGTCTTTACAGGATAGTTGTTAGTTCCATTCCAAACCCTCCTCCTTCTGCAGGCAGAATTGTATGGGTCCACTGTAGTCTGTTTTATCCTCATTAGGTCATGGCCTTGTATTGCTTGACAATTCAAGTACTTTTCAAGATGTTCTATTAATGTTGTAAGAGTTTCAGCCTTCACCACCTCCTCAGGTGTGTGTTGCAGAGTACAAAGCCACCTGCTTGAAAATATTCCCCTTCCAATCACCTCTAACTCACCTATCTCTTCCTTGTGCCCTCTTGTCTTGGTCACTCCTACCAGGGGAAAGATACTTGTACATTCTACCCTTTCTATCCTCCTTGTAATGTTGTATATCTCAGTGTGATCTTCTCTCCTCCATTCCAGAGGGAAAAAAAATCCCAGCCTATCCAATCTCTCCTTACAATTGTGATGTTCCAATCCGGGCAACACACTGGTGAATTTCCTGTGCACCTTCTCCAGGACAGTTAGTCCCTCCTGTAGCTGGCCCCTCAGAGCTATGCAGAGTTTCTCAGGTGTTGCTTAACTAATGATTTACGAAATTGTAACATGTCTGAACTCTTGTATTCCATGTCACCACCTTAAACACCCGTGCTCTACATTTAGGGATCTGTGGACTTGTAATCCAAGGACCCCCTGATTAATTCTCCTTGGGACCTACCGTTTACTGTATTTATTTATTTAGCGAGACATCACAGACTCGGCCTTTCCAGCCCTTTGAGCCACACCATCCCAGCAACACCCGACAAACTTGATTACCCCGAATCTAATCATAGGACAATTTGCAATGACCAATTAACTTGCCCGTTAGGGTCCTTGGACTGTGTTAGGAAACTGAAGGACCCGGAGAAACCCCCAAATTCCATGGGGAGGATGTACAGAGACTCCTGACAAAATGGAGCCAGAATTGAACTGCAAACTCCGGATTGCCCCGAGCTGTAACAGTGTTGTGCTAACCACTACACTACCAGGTATCACCCTTCCCTCACCTTCCAAATTCCATCTACCATAGCTCTGTTAGCCTCCGTCTATGAACTGCTGTAGCCTAAGCAATGGTCCTCCTGATCCACAAACCAGCAACTTTTGTGTCTGTTGCCACTTACTCCCTACATTCGCATCTAAGTCTCTAATACATTCCACAAACAGCAAGGGTTACAGCACTGATCCTTATGGTACACCACCAGTCACAAACTTCCAATTTCTTCCACCAACATCTCTCTGTTTCCTACCACCAAGCCAATTTTAGATCCAGTTTCCCAGCCTTGGATCCCATGGACTCTGTCCTTCTGCAGCAACCAACCATGAAGGACCTCGTCAGGTGTCTTAGCAAAGTCCATGTAGTCAACATTTACTGCACTGCCCTCATTAGTATGCATTATTACCTCCTCAACTGAATTTTTGAGGCAGGACTTCCCAGGAACAGAGCCAGCCTGACTATTACTAATTAATCTTTGGCTTTTCAAAGAAAGATAAATCCCTTTCCTTAGAATTCCTTTGCAGCAGTTTTGTGTTTCAGTAAAGGTGGCAAGTTTAGGGAATCTTTAATTGCAAAGGGTATAAGAGAGGACTTGAGAAAGAAATTAGGAGAGCAGAAAGAGGCCATTAAGTATCCTTGTCAGGTAATACTAACGAGCATCCTAATCATTCTGTGAGATTGCAGATAACACAAATATTGGTGGAGTCACAGACTGTGAAGAAGTAACACAGCAGAATATAAACCAATTGGAAAATGTGGGCAGAGAAATGGCAGTAGGAATGTAGTGTAGAGAGGTGTGAGATGCTCCACTTTGGGAGGTCAAATGTAAAAGGAATGGATACAGGAAATGGCAGCCCCTGATGTATGGCAGGATCTTGGGGCACCTTCTGAAAGGAGCAACAAACAGATTACTGGTAAAGCAGGTGAATGACTATCTTGTGTACATTAGTACGGACAGCAAATATAAATAAACATCAGGAAGTTATTGTTGCTGCAGTTTTGGCCCTTGGTTCAGCACTTGGTAAGCACGTGGACTAATGTGCGTAGTTCAGGTCACTGCATGACAGCAGAGATATAGAGCAAGGGTTCTTAACTTCTTTTATTCCATTGACTTCTGGGAAGTCTGGTGAAACCTATGGACCCCTTCTCAGAATAATGTATTTCAAGATATATAGAAAACAAAGTACCTAGGATTACAAAAGAACCAATTATATTGAAATATAGTTATCAAAATATTTTAAAAGCTAATTTGTGATATATGTACTTAACGCATGAACTAACGAGTGGCAATAATAGTATCATAAATGATATTTTGATGTTTGTAACAACTGTAATGTGATATGAAAATATCTGTGATTTCTATCAGTGACAAAGTCACAGCTACTACTAACACTACTGTGGTTTCAGAATCAGGTTTAATATCACAGGCATGTGTCATGAAATTTGTTGTCTTTGTGGCAGCAGTACAGTGCAATACATAATAAAAAACTGAATTACAGTATATATAAAATAACAAAGAGTTAGATTAAATAAGCACTGCAAAAAATAGTGAGGTAGTGTTCACGGGTTCAATGTCCATTCAGAAATCTGATGGCAGAGGGGAAGAAGCTGCTCCTGAATCACTGAGTGTGTGTCTTCAGGCTCCTGTACCTCCTCCCTGATGGTAACAATGAGAACAAGGCATGATCTGGTTGGCTGGGGTCCTTGATGATGGATGCTGCCTTTTTAAGGCACTGCTCTTTGAAGATGTCCTGTGTGCTATGGAGGCTAGATTTGTTGCACACATTCATAATTAAAAGAAATTCAATTTCATTTAGAGGTTGGTGAAAGTAAAGATGTAAATTTGTTTCCATCCAAGTTCACAGACCTCCTGGAATCTTAATGTCAGATTATGAACCCTTGGTATAGAAGCTTTGGAGAGGATGCAGAAGAGGTTTACCGCAATGTTGTATGTGTTAGTTATAACGAGAGAATGAAGAAACTTTGGTTGTTTTCCTTCAAGCACCAGAGGTTGAAGGAGACCTGATAGAAGCTTATAAAATTATGAGTTGCTTAAATATATTTATTATAGATAGGGTGAATATTCAGTCTTTTTCCTAGGGTGGAAATGTCAATTACTAGAGGGATAGGTTCAAAGTGAGTTGGGTGGGACTACAACTAGAGGTTATGGGTTGAAGTTGAAAAGTGAAAAATTTAAGGGGAACATGAGGGGAATCTGTTCACTCAGAGGGTTGTGAAAGTGTGGAAAGAACTGCCAGCACAAGTGGTGCATGCAATTTTGATTTCAAAGTTTAAGAGAAGTTTGGATAGGAACATGGATGGAAGGGGTATGGAGGGTTATGCTCCAGTTGCAGGTCAATGGGACAAGGAGGTTAAATGGTTTGGCTCAGAATTGATGGCCTGTACATTTCTACGACTCCATGGAAAAAGTGTAAAGGAAATATACACGGCAGCTGTCTTAACAAAGAGTGTTAGGTGCCTGCAGCAGGCTGCCAGGAGCTGGTGAAAGCAAATACAACAACAATGTTCAGGAGGCATTTAGACCAGGGGTTCCCAAGCTTTATACGCTATGGACCTCTACCATTAACTGAGGGGTCTGTTGCCCCCAGGGTGGGAACCCCTGATATAGACCAATGAGTGAACAGGCAGGATGGAGGGATGTGGGGAACCTGCAGGCAGATGGGATTAGTTTGGACTGACCTCGTGGTGGGCACAGGCATCATGGATTTAAAGGCCTGTTCCTGTGCTGTGCTGTTCTTTGCTCCATCAGTAACGCTCTAGGTTCGTCAGTCTTGCCTGTCAGACAGTTTGCATTATAATAAATGTAAATTCAACTTTCCTGCCCCATTACACCCCTCTCACCTCTTCTCACTGCACATACAGGACTGTGCAAAAGTCTCAGACACATCTATAGCTAGGGTGCCTAAGACTTCTGCACAGTACTGTAGTAATTTTATGTATTACACTGTACTGCTGCCACAAAAAAAAACAAATTCATGATATATGTGAGTGATGACAAATCTGATTCTGATATGGATCTGTATAGTGGACTGGGAGTGGGAAGGGAGCAGGGAGAGGGAAATCATGTTTGGGAAAGGGGAGAGAGAAGGGAGCGAGAAACAGGAGAAAGACCTTCTGTAATGATCAGTAAACCAATTGTTTGGAATCAAATGTCCTTCCTGGTATCTCAGGGCTGGGTGTGTCTGCACCCATACCATCGCACCTCCCCCCACCCCCCAGTACTGCCATCAGTCCCACACCCCCCGCCATTTCCAACATCTTTTGTTCCTGCCAGATTCTACTGTGCAATTGTCTCGGGCACCCTAGCTACCTATATGCGTCTATGACTTTGCACAGTTCTGTACTTGGTTTATATGTGATTCCATTCCCACGCCCTGTGTTGTTCATGTCCCAGCCCCTGTTTTAATTTTTTATATGTTTGACAAAATGTTTGTTGCCATTGTTCAGTTAATTGACTCTGCTGATACGTCTATTAGACATATTTGACAGCTGCTTTTAAAAAGTGATCTCTTCCCAACATTTAATAGCAGTTGTGTTACTTTGGCCAAAGTCTGGACAGGAAATGTTGGATATTTGCAGCCTGAGATAACTTTCATATAATGGAAAACTTTGGGAAAATGTTGCTTCTGCTGGTCTGAGAAAATATGTCAGTGTAAGTTTTGTTTATCCCGCCATTATGGCAAAGGGCAGTGATTGAAACGCACCTCCAGTTTAAAAATGCAAGCTGTCATTATTTGAGAAAAGTGCTTGAAATTGGATGGTTCCATGCGACATTTGCTCCTTTTGCTCTGGGGATCGGCTGACTATTTAAAGCCAAGGCCAACGCTGAGTGAAAGGATCAGACTGAGGGACAACACTGAAGCAAAACAGGACAGGTTTTATCTGGAGAAACCACTGCACAGACATTTATTTATCTACTTCAGGGGATGTGAGCACAATGAAGTACTCAACCTAAGTAAATAACGTGTTTGCTTTGCAAATTCATTCATTTGAATCAAGAATTTTCACCAGTAAGGCATTTATTTGATCTGATGTATCAAATCATAGGTTGTTGGTTTTGGCTCAGGAAAGGCAGAGTGTTTACTCAGTCAGCTGGTTTCCCTTTGACCTAATGCCATCAGCAAATGTTCTCTGCTGCTTTGTAAATCAAGCTTTGAATATCTGTTTCTTTTTCCTACCTTTGTTTCCCATCGTCCCGATCGTCCCCATCATCATCCCGTCAACCCCGTTGTCATCCCCATCATCATCCCCATCATCAAGCCCATCATCCCCACCACCACCATTACCTATCCACCATCCTCTCATGCCCACCCAACCTACTCCCCATCTCTACTGGCTCAGGTAACCAAGTAACTCACAGATTCTATGATTGGCAATGCTCAGCGACACCAAGTGAACCTGCAATCACTTGGTTCTCCCAAGTCTTCACAGTTTGATTTTCTTTAAAGCACTAATCATCTTGGACCCAGTGATGGTGAGGAGACCTGGACAGCTGATGCTGTCCGAGAACAGCGTTTGCTCACACATGATGTGTGAGGTCAGGAACCATAAACTGAATCCTCATTTTGAAGATCCTGATAGTCATTATCATAGTCATACTTTATTGATCCTGAGGGAAATTGGTTTTCGTTACAGTTGCACCAACCAAGAATAGAGTATAAATATAGCAATATAAAACCATAAGTAATTAAATAGTAATAGGTAAATTATGCCAGGAAATAAGTCCAGGACCAGCCTATTGGCTCAGGGTGTCTGACCCTCCAAGGGAGGAGTTGTAAAGTTTGATGGCCACAGGCAGGAATGACTTCCTATGACACTCAGTGTTGCGTCTCGATGGAATGAGTCTCTGGCTGAATGTACTCCTGTGCCCAACCAGTACATTATGTAGTGGATGGGAGACATTGTCCAAGATGGCATGCAACTTGGTCAGCATCCTCTTTTCAGACAACCACCGTCAGAGAGTCCAGTTCCATCCCCACAACATCACAGGCCTTACAAATGAGTTTGTTGATTCTGTTGGTGTCTGCCACCCTCAGCCTGCTGCCCCAGCACACAACAGCAAACATGATCGCACTGGCCACTACAGACTCGTAGAACATCCTCAGCATCGTCCGTCAGATGTTAAAGGACCTCAGTCTCCTCAGGAAATAGAGACGAATAGAAATGATTTGCTTTGGGCAGGATCTATGATGAGCTGTCGTTCCAAGCCTTCCAAGTCTTCTAGCATGGCAGTTCCTGCTGCTTGTGGTCAGCATGGAAAACTTGATTATGGAGAGGTTGCTGAAGTCAAGTCATTCCTAAAAGAAAGAAGCAAGGAAAGAAACATTTGCAATGACTGTCTGAAGAAATGAATTTGGTGAAAGTCTTGGTGAAACATTTGAAAAGTGCTGAAATGTCAAAAGGTTGTTGAGTTTGATGTTGCCAGTTTTGTACAGATCCTGGAGATGAGAACTTTTGACCTTAAAAATAAATAAAATCAGATACTCAAATCTGAAATAAACACAGAACATTCTGGATGTACTTGGGATCAAGCAGCATCTGTAGAAAGGTCACACAGTTAATGTTTCATGCCTGGACCTCTCCATCGCAAGATAGGTCCTGGATTTGAAAGACTAATTGGCTTCTCTTTTGACATATGGCATCTGACTGCTGAAAGCATTCAGCAGTTTCTGCTGTCACCGTTGGTGGTCAAAACAGTGGTGAGGCAGGTGGTGCAACTGTCTCACAGTCCCTGAGTCCTGGGTTCAGATCTGACCCCAGGTGTTCCCCGTGTGGAGGATGCACATTTAATTCTGGGTGCTCCAATTTCCTTCCACAGCCCAAAGATGGTACGTTATTGGTAATAGTGTAGTATGAATGTGTGGACTGAAGCGGGAGAGGGTTCAAAGGAAGTTTATGAAAACGATTCCAGGATTGAACAGCATGTCACATGAAGAATGGTTTTATGGCCCAGGGCCTGAATTCACTGGAATTCAGAAGAATGAGGGGTGACCTCATTGAAATCTCTCAGATAGTGAAAGGCCTTGACAGAGTGGATGTAGAGATGATGTTTCCTATGGTGGGAGAGTCTAAGGCCAGAGCGGACAGTCTCAGAATAGAGAGGTGTCCTTTTGGAATGGAGATGAGGAATTTCTTTCGCCAGAGAGTGGTGAATCTGTGAAATTCTTTGTCACAAGCAGCTGTGGAGGCCAAGTCTTTATGTATATTTAAGGCAGATGTTGATAGATTCTAGATTGGTCAGAGCATGAAAGGATACAGGGAGAAGGCAGGAGATTGGGGCTGAGAGGAAAATTGGATCAGCCATGATGAAGTGGGCTAATGGCCTAATTCAGCTCCTATATTTTATGGTCTCAATATACAGTGAAAGCTTGTCTTGCACACTGTTCATACAGATCAAATCATTACACAGTACATTGAGCTAGAACAGGGTAAAATAATAACGGAATACAGAATAAAGTGTAACAGCTGCAGAGAAAGTGCAGTACAGGTAAACAATAAAGTGCAAGATCATAATGAGGAAGATTGTGAGGCCAAGAGTCCTATCTTATTGTTCAAGAGGTCTGTTGAAGAGTCTGCTAACAGTGGGATGGAAGCTCTCCTTGAGCCCGGTGGTACTTGCCTTTAGAATTCTGTATCTTCTACCCAATGTGAGAGGGGAGAAGAGAGGGCATCCGGGGTGGATGGGCCTTTTATTGCACTGGCTGGTTTACTGAGGTAGCAAGAAGTGTAGACAGGCCATGGTGTCTGTGATGGTACACAAATTGGTGACTGTCTTACCCATACAGTAGGTTAGGGCTGGGAGAGTCAATGAGGTATGAACGGGTGTGTGTGAGAGAGAGCAGGTCATTGTGGGGAAAATGGGATTGCTCTCCCAGCCTGCGAGCACTTGAAGTCCTGAATGGCATCCTGCTGTTGGGTGAGGGAAGGTTATGACATGCACCACCGTTCTCCGTGGCACAGAGTATTTTTGTGCTAATCTCTCAAAGTCCATCTTGCCCCATTTCCAGCTGCTACCAGTTGTAATTCTTCTCTTTTCTAAACCACCTGTTTGATGTGATGATCTTTATGATCCAACGGTTCTTGTGTTAACTCCACTGGTGGTATGATCCTTAGATAATTCTGCAGGGACTTCAATTCCCAGAGCTAGCGACACACCCAGCTGGCCTCACACAGAATGAGGAGTTAGCCTTGAAATGGACTGAAAACCAAAATTCTTTCAAAGAAGATGCTTCTTTAATTTCATTCTGGTCACTTGGGATTGTTTTTAAGAAAGTTAAATGAAGAGAAAGCTGACCAACGATGTACTGATGGTTCCCTGGGAGAACAGTGTCTGCTCTGTGCATTGTCATAGAACCCAAGTGCATTAAAGGATTTTAGAGAAAATGATTACTTGGAGAAGTTCCAGCCTTCAATTGATTTTGGCCTGCAAAATGTTTCTTACAGTGTTCCTTTGTCCAGTGTACAGTGGAGAGAGGATCCAGAAGAGGTTCACAAGAGCGATGCGATCCCAGGAATGAAAGGCTTGGCCTGTGAGGTGCATTTGATGTCTCTCAGCCTGTACTCGATTGAGGTCAGAAGGATAAGGGAGAGATCTCAATGAAACCTATGAGATATTGGTATGCCTGGTTAGAATAGATGTGCAGAGAATGCCTCTAGTTGTGGGAGAGTCTATAATCCGAGGGCACAGCCTCAGTTAGACGGATGTCCTGTTAGAACTGAGATGAGAAGGAATTTCTTCAGTCAGAGGGTGTTGACTCTGAAATTCATTGCTATTTAAGACAGAGATCAATAGATTATTGGTTAGTAAGGTTTACATGCAGAAGGTGGGAAAATGAGGTTGAATCACTGAAGTTAGCCATGATTAAATGGTGGAATGGACCCAACAGGCTGAACGGCCTAATTCTGTTCCTGCATCTTATGGACCGATGAAGGAAACACCATCAAAAGGTGTGTGGGAGAGGTCCAGAGTTCCTTAAGCTGGGCATAACCTTGACCTGGTGTCTACTTCTGGAGTGATAGCCACTAACCAGAGACCTGAGCATAAAGTCGAGGCAACAGTTTGGAGCACTTCTCTCTGGCCAGGATGCTGCACTAAACCGATGCCCTGACTGTTCTCGGACACAGATGTGAAGGATCTTGTGGTAGTGTTGAAGAAGATGAAGAGGGTTGCCTCTGGCTTCCTGGACCTTCGCTCTCCTTTAGCCATCTCTACTGCCCTTCACACCACTGGCATTTACACCAGCAATGTAGGTCCTTCATCTCTGGCAGCGTTCAGGACTTCCTTCATCGTGTCAGTATCTCGGTTTTCAATGCTGTCAGTCATGCAAGTCCTAGGTGGAGACTGTCACATTCAGACGTAGACAGATTCTTCATTGCAGTTTCTGTAACAGTTTTGTTTTACCAGTCAGGGTTGTTAGCCCTGAGTTAAACCCCCGAACCTGAAGGACTGGAGGATCACTCTTAGTCTAATCTTTACCTTGTGACCTGTTTGGCGTTGGTGACCCTATCAAAAGCCGAAGCATAAAGCCCTAACTCCAGCCAACATGGCTGTCTAGGTCATTGAGACACAGAAGCTTCCAAATCCAATGACAAGGTTGTTGTCCTCTTCGAGGCTCCCTCAAGTCATTGGGTATTCTTAAGACAGAGGTTGATAGATTCTTGATAAATCAAGGCATGAAGGGTTACAGGAGAGAATGCAGGAAACTGGGGCCAAGAGGAAAAATGGATCTGCCATGATGAGATGGTGGAGCCGGACTCTGCTCCTATATCTTATGGTCTTAGCCAACATCTATGCTGAACAGTTTTTCAGGTTGACCAGTAGCTGTTAAACAGTTGATCTACAACTACTTGTGGGACCTTTCTGTGTGTAAATTGGTTGCTGCATTTCCAACTTTACAACAGTGACTGGACCACAGAGGGACTTCAGTGGCTGTTGGTTCTTCTGGATGTCTTGACAAGGATGTGACAGGTGCTGCAGAAAGGAAGTGTGTTCACTTCTCTTCTGGTATGATTGATAGTACTGTGATGTCTGTATTCCCTGTGCTCACTCTCTGGGGAATGCAATTTACAGAACGAAAGGAATCCCTTTTGTGCTGAATATTTCAGTATAATATTTCCAGCATTACCTCTTCCACCATGAACGGGGACTGCGCTCATTATCACTAACAGTTATCAGACATGGCATTAAGAAACACAAGGGCCCGAGAGCAGGCTTCCGCAATAAATTGTGGGATGAATGCTTCTATACTGCATGGTTCAAAGGAACTTTGGCAATCAGAAGATTAATTTGCCAGTTCTATGCTTAAAGAATTAACTGCACACTGCAATGCTTGCTGAGGCAGTGGTCAAGATGACTGGAAAGATGTACTGCTTTATTAGGAAGATCTATGCCAGTCAGCTTCAAGCTAATAAACGACAAGTAGAAATTTTGGTTACTGGCTTTTACAAATCCTGTTAATCCAAGACTGATTTACCTTTTTTGTACCATTATACAGTCTTCTAAATTTCCAAGGGTACCCGCCTGAGTCTTTGCAGTCGAAGATTATTAAATTTCACGCTTGGTATCAAAGCCTTGACTTATGCATATTACAGACCTTTTTTTTTGCAGAAATGTCACCATTATTCACACCCCCGATGAACTTGGCCAGTCCGCTTGCATGAGGCTTGTTTTTTGACGCATGGTGTGATCTGTTTGGATTCCCCAGTAGATTTTTGGCCCCCACCGCCAAGCTTGCCTCTTGGCCGGTACTGTTTGTGATTTCCCCAGTTGCCTCTCGCAGGTTTGGGCAAAGGGCCGTGCTTGCACTGAGCTCTGTTCAGGGGCAGTGGAAATAATTGAAGTAACTTGGTTGACTTGCTGTCCAGTCACATAGTTGATTATTTGATCTGTAAGAAAGGAAATCCGATAAATTGAAATTAATTCTGCATGCTTTTCCTTCCAGCGGAGATTTGTGGCAAAAAGGCTTTGTGCTTGGTTGTCAGTGGAGCTGTTTTTTTAGTGAGCTATTATGCTTCATCTCACACATCAAGGCTGTGTGTAGCTGGTGAATTATGGCACTTGAAAATAATACTGTGCGATTGTTCTACATTATATGGGTGTATTGTCATTTGGAAGAGAGAGCTTGCTGTTTTTCAATAAAACTTTCATCCTGCATACTTCAGATCATTTTATTTTCTGCTTCTTAGTCCATTATGAGAACCTTGATTGATTACTTCTCTCATTTCCTTCCCCTTCTCTTTCCTCGTGAAGATTTTCTCCTGTTAGAATTAAGAGAGGTGTGGTGTCTCTGTTGTTGCTACCAGGACGGTTAGACCAATGGATTGAATTTGGTCTCGTGCATACCAAGATTCTGAGATTCTTGCCATCAGAGCCAGTATCAAGCTTAATACCACAGACATCCTGGGGATAGCTGGCGATACAAATTGACAATAAACCGGACTGGTCAAAGAACACTGAGGCTGTCTACAAGAAGGGTCAGAGCCGTCTCTATTTCCTGAGGAGACTGAGGTCCTTTAACATCTGCCGGACGATGCTGAGGATGTTCTACGAGTCTGTGGTGGCCAATGCGATCATGTTTGCTGTTGTGTGCTGGGGCAGCAGGCTGGGGGCAGCAGGCTGAGGGTAGCAGACACCAATAGAATCAACAAACTCATTCGTAAGGCCAGTGATGTTGTGGAGATGGAACTGGACTCTCTCACGGTGGTGTCTGAAAAGAGGGTGCTGTCCGAGTTGCATGCCACCTTGGACAATGTCTCCCATCCACTACATAATGTACTGGTTGGGCACAGGAGTACATTCAGCCAGAGACTCATTCCACCGAGATGCAACATAGAGTGTCATAAGAAGTCATTCCTGCCTGTGGCCATCAAACTTTACAGCTCCTCCCTTGGAGGGTCAGACACCCTGAGCCAATAGGCTGGTCCTGGACTTAGTTCCTGGCATAATTTACATATTACTACTTAACTATTTATGGTTTTATTACTATTTATTATTTATGGTGCAACTGTAACGAAAACCAATTTCCCCCGAGATCAATAAAGTATGACTATGATAAGTTATGAAATTTGCTAACTTTGCGGCAGCAGTACAATGCAATTCTAGAAAAATATAGAAATAAAAACTGAATTACAGTAAGTGTATGTATATTAAATAGATTAAGAAGTGTAGTGCAAAAATTAAAAGGAATCTAGAGAGATAGTGTTCATGGGTTCAATGTCCATTAGACATCAGATGGCAGAGGGAAAGGAGCTGTTCCTGAATCATTGAGTGTGTGCCTTCAGGCCTCTGTACCTCTTCCCTGATGCAACAATGAGAAGAGGGCATGTCCTGGGTGCCTGGGGTCCTTGATGATCAAAGCCCTCTGAGGCACTGCTCCTTGGGATGTCTTAGACACTACAGAGGAATTCAATACATCAGGAATTCGAGCCTGAGAATTTATGGATTAACTAACTTGACAATGCAGTGGACTTGACTTGGTTAGGGTGCTCCTGTAAGACATGTCTGTGTCCCAAGTTACGCTGAATGTTTCATAGGCTACTTCGGTATTACCTTCATCCCAGCAAAGGCAGAAGGGAAGCTGCCAATATCATATCAAACCAGGATTGTTCCTGGTGAAATAATTTATATTTTTGTCTTTTAAATGTTCGTCTTTTTGTTTTAAATGTTCGAGTGTATTCAATATCCGAGCTCTTTCTCCACAATCCCCCGGAATCCGGATGCCGTATGGGAGACATTCCAATCTCAAGACTTGTGTGGATATAAATATCTTTTACTGGACAGCACTAACGAAGACAAACCCACTGCACTCCTAATTAGTGTGGAGTTAGTTCATTGATAACTGGGGAAAGGAATTCTATCTTATTTCTGGGGGTAGGAATCTCAGAGTCTCGGCAGGCACAAGATAGTATTGAATCCATCAAGCAAATTGTCCAGGTAGCGACAACAGAGAGAATCACAACTTCCTTCATTTTAATGAGGGTAAAATCTTCACAGGGAATAGAAAGGAGAAAATTAATCAGTCAGGTTTTGATAATAGGCTAAGGAAAAGCTGTTCATATTGCCTGCCTGCTGGGGTCTGTCTACAAGTTGTGTGGAGTTAGTGGAGGCCGGAGTTGGGAATGAGGAGAGAATGAAACCGGATTGGAGTAAATGGGTGATTGTGGACTTGATGGTCCTGTCTCTGTGCTATATGATTTTGATCATGTGGCTACAGCACTGAGAAAAATACATCACGGTTATCATTGTGAAAATCAGACAGCAAGCATGGTCTCGCTGTTCAGAGATTACATGGATGAGCTGGGCCAGCTCTGCTTCACTGCTTTTGCAAAGAGTAAGATGGATTGATAAGCAAACTGGAGACGCCAGAGACAGCAGACGCTGGAATCCGGAGTGGGAGACAACCTGCTGGAGGAACTCAATGGGTAGAGCAGCATCTGTGGAGAACGGAATTATCGAAGTTTCAGGCAGATACCCTACGTGACCAGCTGAGTTACTCCAGCAGATTGTGTGATAAGGAAACTGTTGGGTCAAATAAGAAACGCTGACTTGATATCAAGACTGCTTGGAGGCCCAGCACGGGATCCAGAATCAAATTCATTCACCATGTACCATAAGACCATGAAGTATAGGAGCAAAATTAAACCATTTGGCCCATGGAGTCTTCTCCACCATTTCATCGTGGCTGATCCATTTTCCTTCTCAGTCCCAATTTTCTGCCTCTCCCCATACCCCTTCATGCTCGGACTAATCAAGGATCTATCAACCTCTGCCTTAAATATATCCAATGACTTGGCCTCCCCGGTCATCTGTGGCAACAAATTCCACAGATTTGCCACTTCCTGGCAAAAGAAGTTCCTCCTCCTCTCCGTTCTAAGACTTACATGTATTTGGAATTTGTTATGGTGTCTTGGCATGATGTGCATCAAAATACAACATTCAACAATTATATTAATAAAGAATTAAATCAAAAATAACGTACAGATATGGAATAAAATGTGCATGAATACCAGCATGTAAATTTACAATGTAAACAGCATTATAAAGTGTTTTAAAGTGTTTTAAAGCATTTCCAGTGCAGCGATGGGGGAAAATAGATAGAGGAGGCTACGGGGATGACCAAAATATTTGATCAGATTAACTGCCTGGAGGAAGAATGTTTTAAGATGGTGTGAACTTTTTTTTTTTGTTTTAGTAACAATTATACTTTCCAGAAGGGAGCTTTTGGAAAAATCAGTTTGCATGGTAGGAAGTGTCTGCAATGATAACTTTCTGCTCGTCTCTTTGATCTGGGCACAGATGAGTCGTGCCATGACTTGTATGTGACCAGTGCATTGGCAGTGCAGAACGAAGTGATGTACTTATTGAGATGAAGGGGGCAATCTGAGGGTCTGCCTGGGGTGCTCTGCAGGCCTGAGTTAAATGGCCTGCAAAATGCCAGATCAGTGGTCTCACTGTCTGACACCCGTGAACCCTCTTCAGCTGTCACTTTGCCTTACTTTGGAACTGTTGCGGCAGTGTGAACCAGAGAATGTTTGACATTCCTATGGGTCATTTGTTGACCTACGTTATTAGCATAAGCGTTGGCTATGAACTTATTCTGAGCATTGTTAACTATCCAGCTGCTGTTGCTCTAATGGGTTGTAATATTTCTGTCTGTATTTCTGGCTTTAATTTTGCAATTTACAATGGCAAATCCAATGTGGGTTATAATGATTGTAACCCAATATCTGGGTCATTCCCACCACTTTTAAATCATTTGAACTTTTCACTCATGGCTTGAGGGTATTAGAACCCCAGACCCGAGTAATAACTGCCACCCGTTCCCACTGTGTCCATCATCTTTGACAAGAACACTTGGTCTGAGCTTCACAGCCACCGAGAAGCAGGAAGTCTGTTCCCAGTGCTCTTGTGAAGCGCTCTCATCAGCACCTCACCTGCTCCAGACAGGAACCAGTCTGCAGTCTGGGTAGAAGTTGGATTTGACTCATAAATTGTGCATTGTTAATGCTTTCCTTTTCCTCGTCCAGCTTTCCTTGTGTTCTTAGTCTGCTGCAAAGCTCTTCAGCCCTACAAATCTTTGGAGAGGCAAATAAATCGTGCTTTGTTAGTGCTTTTCTTTTCCTTGTCCAGCTTTCCTTGTGTTCTTAGTTTGCTGCAAAAATCTTCAGCCCTACAAATCTTTGGAGGGGCAAGGAAATTGAAGGGTGCAAATAAATTTAGACTCTACAAGTACTTACCCCAGAGGGCTGATGTTAGATTGAGTTCTGAAATCACAGAACCTGTTGGTTTGGTTTGGAGGATAGCTCTATAGCAGAAAGCTAAAGGAGATGAAAGGCTTGCTTTGACAAGGTCCTGCTTGGTAGGCAGATCCAGAAGGTTAGATTACATGGGATCCAGGGTGAGCTAGACAAGGAAAGGAGTCAGAAGGTGGTAATGGAGGGTTGTCATTCAACCAGTGATTTGCTGCATGGAGTGTTTCTGGGTCCACAGTTGTCTGACATCTCTGATAACAAATTGGATGAGAAATGTATGTGGCATGATTAGTAGGTTTGCGGATGACCATGAAAATGGTTCCATAATGCACATCATCATTATGTGCCGTGTCATATGACATCATCACTGTGTGCCGTGTCATATGACATGGGCGATCATGGTCTCCATGACCATGATTGTCATTGACAAATTTTTCTACAGAAGTGGTTTGCCATTGCAACCTTCTGGGCGGTGTCTTGACAAGATGAGTGACCACAGCCATTATCAATACTCTTCAGAGGTTGTCTGCCTGGCGTCAGTGGCCACATAACCAGGACGTGATGTGAACTAGCTGCTCATATGACCATCCACCACCTGTTCCCATGGCTTCACATGACCCTGATTGGGTGGGGGTGGGAAGGGGTGGGCTAAGCAGGTGCTACACCTTGCCCAAAAATGACCTCCATAATGTAGAGTGAGACCATAAGACCAACTCCACATCAGAGAGAGAACGTTGGATACCCAATTGTTTCGAACTCAGCGGAACAAGAACTGCACTGACTGGCTGCTTGAGATAAGACCATAAGACATGGGTGCAGAATTAGACTATTCAGACCATTGAGTCTGCTCTTCCATCAGGGCTGTCTACTTAGCCCTTGCAACCTGTTCTCCTGCCTTCTCCCTATTCCTTCTGACACCCTTTCTAATCAAGAATCTGTCAACCTCAACTTTTAATATACCCAATGACTTGGCCTACACACCAACCTGTGGCAAAGAATTCCTCAGAAACATCCCTCTATTGTGAGGCTATACTCTCTGGTCCTCAACTCCCCCACTATAGGACACATATCCACTCTATCTAGGCCTTTCAATCTTTCATAGTTTTCGGTGAGAACCCCTCCCCGCCCCCACATTCTTCTAAATTCCAGTGAGCACAGGCCCAGAGCCATAAAATGGTACTCATATGCTAACCCTTTAATTCCCAAATCTTCTCCAGTTCTCTGTGATATCAACAGGTTCGAGATCAACTGGGGAAGTGTACCTGATTGAATTTAATTTAAAGTGAAAATTGATGGATTTTGGAAAGCTAAACTAGGGATTGACATGCACAGTGAATGCCATGGAGAATGGCATTTCTTCCCTCAGATGAAATTGTGGAATTCTTTGCCCTCAGGGGTGGAAGCTAGGTCTTAGATATATTTCTGGTGTAGATGGATAAGTATTTGAAAGAGTTGTGGGGACTCTGCACAGAAGAAGAGTTGAAGTTGGCACAGATTAGTGTAATCACATTTGATAGAGGGTCAGGTCTGAGGTGCCTGGTGGCCACTCTGTCTTCTTGTGTGTCCAATATTGGGTGGTGGCCTGTTGAATTTTAAAGAAATTTTCGGGAATTGGAAGCTGGGGCTGTTAAAAGAAGTTCTTTCCAGTATTCAGTGTGAGTATCGCTGTCTTCTGTAGATGGGACGTATCGCCATGCCAGCACGCATACAGTACTGTGTAAAAGACTTGGATACGTATGTATATATCACTAAGGTGCCTAATACTTTTGCACCATGTTGTAGCAACTTCATGTATTGCACTGTACTGCTGCTGCAAATAAAAAACATATTTTGTGATGTACGTGAGTGATGATAAACCTGATTCTGATCTGGGTCTCTATTGTGGGCAGAGAGTGGGAAGGGGGCATGGAGAGGGGAATCATGGTTGGGAAAAGGGGAAGGGAGAGGGGAGGGAGCAGAAAGCATCAGAGAGACATTCTGTAAAGATCAATATACCAATTTTTTAGAATCAGATGACCTTGCCTGGTGTCTCAGGGCTGCGTGTGTCTGTACCCACACCACCCCCACACTGCCATTCCTTCTCTGCCACCAGTCCCACACCTCTCCCCGAGGCATCCCACCCTTGCCATTCCCAATATCCTTTGCTCCTGCCAGATTTACAAACCCACTCTCTGCTCCGCATTTTACAAAGACAGTACTGTGGAAAAGTCTAAGGCACCCTGGCTATATGTGTGTGAGTATGTATATGTATGTCTGCTGAAGGGTTTTGCACAGTACTGTACCTCCAAGGTGGTGTAGATGTGTTCTAACCCCTTTCCCAATGGACACTGGCCTCCCCGTCGACCTGGAGTATAAAACTGCAGCTTAGCATGCTGAGAAAAACTGGATTCTTGCCCATGAACACGAGCTCACCCCTGACAGCTCACTGAGATGGTAAGTGAGCCCTGGCACCGGGCCAGGAGTATGAGGCAGAACTGCTCAAGCAAAGTCTTTCTGGGCTCAAAACCAACTCTTCCATCTAAGGTAGCCAGTAGAATTATAAAAGTTTTTTCATTTAAAAAAAAATTGGCTCATACAAGCATAAGAACTAAGAATGCATCAGTTAGCCCTTTGAGGTAAGTTAAGGAATAAGACTATGAGTCCTTTAGAATTATAGAGAAGCCAGAAAGGACTTTAGAGAAAAGTAGGAAAGCCAGGAGGGGCCAAGAAACAACCTTGGCAAGTAAGATTACAGAGAACGCTAAATAATTCTATACCTACATCAAGAACAAGAGGATAGCAGAACAGAAATGCGAAGAAATTTTTTTAGCTAGAGGGTGGTGAATCTATGGAATTTGTTGCCACGGGCGGCAGTGGAGGCCAAGTCATTGGGTGTATTTAAGGCAGAGATTGATAGGTATCTGAGTAGTCAGGGCATCAAAGGTTATGGTGAGAAGGCGGGAGAGTGGGACTAAATGGGA